>NW_025335985.1:6409642-6545636 GCF_004798865.1 Varanus komodoensis
CGCCTCCCGGGGCGCCCGCGGGCAGGCCGAGGGCGCGGCCCCCTCGAAAGCGGCGGCCGGGCACGAACGAGCGCCGCACGGGCTCCGCCGCCGCAGGCGCAGGCCGGCCCGCCCCGGCCCCCTGGCTCACCAGCGGCTGCATCTCGGCGCGCACGGCGGGCACTTGGAAGCGGTCGATCTCCTCCATCATGGTGCCGGCGGAGGGTCGGCAGCCGCCAGGCCGCGCAGAGCAGGAGGAGGAGGGCGAGGGCGAGGAGGAGCGCGCGGCCGAGCAGGCGCCTCCCTCAGTGTCGCTGGGGCTCGCCCGCCGCCGCCGCCGCCGCCGCCTGCCTCATCCCCTCAGAGCCGCCGCGAGGCTCCGCTCCGGGCGCCGCGGAGAGAGGAGGGCGCCGTCGCCGCCGCCCGATCGCTCGCTCAGCCGCCGTGGTGACTCAGCCCTCGCCCCGCCCTCGCCGCGCGCGCACGCGCGGCCAGCCGGCCGGCCGGCCGGCACGAGCGCGCCGCTTCCTTCCGCTCGTGAGTCTCGCTGGCCGTCAGCGCCGGCGGCCGCCGCCCCGCCCCACCCCCTCTTTGAATATTCAGCAGCCGGGCCCCCGCAACGGGCTGGTTAAGCGCGCCGCTCCCGCCCCTCCTCCGCTGCCCTAGCCCCACCTTCTTATGAATTATTCATCAACAAGACCTCGTCCCCCTTCGCCGAGCAGTTTCCCCAGGGAATGAGGATCGTTCCATTTTGGTTCATTCGGGGGACAAAAGGGGGTGGGGAGACACATGGAATCGTCCCAGCACCGGCCGACGGCCTTTGCCGCCGCCTCCGCCTCCCTCTAGGGCAATGGGGCGGGAGAAAAGCCGCTTCCGGGCGGTTGCTATGGATGCCTGAGTCAACTTCCGGTCTCTGGAAAAAGTGAGGAAAACTTAAAGAACAGCAGGAAGCGGGGAGGCGGTGGCAGAAACGCTGCGGAAATGCCCGGGAAAGAGCTCTACAAGCGCAAGCAGGTAGGCAGCGGCCGGGGGCGGGTGACTGCGCGGCCCCTGTGCGTCGCCATCGCGGGTGTCAGCGCGCCCGTGACGTCCCCGCCGCCCCTCATTAGCTGGTGCCCCCTGAAGGAGACACATCTGTTTTCGAAATGAACCCCGTTTCCTTTTTGCCTCGCTGTTCGGTATAAAATGTAATCGGACGGGCAGAGAGATATGGGCATCAATAATGGTATTAATGTGCACTGCAATCTCTATAAAAATAGAGCCAGTGGAGGCATCAAAGCTGTAGGGGAAGTGGGGGGCTCTGTATTGTTCGCCTTATTTCCAGAAAGGCGGCTGTGCTCGCCTGTTATGGCGTCTTGGCTGCACCATGGCTGTCCTCCGAGGCATGTTTAGACACGGTGGGGGGTCCCTGTGGGAGCTGCAGGACGCCGTGCTCTTTGGACATCCTCAGGAGCGCTCTCTTCGCTCCATGCTCCATGCAGACTTGGGATCAGGTGAGCTTTTAGTGTTGAGTACTAGCATGGCCAGCCACCCCTTCAAGGAGATTGCATTGCTTTACCCCGGGTTTTCACTTTCAGTGATTGGCTCTGTGGTATTTTATCAAGATTTTATCTTTTAAACTGCTTTGGGATGTCTTGAAATGAATAGTGGTATAGTAATCCTCTGAAAAGTAAATAATAGGTCACTCATAATTTGAATTTTGCAGCTTTAACTTGTACAGTTAGGTTGTGATGATATAATGATGTTTCAAATAGGTTGTTGTCATCTCTACCCAGGTTAGGTAGAGAAACAGGAGAAGTATAAAGATCCATGTTTATAGAATCTTGAAGCTGATAAGAACACCAGAGGACATCCACTCAAAATTCCTGTCAAAAGGCAGGGCTTAAGGTTGCAGCCTTCATGGGAGGTCCCCTGTTCTGTACCCTGCATACTGAAGGCACAAGTCTGACAGTACAGTGTACATGAAGGTTATTCTCCAGCTTGTATGTGCAAGCAGGGGTGGGGTTGCTACTTGTCTGTTTTTTCATGGACACTGAGGATCTGAGGCCAGAAACAACTATTGCCCTGGGTGTTCAAAACCCAGCAATAATGGGAGAAGAGATCAGATGAGCTATGGAATGTATTCTTTTCTTCACCCAATCCTCTATTGCTGACAATTGACTTGCTTTCCACACAGTATCAGTACCAAGCAGGGCTCATGCTTGTGTTGCTTAGATTCACTGGGAACCCTGCAGGAGTGGGGAGGGAGAAGAGATTGGCCAAGGCAATGTTTCCTATCCAGTATCAAGCACTGCAGCCTTTTTGAAGGCTCACATGTAGAAATCCTAGGGCTAACGGTGGATTCTGAGCAGACCAAGAAATGTGAGCTACAGGCCATTCTTGCTGGCTCATCTTTCTGTGGCAAAAGGGCAATTCTCCACCAGTCATTCCAAGGGCTTCTTCACCATAAAGTTCCCTCTTAATGCATTCCTAAGTTATTATTTATGAAGAGTCTATAGTTAGCTAATGAGCAAATGTTGATTATTTGATCATAAACGTAAGTTTTAGAGATATTTTTTATCTCTCAACCCCATACATAATATTTTTATGTTGCAGTGTGATGCATATTTTATGGTTTGCCACATTCCATGCTGCAGATGTGTTACTCACCCTGAGCCCTTGTGAATAAAACAAGTTATAAATAGAAACAGATGAACGTAACAGAACTAATCATGATTCTACATATCACGAGTACTGTTTTCTTTCAAGATCAAACTCCAGGAAGCATATAATATGTCTAAATTACATTATTTTTGCCACTATTGAATGACCTTACTCCTAGGCTCTTTATTTTTACTCCACTGTACTTTGCTGAGAGTACTCTGGATTAAGCATTTTTGGGGCCAAGGACAGCTCATTTCAGACTTAATGGCTGGATCCCACCCCCTGTTTCATGGGGACATTTAATTTGAGGCATGCTTTCTGCCCATGCAGATTGGTGTCAGCTCTGTGGAGAAGACAGCTGTAGCTTTTAGGATTCTGTTGGGGCTGTCAGGACAAAATGAGTGAAAGCTTTGCCATAACATGGCTGCTAAAAGCCTGATGCTGTAAGATCAGATCAGGAATCCATGATGGCTCCCACATATGCCTCAGAGATGCTAACACTTGCCTGTCCTTTGGAAGTACACTCTTAGATAGAACATAGAAATGGAGTGAATCAGAAGGGGCCTCCCGGGCCATCTAGCCTGACCCCTGGCTCCAGCCGGCTCCACTCATGACATGCCCGCCATGTGCACGTCCAGCCTATCCTTGAACACCCGCACCGATGGGGCCTCACCCACCTCCCGGGGAAGCCCATTCCATACCCTCAGGGTCCTGACTGTCAGGAAGTACTTCCTGGCATCCACCCCTACATCTTGGTTCCCTGAACTTTGCTCCATTGGAATGTGTCCTACCCTCCACTGCAGGGGGAAAAACGGTCATGACAATGTCCTGAAGCTTCTTTTGGTATTGTGTGGCTTTAATCCCATTCAATCAATTTTGTTTTATTCTAATGTCTTATAAGTCTCGTCTAGCCTAATAAATGCATGCATAAAGTGCCTCTGGCATACCGTGCGCATGATCCCCCCACCCCTCCTCCAAACTGTCTGCAACGGCATAAAAGCATATTGGACCGACCCCCATCTTCGTAGTCCCTTCAGGGGCTGTCCACATGCCGCATGCATTTCCTGTCTGTCGGAATAAATGGTAAATGTTCTCTTGACTGTACATCCCCCAGCAGACTCTTTGGGTGCTTTCTCACTCCTGTCAGGGCCCATAAGCAGCCCTTCCCTCTAAGCTCTGCCTGCACCCCGTGCCTCTCAAAAGGCCCTTATGGTGCTGCTGCATTGCATGTAGAGTATGGGCATTTCCCACGCACTGGAGGAACAGCACAGGGGACTGCTCAGGAGATGGAGGGCCAGCTACCAGCACCTGGGTGGCGTGATGGGGGCCTGAAGCACTCGGGCTAGGCAGCTTGTGGCCCTTCACGCCCTGTGGCCCAGAACTCCCAGGAACTTCACCACAGGCTGTGCTGGGAAGGGCTCACACATCACCCATCCTGATTCTTCCTCATTGTTAGGGACCTCATAACAACAACAACGACAACAACCTTATGCTCCAGTGGCCCTGTGGGCCAAATGTGTTCCATCTGGAATCTCAGTCTGGTCCTCAGATTTTCCCAGACAACCACATGCTTTCCCTTAGCCCAGTTCCTTTCCTTTATCAGCTGATTATTAAGTGATTTTCTGGCTTTTGGTGTTTTTCATTTACATTCTTAAAGGCTGAAACATTGCTCTTAAGGCTTACTTACTTGGAACAAGTATTAATGTGTGCAAAAAACCTCCCTGTCTATAGAGAGTGGACAAATTTAAGTTTCTCTAGGCAAGAAACAGTTTTGATGGCTTTCCATTATGTACCGCCCACTCTGCTTGCAGTCCAGGGACAGATTATCACCTTACCTGAAACTGATGAGAACAGCACCAGAGGTTGTGGGTGGCTCTGCTTTAAGTGCTGTTCCAATGGAACTTTAATTCCCCTTTATCTGTGCCTTTGCTGTTAGGTTTCCTCCTGCATGTTTAAGACAAATGTACTCAAATTGATTTGATTGCTTCTTATGTCAAGTTAATTGAAATATACACAACTGCCCCTGACAATTAACTGCACTTTGCCTTGTCAATGCCATTCCTGCCAGTAAGTACTTTTATACATCAGGAGAGGGTGGTGGCAGCTGGGGGTTCTCCTGCTGTTATTGGCTGCCTGAATTGGGTCCAGATTAATCTGCACTGTGGAAATCACTTATTGATGTCCAAACTGTATTGAATTAGCTTGCAGTGTGCTTTTCCTGCAAGAGAACAATTATGAATAGAGTTCAATGAGTGTTATTTTTCCAGGTGAGGTAACTTCTTTTCTATGACTCACCTTATTGCAGAAAACCATCCGTGTCTTGGTTTTGTGAGCGATTTTATTGCTGAACCTTTCAGCCTTCTGTACTATCAGAAGTGGTTGTTGATCACCAATACCAGGCAGTATAGAATGTCCTCCTATCTGGTGTGATCCTGCTTCTGTTATTTCCTCCCATTTATTTTCAGGACAAACTATGATGTACGCTTCTCTTAGTAACATTCTGCTTTTGTTGCATTTAGCTTTCACTCAATCCAGGCTGCCTTGGAAATGCTTTTGTTTCAAACTGCTTTTATTTAAGCATATAGGTCATGGTTCTACTGAAGCTGTTCTTAATGGTCTGTTTTTAGATCTGGCTAAAAGGAAATGATTTTCTTGTTGTTGACTGTTCTTTTATGTAATTATTGTCTCTGCTGTGTTCTTTGCTATTAGCTGTAACATTGATGTGGGCTTTATAGGATTTTTATGTATTTGCCTGCTACCTCAAGGTAATATTTTCCAAACGGTTAGCTGCATTGTCGACTGCTGCCAAACTAACAATGAGTACATTTTGGAATCTTAAAGATGAGCATATTTATTTTAAGCTTTTGTGGGCATAATCCCCTACATCAAATGCAAGACACTGTCTGGGTCCTCGTACACCCGATGAAGTGGACAGTGGCCGCAAAAGCTTATGGCAGAATATGTGAGTTAATCTTTAAGATGCCACAAGACATCTTGTTGGTGTGAAAAAATACTGTCTCCAACCAGTGACTGTCTACAATACTTCATCCATCTGTTCTAGCAGATAGCACAACATAGGTAAGAGCCTTTATGAATATTTATGTGGAATGAACTGAGAGTTCTGCCTGAAATAGCCATGCTTGAAAACTGTTCCTAGTACCAAATGTATTGAGTTCACCCTTTTTGTCTTGTTTATAGAGCCAAATTGGACTCAGACCTTCCAAATCAAATTTAAGGAGGCGGGTAAGATACTTAGATTCTACTCGTTTTTGTTTTGAGTCGCATCAATGATTGCAGTGGGTTTCTTTCCCCAGGATGTACTACAGTCTTAGAAGAGAACTGCATTATACTTCTGGTGCAATAATAGCATCATCCTGAACAAAACTAAGTGTAACAGACCTCACTAATTTGAATGGATTAGCAAATGCTGTCTTAGTAATCAGCCATCTTTCCAGAATCTGACCTTTATGTTTCAATGCAGTAAAGATTTCCTAGGGAGTAAGCCCCAGCGAACACACTGAGATTTGTAGCCAAGTAACAGCACACCCTGGATCATGTTTAATTGAATGTTTGATATTCATGATCCTTCCCACCCCACATTTTTTTCTAAAATGTTCATTCAAACAAGCAAGCAAACCAAAATGTCTCAACGGGCTTTGAGCAACATCTTTGTCTGATTATTCTGCTGCTGAACTGAAACAAGGCCTAAGTTATTCTATTGACCTCGGGATCAACTGGGAGATACGTCGTACTATAGACCAGCATCTCTTCTCAAAAAGCCCCCCTTTTAACTGTTGGACAGATTATGGCTCATGTGTGACAAATCACTATAATATGAAGCTCGCAATGTACAACCAGGAATGCCTTGGAGGCTTGTGCCAGTCACATCATTCAGCAAGTGCAGCCTCCAGGAATCACGTGGCTTTGTGCTGTTGCAAACACTTGGCACAGAGCAGGTCTCCTCCAACCTGGTATCCTTCAGATGTTTTGGACTTCAACTCCCAGCGTCACCAATGGTTCTGAATGTGAGGAGTCTAAAAATATTGGAAAAACAGTAACTTGGGGAAAGCTCCTGTAGAAAGTTGCAGCCTAAAGGCCATGCACCAGAGTGTACAGCAAGCTTTCTGAAAGGAAGTGCAAGGACAGAAAGTGTGTGTGCAGAGGGACAATGCTGCAGAGTTCATTAACACCCCACCTGCCCTTTGTTAGAGCCTTCTGTGTTCGTTGAATGAGCACCAGCAGCCGGAGGCAGCATCCTGTGTGTCGAGTGGAGGGGGCTCTGACAGCAAGCCTGGAGAATCTGACTGTATAATTACTAGACAGATTTCCAGTCCATGCAAATTAGAGATGTACGAACCAGCAAAATTCAAGCTCACTTTAGAGCGCCAGACTCCATTTCAAAATTTCTTTTCACTCAATCCATATCGGAGTGTGGGTTGTGGCTTTTTCTTTTTGCATGAAAAGGGGTACGTGTTCTCATATATATGTTTTCCCAATGGAAGCATCAGTTGTTTGCACCTTCGAAATAAGCATATCGTTCCCCTATTGATTACAGCATATCTGTGTGCATCTTTCAAAAGTGCGCATTTTTCCAAATATGAGCACGCTGTCGAGTGCACCTTCGTTGTTCCGCGAATCACATGGCAAGCTTGTGTTAGATGAATGTGGCCTAGCCGTTATCAGTGTAAGAGGAGCACAAGCCCTCTGCTTTGCAGCACGTAAAAGGACCAGGTGGGCTGAGGGGCTGCTTGCTGACCATATCAGGATGCTTGACCAACTGACCGCTTTGCAGAGTTCACAGTTGGCGGGTGGCCAAATGGAGCTGATAGCCGGGGCATAAAAGTTCGCTGAACTGCACCACGAAGGTGTGAAGGCTTCTTTGCTTTCGGGCAGCAGCTTCACCCTTCAGCTGAAGCCCGCAAATGAAAACTAGTTTTGAGCCTACATTGTGTCTTTGCCTCCCTCTTGAAAAGACAAATTGGCCCAAGTCCTCTCAGGAGACAACTAACCGGGTGCAATTTACCCAACACTTGGAGTGCAGATTGCATCTGAGCTGGGTTACATCTAGAGCATGTGAACTGGGTAAATCGTGATCAAAAATGCATGGAAACACATTTCTCATACAACCCTAGTTCAAATGGGGTTGGATCACCCAAAAGTCTCCTCTTGCAATCATTTTCAGAATGGTTGGCTTGGAGGGAGCCCCACATGTGTGTGAGCCATAAGCCAGAAACATCCTTCGCTAATTTGGCCAACGTCTGTGAAAAAATCCTTAGGAAAGAAATGCCTGCCTCGACACCTTGTTTCATTACTGAAGTGTTCTTGCAGCTAGTGATAGTTTTCTAATTCTCAAAAAATACTTACTTTCCTGTAATCTAAACCTTTTCCTGAGGTTTAAATTACAGAAGGATGAATTCAGGTCAAGGAAGCTCATTTTCTTGCTTTTTTTTCTTGCTTTCACTGGATATCTGAGTGATATCTTTCTCCTTTTTGAAAACTAGCAGCCTTCTCTGGTTCTCCTTCTTGACCAGACTATTATCATCCTTATTCCCATTCTTTCTATTTTACTAACCTCCTCCTTGAAGTATACATGGCACCTAGAACTCAGCACTCTTATAATTTCCATGGCTGAGCAATGCAGGGCTGTTGCTTTCCAAAGAAAGGAGGAGAAGGAATAAAAGCTAGGTTATGAACTCATCTTCTGTTGTCCAAGTTTTTTGAGAGCTTGTCCTGTCACAGCACAGGCAGGAGGAGCAGGGTATTGTGGAAGAGGCAGTAGTTACGAAAAATTTTGGTGTTAGGGTTTGCCAAGGAAAAAACACACCTTGGGCACAAAGTCTGCAGTACTTGGACAGCTCTGGGTTGACAGGCTGCTCTGGCAACCTCCCGGGTAGAAATGCAGAATAACAGCCCTCCGTTGCCCCTGAATCCAGCTCTAGCTCTCAATCACCACATCTCAGACCATCATGCCTGGACAGAGGCCTAAGAACCTCCTTCGTGAGCAGCGTTCTGTTTTACATTTTAATGGATATGTATGTTGGATTTTTAAGTACCGTTATCCATTCTGAGAACAAATTTTGGGCTGAAATGTAAGCAGCAGAATATAATGAATTGATTATGGGGCTCTGGCAATGGAAAAGGTAAGTGTTTGGATAATGTGGAGTGGTAGTTTTGGATGGTCTGGAATGTCGCTTCATAGTTCTCCATCAGATCATGGGACAGCCAGGGAGGTGCAGGACTGAGAATTAGGAGTTCTGGGTTCTAGGCTGCCTCAGCCAGGGAGTTCACTGGGTGACTTTGGGCCAGTCACGGGCTCTCAGCCCAACCCACCTCACAGGGCTGTTGTTGTTGTGGGGATAAAACTGAGAGGAGAATTATGTAAGCTGCCTTGAGTTCCTTGAAAGGAAAAATGTAATAATAAATATATAAATCCTTAATATCCATGTGAACGTCATGCCTTTGGCTCATTTGTCAGGTAAGCCAGTCGAGCCCACAGTTTTGGTCCCTCCTGCCCCCTCCCAAGATGCTGGTTTAAGAAACAAAATACTTCCGGAAGTACATCAGCTTCCTTTCACCTGATAACTAAAGCACCAAGCTCCCTGTGGATGAAGGAAGCTTCATTCAGACCCAGAATACCACCAGGGCCTTTAGAGGGGAATGCCCTGTAACTGGGGAAGATTCCAAACCTCTGGCAGCATGGAAGGGCCGAGCGGGAGAGCGAAAGCAGCAGCAGCAGCAGCATGCCCCTTGCAGTGAGGGAGGCGTGCAGGCGTACTGTGCACACACACTCTTAAAAGGCGACAAACGGTAAGGAAATATAGCTCTGGTCCAATGCTCAGCAGCTTGATATTGGTAATTCCTCGGTTAGAAAGACCATTTCAGAGTTCAGGCTGTCTTTCAAAGAACGCGGTGCTGGCACCACTCCTGGCAGAGCAGAAGAGGGAAAGAGCGAGAAGCGCGCGTCCCCTGGGAGCGGAGGAACAAAGGGTCTGCTGAAACTTTTCTTTGCTGGGAGAGAATTAATGGAACAGCTCCCTCCCTGGAAAGAGGAGGAGAAAATGTGGATGTGGAATAAGGGAAGCCGGAGAAGCTCTCTGGGCTGGTGCTTGAAGTGACGGGAAGGCAGGCAGACAGGCATTGCGTGGGCTGCCGGAGGGGCAGGGCGAAGGGTCCCAAGCCACTCTGCAAGCACCGAGCAGCGCAGAGGCCCAAGGAGAACAAAGGAGGGGGCTCTGGGGAGGGGTGCCAGGTGGCAGGCTTCAATCGCACAGGGCAAGCCCATGGTGCCTTTGCACAGGGGATAAGACTGCTTTCCAGCGAAACTTCAGACCGTCCAAAACGGGGTCTGCCCGTCAAGATTTTTAAGTACACAGCTTGATCTCTTCACAGAGCCTTCTTTTTCTATATATATATATATATATATATATATATATATATATAAATCTCACACATCGGTGAAGATGTGCTTGGTGTTCACTCGGTAGTTGGTATTGGAGCAATATAGCATTTTTTGATACTTGCTCATTAGGCATTATTGTTAGGCATATTTACATGCGGCTTTGCATAGATGCAAAGCATTCTGCGAGTGCTGCAGGAAGCAAAGCTGTGGTGCGCCTGGCCGTTACTTGGCAAGTTGGGACGCAGCCTTCTCCCCTGCAGTCCTGGCTTTGGCGTCTGGAGGGAGGGTTCCCCAGGGACTCACGCCGTGCTTCGTGTGCATGCCGGACAGTGAACGGAGGGCTCCTTTGATCAATATTCCATTCATCCGTGCTGAGAGCAATCATGCATAGGAAGATCCAATTAGACCCTGGATTCTGCATCGGCTACATCCATACGAGGCGCAGGTCTGCGCGAGGCTGCTTGGAAAACTAGATTGAAAAGAAAGATTGATTCACTTGAAATTCAGCTCATGACAGAGTCAAGGGAAAAATATTACTCCAAGCCTCTGAACTGGTTTTAATCAAGAACTTTGTGCCATAATGAATATGAATTTAAATCCAGTTCCACGGTAGTTGGCTTCTCGCTGCTCTACGGGCTGCCAGGGTTGCACCTTCCATATGCGCATGAGGCCTGCGCATTGGGTACTGAGGCCAGAGCATTGGCAGGGCCCGGCCCTCAACTGGAGTGGGGAAGCGCCTGGAGCAGAGGCACCACAGGGAAGTGCGTGGAAGAGGCTGCTACTTTCTTGTGATGCGAATTACCCAGATGGAGTGAGCAGATTTAAGAGAGACATGTCAGACATTGCTGCAGAACTGGCTCTCTGGGATCACTTGCTCGTTAGGATTAGGGGAATTTGAGGGTCCCCCAGCTTGAAGTTCCTACAATTTTTCTCTTCTGACCTGTAAACCCAGTGGCATTGGCAACTGGGTCCTGGCTACAGGGTCCCTGGCTTGAGTTCCTCAACACCAGTCTTGTAAAATGACCTGCATCAGAGGAACTGCAGTAAAGCACGAAGTACCACAGCCAGCTGCGCACTGAGTCCAGGGCACAGCCAGCTGCCCAAGAGCCGAGTGTGGGCACCTGCACTGAGCAGCAGAGACACTGGAGAGCTCTGTAGCATCTGGGAAACCACTCTGAAGCGGATCTGCAACGAGCAGTTCCCTCACACAACTGGGGTGCTGTGAGGGTTGCAAACTGGGTATGTGTCTGGAAAGAGTTGATGGTTCCAGAATCATGGAATGGATTTTGCTATGGGTTGCCTGTCCCCTATTTTGTTTATCCCTATGCCATTTTCCCCTTCATAGATCCCTGCCTTGTCGTGGCGAAGGGGCTTGCGCAGCTCAATGAAGCAATGAGCTATGCCGGGCAGGGCCACCCAAGACGGACAGGTCATAGCAGAGAGCTCTGACAAAACGTGTTCCCCTGGAGAAGGAAATGGCAACCCACTCCAGTATCCTTGCCATGAAAACCCCATGGACAGTACCAAAAGGCAGAAAGATATGACGCCGGAAGATGAGCCCCTCAGGTCGGAAGGTGTCCAATATGCTACTGGGAAAGAGCAGAGGGCTAGTACTAGTAGCACCAGAAAGAATGAAGCGACTGGGTCAAAGCCGAAAGGACACTCAGTTGCCAATGTATCTGGTGGTGAAAGGAGAGTCCGATGCTGCAAAGATCTATACTCCATAGGAACCTGGAATGTGAGATCCATGACTCAAGGCAAGCTGGATGTGGTCAAACAAGAGATGACAAGACTGAACATCAACATCTTAGGAATCAGTGAACTAAAATGGACAGGAATGGGTGAATTTAATTCAGATGACCATCAGGTATGCTACTGCGGGCAAGAATCCCTCAGAAGAAATGGAGTAGCCTTCATAGTCAATAAAAGAGTAGGAAAAGCAGTACTGGGATACAACCTCCAAAATGACAGAATGATCTCAGTTCGCAGTAAAAGTGCTATACTCAATAGGCCAGCAAATTTGGAAAACTCATCAGTGGCCACAGGATTGGAAAAGGTCAGTTTACATTCCGATCCCAAAGAAGGGCAATGCCAAAGAATGTTCCAACTACTGCACCATTGCACTCATTTCACATGCTAGCAAAGTGATGCTCAAAATCCTACAAGCTAGGCTCCAGCAGTACATGGACCGAGAACTACCAGAAGTACAGGCAGGATTTTGAAGAGGGAGAGGAACTAGAGATCAAATTGCCAACATACACTGGATCATGGAGAAAGCTAGGGAGTTCCAGAAAAACATCTACTTCTGCTTCATTGACTATGCTAAAGCGTTTGATTATGTGGATCACAACAAATTGTGGCAAGTTCTTCAAGAGATGGGAGTACCAGACCATCTTATTTGTCTCTTGAGAAACCTGTATGTGGATCAAAAAGCAACAGTGAGAACTGGACACAGAACCACTGATTGGTTCAAAATTGGGAAAGGATTTCGGCAAGGCTGTATACTGTCGCCCTGCCTATTTAACTTATATGCAGAGCACATCATGAGAAGTGGGGGGGGGGCTAGATGAATCACCAGTTGGATTAAGATTGCTGGGAGAAATATCAACAGCCTCAGATATGCAGATGATACCACTCTAATGGCAGAAAGTGAAGAGGAACTAAAGAGCCTCTTGATGGGGTGAAGGAGGAGAGTGCAAAAGTTGGTTTGAAACTCAACTTTAAGAAAACTAAGATCATGGCATCCGGTCCTCTCACTTCCTGGCAAATAGATGGGGAAGAAATGGAGGTAGTGACAGATTTTATTTTCCTGGGCTCCAGGATCACCGCAGACGGGGACTGCAGCCAAGATATTAAAAGACGCTTGCTCCTGGGGAGGAAAGCAATGGCAAATCTAGACAGCATACTAAAAAGCAGAAACATCACCCTGCCAACAAAAGTGCGTATAGTCAAGGCTATAGGTTTCCCAGTTGCAATGTATGGCTGTGAAAGCTGGACCATAAGGAAGGCTGAGTGCCAAAGGATTGAGGCCTTTGAATTGTGGTGCTGGAGGAGACTCCTGTGAATCCCCTGGACCGCAAGGTGATCAAACCAGTCAGTCCTAGAGGAGATCAACCCTGACTGCTCTTTAGAAGGCCAGATCCTGAAGATGAAACTCAAATAGTTTGGCCACCTGATGAGAAGGAAGGACTCCCTGGAGAAGAGCCTGATGCTGGGAACAATCGAGGGCAAAAGAAGAAGGGGACGGCAGAGGATGAGGTGGCTGGATGGAGTCACTGAAGCAGTCGGCGTGAGCTTAAGTGGATGGTGGAGGACAGGACGGCCTGGAGGAATGTTGTCCATGAGGTCACGATGGGTCAGACACGACTTCGCAACTAACAACAACATGCCATTTTTCTGGAAGCTTATTCTGTCTGTCAAGGAATTGAGGGAGACTGATTTTCTTTTGCTGCAGTTCTAGCTAATTCTGCAAGAACAGCATTAACATCTCTCTGTCGAGTGTGTCACATTATCATTCTTCATATTTAAAGCATCTTACACAAGTGGCACTCTGAAATTACTTTCTTTTGTGGAGCCTCTGAGCAGTCAGTCTATTGTGTTATTGGAGTATGCATTCAATTATGACTAATTTAGGAACTGGACAGAACACAATTAGAGACCCTGAAACTGGCTTTCTTCAAATAATGATTAAATCTGACTGCATCACCATCCTAAATGGACATCTTCTATTTAGGAAGAGAAAAAAATCAGAAAAGAGCTTATTTTGGGAAGGAGTAGGCAACGATGTACTGCAAAGTGTGAAGAATGTGCCTTGAAATTCCAGAAAAGTCATTATGCTCACTGCAAATCCGGTCCTTGTAACAGTTATAACCTCACAAAATAGCACTCCTTTTTCAGTGTGCTACCATTGGCTTTACTTTCATGACAGTGAAACCATATCGGGGCAGCAGGGGTCGGAGGTGGTCTAATGAAATGTTTGGAAAGTCCAACATGATTTGAATATACACATTAAATTAAAATGTATTAGATAGTTGTTAATTTACTTTATGAACTGTTAAAAAGAAGACAATGTCAGAAGTAATGCTTGCTGCAGAAGTTGGGGGTGACAGTTTTGATAGGCTTTTTGCCCTACTGCCAGGCTGGTCTGGCTGAAATTGGTTTGTTTGATGCTCAGAGACTGTGCATCTTGATGAACAAGGCATTGCCTTCTCTTCACCTGTCCATCATAATTGCTCTTGATTAGGTTATTTCTTAGTTGCTGCAATTTTGCTGCATCAAATAAATGTTTGTAAAATTGGTATGTCAGTTGTTGCCATCCACTCTCCAATCTGCTTGGGGTTGTAATTTGCAGATTTGCTAAGGTCCCCTGTCTCTTGCCCCTTAAAGTTTTGCCTCTTAATGATGAGATGTTTAAAAATCAGACTTCTACTGAGTTATTATACTATTTTTAAATTAATGAGGGCACTGCTGATTCTTACGCCATTGAGTGGGAGGCCAGTAAAGCTGTTGTAAGGGGTCCAATTATTGCCTATGCCTCCTATAAGAAAAAAAAATGCAGCAAATATCTCTAAATAAAATGTCAAAATCTATTCTAATTCAGCTTGCCGTTTGCCCAGCGGCACAACTTTATCAGGCGTTGTAGCACATTATGCATTTATTTTCAGATGCATATGTCCCGGCAGAACTCTCTAAGTGGCTAACAATATGCATCAAACAGTACAAGTACGGGGGGGGGGGGGGGGAAGACAGGAGGAAATCAGTTTTTAAATCCAGGTTTCATGCAAACTGCAAAAGAGGACGGGCTTTGCCTGTTGCCGAAATGAAAGTAGAGACGACCCAGGCAGACCACCCTAGGAAGCCCATTCCAAAGGCTGGGGGCAGCCACTGAGAAGGCCCTTCTTCTAGACGCCATCCCTTTCACCTCTTTTAGGGATGATTCTCTCAGAGGAACCTCATTCCCAGATCTCAGCTGGCGGGTTAGGAGTATATTGGAAAAGACGGTCCCTCAAGTAACCAGGTCCCAAGCCGTTTAGGGCTTTCTCTGTCAAAACAGGCACTTTAAATCGGGCTCAGGCTTCAACTGAATTGAATAATTTTCGCAGCAGGCAAAATTTGCCTCAGTTTATTCATGAAGGCATATTGGAGACCTGGTCAATGCTCCAGTAAGATTCCAACATACCATTTTAAAAAGGAAAAATACTGAAATGTTATTTCAACTACTAAAGATGAGAATGACACTAAATAACCCCTTTCACAGATATAGTCCCACAGCGTTTAAAGTTTTATTCTGATTTGCACAGTACAGCCAGTGACACATTGGAGCAGGACATGGATTTCTGTGAGCGTGTTTGTTTCATGTTGGTCTGGTGTGGGCCGGGTCCAAAATGGCCGCCTGCAATCCAGGTGCCCTGGTGCTTCGTTTGCACTGGGACTGGGTTAGCTGACTGAAAGCGAACCGTTGCCTTTTCCTCAACTGGATATCGTCAGCGATGTGCCTTGCCCTCGAAACAGATGACGGCAACACGCAGCAGAAGGGGTGGGAACTGGCGTGAAGCCCACGGCCAGAGGCCTCATGCATGTGGCTTTGAGTTGTCATGCAAATGATAAAGGAACCAGGTACCTGCCCTAGGGCACCTAGGAGGCAACCCCCAAATTGCTCTCAAATTCTGGACAGGTTCATACTGAAAGCGATGCCGATCAGCGAGCCAGGTTGACCAAGGCCATTTAGGTGTATAAAAAGCAAAGCCCCGAATGAGACAGTAATCTGAGATTATGCCAAATTGAAAGGTATGTGTTGATTTTTTTGTCACTCTGGCAAAACAGAATCATTGCTACCTAGAACTCATTGTTGGTCTCTGTTCTTCTTGTTCCAGGATGAAGAAGGTGGTGTTGAGCTGGGAGAGGGGGCAGATGAATGGACACAGGCCAAGACATTAATCAAGCCCCCAGACCAGCTGGAGTTGACAGATGCTGTGCGTACACTTGGACTAGAGTCAAAATCTGTTGCAGCCCGTCCAGGGCTGGTTCTGGACGATCCAGTGGCCCCAGCAGGGCCTAGTGTGCTGCAGATGCAACACTGGATGTGGATAGGATAGGCCCCAGTTGAAAGCACACAGCAGATACCTCCAATAAGAAATAAACACAATAGTCGGCTCTTCCTTTGCTTGGATCAAAGCTCACAGACCAGGAGGAGTACTTGGCGTGGCTTATGCACCACAGTAAAGCAACACGACCAGGCAGGGGTGAAAACCTCCACACGGCTCAGGAAAGTTGTGTGGAACTTGTATGCAGGAAGCACAGGCAGCGCAGAAGCCCTTTGGGGCTTCTGGATGTCTTGGAGAGAGGAGGCCTCCACACATTCCATTTTGGAGCAATGCCTTTAGGACTGGAATGCCCATGCGGCCCTTTAAAGCAGCAGCTGCCCCCAGCTCAGAGTCAGGCTCCCCCGTGTTTGCCCTTCCCTCACTCCCCGCAGCAATGGCCGCTATTCTTTTTCATTCGTCTCCACACCCGGTTGGTTGTCGGCACGTGTGTCTTCTCTCTGAGGACTTCATTCCTGCTTTACTGGCGTGCCTGACAGAGGAACTCCTGGCACCAGCCCCGGGACTGCTGCCCCTGCTCTGTGGGGAAGGGCTGTTCCGCCCCCCAGTCCTGGGGGCCCGGCTGCTGCGGTCCCCTTCCCTAGCCATGCGCTGCTTCCCGTGCCTCCCGTTCTTGTGCACGTTTAGCCTGCTCCCGAGTATGTAGAGTTGCGATGCAACAAGCATGTTTGGCAAGAGAGCGTGAAGGGCCTTGCACAGCTCCTCTCAAGTTACAGTTTGCTTGTCATGAGCAAATGCTCCTCCATGCTCTCGTGGCCACAGATCCAGCCATTTCTGCTTAACTTTTCCGAGTGCTCTGGAAGTCTGAAGACACACCTGTGCTTCTTTGGAGTCTGCCTGTCCTGAACTTGGATGGGGCACCTCTAATTCCCCCCCCCCAACCACTTCAGGTGCTTGTTGCAAAGCGATGTGATGATAATTGAAGCAAAGCATGTAAATCGGCTTAAGCGCGTCCGTCACTTTCCAGGTTCGGCTTTGGTTATTAAACATTAAGGGAAAGCAGCGCGCGTGACCGAAGCTGCCACCTGCTGTTGTTCCACTCGTGCCAGTTCTCTGGCTGACAGCAGCTTCCAAGGCTGCACACTGACATTTCCCTTGATTTCTCCTGCTATTAGTAGCAGGGACCGACCCTGGAGCCTTGTGTTGGGCGGGCGAACCCCTTGAGTCCCAAGCACCTTGCTGGGCCTAAGCAAGCCTGTTGGAGGCGGTGGGTCACGAATAGGCATGGTGACGCACTGGTGGCCCATGGGCCTCCGCAGATGGCGTTTTCACACACAGGTGCACCCGTCCCCCAAAATTACCCTTCCCACGGGGCCATTAGGCTTTTCAAAACCCCGCTTTGTCTCAGCGGAGGCATTTAAGAAGCCCAAATACAGTGTGCATGCGCATCTGTGTGTGAGAGAGAGCAGCATGAGCAGAGAGTGTCTCTTCCTTGTGGAGCCATCCCTTATCACCTGATCCAAAGAGACTGCCCTGCCTGGGCGGAGGGGCAGGCCCTGGGGAAGCAGCTGGGGCAGGCTCAGGGTCCTAGTGGGCTGGAGTTTCCCCATCCCTGGTCTAAAGCACCTGCTGTCTTGCTGGGCTGCGAGCTTTCCTGGTAGGAACCGAAGCGGAGTGTGGTGTATTGCACAACCAGGTAAGATTGTTTCCACAACTTTTTAGCTCTTGTGCCATGAGCTCGTTTTAATTGGATTTGCTGAAGGAATGAGCCACACAACCTTCCCTTGAGAACACAAAGCATACAACCAAACTGATTTGCTCCGTTTGTTTGCACAGCAGAGGTCATACTTATCCAGCAGGTGTTCTTTTGTTAAGAGTTGCTTGGTAGTCAGGAAAAAAACTTTTACTGACAAGCACATGCAGATGACATTTTGTAGAAGAGAAAGGCTATAGGCATTACTCATTTTTGCATGGTAAATGGGGCAATATAACATTTTCACATTTATTACTGAAAAGCAGATTTCCTGCACCTGGTAATTATACTGGGGAAACTACTTGATCGGTTCAGTTCTTCCCATTCAAGAAGAACCTTTGTTTTTCTCATAGCAGAAATGTAGCAGGGGGGAGTTCTGTTGTATGAAGACCGTGAAAAACGATGCTCATGTGAGCTCTATGATCTCAGCGAATGTAAATAATCAGTATTACAATTTTGTAATAAAAATATTTCATTTTGAGAAGTCTCCTGCTGCTTCTGCAACAGTTCAGTGTAACACAAATTCTGAGGAAGAAATACAATACGTTTGAACTATTTCTGAATGCTCCCCTTGTAGAGGAGGCTGAGTCAGTCTTTCTTGCCACAGGAACTGAAAGAGGAGATAACCCGCATTCTGACCGCCAATAACCCGCATGCTCCACAGAACATCGTCAGATACAGTTTTAAAGTAAGTATCATTTCCTTTGCTGAGTTCCGTGAGCGATGTGAGTCTTTTGTTCATAGGAGGTTATCCTGATTGCTGCTTTCAAATTAAAGAGGCAAGAGGATATAGATGCTTTATATGCAATAAAAAAGCTATAAATGTTTAGATATTCCACATACTTGGACTGCTTTTCTTTGGCTTTAGGTAGTTTACAGACAAAGACAACGAAGACTAGAGTTAAACAAAAACTTACAGTCAGGGACCCGATGGCAAACTTAGCACCCACAAATAGTGATGCCAAACAGCCTCCCTTCAAGTCAGCCTGTGGAAACTGCCAAAGAGTATTTTTGGCTCCCAGATCGCTGGCTTGGGGGCAGGACGTGATGGAGGGAGCGCCTCCGAAGGAGTGTCATCTGCCGTGGCTGCCCAATTCTACACGTGGAAAGCTCTGTGGCTGGGGAAATTAGTGTCAGTGGTGTCCCCACCAGGTCCCACAAAGGTGGGGACCTGAAACAGGGCCTTTGGGGTGGGTGGGGGGAGAATGCAGACAGTTCAGTTTGGTTCAAGTTAGGTCCGCAGGGCTTGTAGGAGAGCTTCCCACCACCCTATTGGTTCCAACAGAGGAAAAATCAAAACAAAGAACTCCATGAAGCTGAAAAGGGCCCAGCAAACCCTCCAGCCCTCTGGGCAGGCTAGGCCAATACGAGTCTTCAGGGCCTGGTGTGAGCAGCGGGTTTTCTTCACTTCCCCGGTCCCACTCAGGATCGGACTTGTGCTCAGTCTTGCAGCACCTCTGGAAGGGCGGAAGGCAAGAGTCGCTGCTGACCTGAGCAGGAGAACAGCTGGAGAGCATTTGCAGTGGAACCTCCAGCACGTTATCTCTAGGGAAGTCTTACAGTTAAGCCACTGTCCGTCCCTTCCGTGTGGCACGAATGGGAGGCCTGGCCCTGGCATCGAGGGCCTTCTTGCAGCTGGTTCCCTTCTTGATTCTGCAGTTGGGTTTTCACATAGGCTATATTTATTTTCATTTTTTACTTTGTGCCATTGACATTTTCTGAGGGGTTTAAATAGAAGTTAAACAAATCAATAAGTATATTAACATAATTGATCACCGGGAAATGAGAGAGAGCAGCTACTTGGGATGTATGGACATAAGCCCAGTCAGAGTGCCTGACGCAAGAGAATAAGTTCTTTCATTTGCGGGTAGTCAAAGCAGGCGGAGAATGATTCATGTCATTTATGAGAGTTCTGAAAAATGTGTTCTTGAGCGATCAATGCCAATTTTTGACTAAATTGCAGCAATTAGTTACTAGATGGATTCAAAGGTCAGTTTCAAAATCTCAGCGGATGCTCAAGGCGAGTTTGTAATGGAAAGATATACACAGGTGACATTGCAGAACACAAAAGGCAGAAACAACCTTCTGCTTTCCGTGGGCTGAGGCTCAGGAGTGGCTGGGCTCCGGCTCAGCCTCGTGGCACCCTCTGCTCTTCCTTCCACGCCATTTCCGGCCACCTCTTTTCCACGAGCTTTGCTGCGAGCATTTGTCTGCCGGTGGAGCCCCGTTGCCCCTGACTCTTGTTGGAGGTTCCGAGGCACGTGCCGGGGGGCAGCCCCAGTTTATGTGGGGCAACAGCCTTTGCCATTTGCCCTCCTGAACTGAGTGGCGCGCCTGCAACAGAATTCTCCGTGCAGGAGCCGACTTACGTGGCCTTCCTGGGGCCTCTCTGCTTTGGCACTGAGTGTGCGTGGGCACGCACCACGTGTGCCCAGGTACCTCTCTGCCAGGTTTCACCCCTGCCCACCCCCAGGGCTACCGCAGCTTTGCTAAGGGGGCCAAGGCAGTAACATGGGATGAAAAGCAAGTTCAGAATGCCGCCTCCGCCTAAGCGTAGGCAAATTCTCATTAATCCCAAAGCTAGGTCTGTTTGCTTATAGGACACGTATACCTTACCTTTCCATTTTGAAACGATGTTCAGGAGAGCTTGCAACAAATTAAACATGAGAAAATAATGGTATAAAATTAAACAGTTCCATAAATGAATTAAAGCCAAAGACAGATGTCCCAGGTAAAGCCAACTAAAGCAATGGGTCGGTGCACAGAACATGAAAGGCATAATGGCGCAGTCAGGTGCAGCGTGGCTCTCAGTGTGGAGAAGTAACTCGGCAAGGGCTGCGCCGGCAGAGCCCCTGGCCTGGCCCCCGGCTCCTCCGTACGTCGGGCAGTCCCTGGGGCCCAGCAGGAAGCAGCCCTTCCTCCCGGGAGCAATCGAGGCCCCTGCTGCCCAAACAGATGCAGTTGTCCCCCGTCGTGGACTGCGGGTGACCATGGGGCTCCTCCACGAGGGGTTCTGGCCAGGCAGCGAAGTGAGAGAGGCAAGGGCGGAACTGGAGCCAGAGCCAGGAGTGCAGGGACCCAGAACTGCTGCAAGGCGAAGGCAGGCAGGCGTTCCAGTCCGGAGCAGGGCTCCCATGCAGGGGGCGGGGGGCATGGCCAAGGCATGCTGCACAGACCGGGGAGCTGGTCTGGCTGCCAGCGCTTTATGGGGTCTTGCGGATGCCCCGTCCGGCTTACAGAGCCAGCAGATTCTCTTCAGGCTGGAGCTGGCGGCATCCGTCCCCTCAAGGCTTCTTCCACCAATTGATCAGGAGCACTGGAAGCCGCTTAAACCCAGCCAGACTCTTGGCCCCTCTCGTTCATAAGGTCTGTTCCCAAGAACTCAGGTGAAGGTCTTTCCCAGCTTCACCTGGAGAACCATCTGCCTGCAAAACAGCTGCCGTGCCGCCGAGCCATGGCTCTGCCCAAACGGGCTCCAGAGGGTCAGCAGGGCGGCCAAAATGTCGCAAGAATTGCGCGCCCGGTTTCCTTGCGAGTGTGCTGGAGTCCCTCCTCTCCTCTCCTGCCCTCCCTTTGCCTGCCTCCCTGCAGGAGAGAGCCTACAGGCAAACCTCGGTGGTGGAGCAGTTGGCAGTCCATTTCTCTCTCTGCGGGAACCTGGTGTTCAGAGATTCGGACGAGGGGCGACGGCAGAGCATGAGGCAGAGCACGACTGCCGGTGGGTTTGGGGAGCCGGCGGGCGGGAGGAGCCCCCACTGCCCTCTGTGGGCCGCCGGCATCAGGAAGGGGCCCCAGCCCCGGCGTCAGAGTGCTCGGGCCGCGCCCTGAGCGGCTGTCTGGTTTGCCATGGCTACTGTGGGTGAAGAGACCGCAGGCCGGGCTGCTGGGAAGTGACTTCCCCAGCCCTGAGCCGGTCCTCTGTGGGAGAAGAGGAGCAGCAGCAGCTGCGGCCACTCCGCCCCACCCCTTGCTATCGCAGGCCGACCACGGCAAGGGCATTCCTCACAGAGCCCACAAGGCGCGGGGTGGGGCGTAGGGAGGAAGGGGCCCGGCCCGGGGGGAGCCCTGGCGTCCGCAGGCCGGAGCACGGACTCCGCGGGCCAGAGGGTGCCCTCCCGTGGACTCAGCACTGCGCCAGCGACGCCTGCTGTCGGTCGCAGGGGAAGCGCACCTGCGTCTGGGGCTGGGAGTGTTGTGTGGAGGTCTGTGCGTTGCTGTCCGTCGAGACGTGAAGAGGAGGCCAGTCCGACGCCTTTGGCCAGCCTGCCCCCGCAAGCCAAGGATGCACACCGGTATTAAGGGAGTCCGGATTAAAAATACCGGGAGCCTCATCTTGCTTGCTCTTGCAGCCAAGAGTGCCTTTCGTTACCCTGAGAGAGACGGGGAAATGCATGTTTCGGTCTCAGTAAAGACCTTTCTCCCTAGATACCTTAAAAGTAGTCCCATAGCCCTCTGTGCAGGAAATGAACTCCACTGAGTTCAGTGGGTCTCCCTGCCAGGAAAGTCAGTTCAAATATGCAGCCTATGGAGGTCATGCAAATAACTAGAGGCAAAGTGCTCTCAGTGTAATTCTGCGTGGTGCCCAGGACCCAGCGTGAGAGGCGGGTTTTATCGACTTGGCTGGAGGGGGCAACCGCAGCACAATTAAGGCTATCGAGAGGAGCCAGCATGCTTCCTTTGGCTCCAGCAGAGGAAGGTGGGCCTGCAGGAGCCCCAGCGCTTGCTCCCACCCTGCGCGACGGCCGTTGCGTTTGCGGAGCGGAAGCCAGAGACATCCAGCATGTCCATTTGGATGTGATTCGGCCCCAGCTGCTGGGAGAAGTCTCTTGTCCTGGCTCGCCATCTTTCCCCGTTTGTTCTCAGCCATGGTCCCTGTTTCATCGACTGTGGTGGACTTTGAGGCCTTGGATGCAGAACTTAAAGAAGAAGCTGAAGCGGAAGGCGAAGGCGAAGGCGAAGGCGGAGAAAAACCTGAAGAGCCGGTAACACTTCATGGTCATGTGCAACTGCTACTGTGTGTGTGTGTGTGTGTGTGTGTGTGTGTGTGTGTGTGTGTGTGCACGCACGTGTGTGTGCGCGTGTATGTGAGGAAAATCAGAAAACCAAGAAAAAGTGAGATTCTGTGTTCAAGTTCTATATGCCTTTGTAGCGGATGGCCATTTCCAGAGCATTCTGCATGTATACGAACTTTGGTGCGTGCACCAGAAGCTCCTGAAGCATCAGGCTCTGAATTATGCAGGAACGTGCCCTGGGCAGGGGCTGGATGCTGCTCCCCCTCTGGCTGCACAGGAGGCACCTGGGCAGGAATTTTGGGAGCCCAGCTGAGCCACAGGAGCAACTGGTCAGGGACTGGTTGCAGGGGGAAGACAAGTGAGGAAGCGAAGCAAGGGCAGCATTTAACGGAGCCCTTCCCCGTCCTGCGGCCTGGGACAGGAGGCTGGGCAGCTGCGCGCGAACCTGGGAGCGTGGAAGTGAGAAGGGGGTCCTGGAAGCCAGGGAAGAGCTCTAGGCTGGAAGGGTCATTAGGGCCTCCTTGCTTTGCCAGAAACAAGGAGTCTCTGCAGGCTAAGAGTAAGAACAGCTGCAGACCTACATGGGTCCATAGAAATCTCGTCAGTACAAGAACTCCACCCCGTTTTGGACTGCAGAGTTTTTCTTCAGGAGAAAAGGCATTACAGATTTGAGGACTAAGAAGCTGAAATTTGTGGCACAAAATGTGAAAAGTGCATTAGCAAATGCCACTGGCGGTTTTTTCTTTGGCTTTTGCCAGAATGTTCTTTCAGCCTTCCAAGATGAAAGGTACAGTTACTGCTCACCTTAGGCTGCTTTTGTCAGAATGGGGAGTCACTCGTTCTTCAGGCTTATTGTGGGCCCTGCTCCACAAACCCCCCCTAAGCCTGCAGATGCCACCACAGCCACCTGGAAAAGCATGCGCCATCTGGTCCTCACTTCCAGCCCTGTTTCTCCTGCTACAGGCCGCTGCCCCAGAAGAAAAAGAAGAGGAGCCGCGTCCCCAGCCAGTGCAAGAGCGAAAGCTCACCAACCAGTTTAATTTCAGCGAGAGAGCTTCACAGACCTTCAACAACCCAGTGAGGGTAAGCTGTTCCATTGCCCCTGGCATATGTCTGTGTCTCTCTGGACCCTGGAGTAGCTGCTGATGGGAATGAAAGATGTTGACCAGCTTTTGCCTCTAGCTCTGAGGGGCACAGTGACAGAGAGCTGTTCCGTTTCTGTGCAAGCTTTCTGGTGCCCTTGAAATCAATCTGGTTGATGAAACTACAGCATTTGTGAATGCCTGGGGAAGAAAGAACACCATGCCTATTATTTCAAGTTCTCTGTAAATCTGTTGCAGGAATTCTCCCTTTCTCTTTCCAAAGATGCTTCAGATTTCAAGAGCTGTCCTCCATTTGAAATGGAGATTTTTGGCAAGCCACAAAGTGTACTGCCTGGAATTTGATCGTGCAGGTCCGTTGTGCAATCGGTGCCCTTTCAGGGATTCTGCCGCGCAATCGGTACCCTTTCTCAAGCAACGTTTGACAAGCGGTTCAAATGTGAGCTAGGGAAAGGTTTTCAGAATCGCCTTTCTGCGTCCAAGGACCCAGGAGAACATAAGGGATCGCTTTCTGGATCAGCCTGGCATTCTGTCTTAAGCAGCCAGATGTCGCAGCAAATTGGACGAGCTGGCAGGATAATTGATCTCGTCCCTGTTTGTCTGCAGCATCCGATGGTCAAGTTACTGCTTCTGAGCACGGTGGTTCCACTTAGCTGTCCATTTAGCCACGAATGTCACAAGAATGCTAAAATGAGCTACAGGGCAAAGAATCTTGGGGAAGGTTTATCAAACTGGATGCGGCCTAAAATTGAGTGGCAAGATTTAAGGGCGAGACATCCTGATACGGGTCAGAGGCTGAAAGGGTTTTAGGGGCGGCAAGGAGTTGCGGGAGGCCTGTTGGCATCTCTAACTGGGGCAGCAGGCAGGGCCCCCAAAACGGAAGCAAGGCGTGGGTCACCCTGGCTCCGGTTTGTGCTGAGAGGTTGATTTCAGGTATGGCGCCGTGTCCTCTTGCTTCAGGCAAAATGTGGGGTGGAGCAGGCTGTAACTGCGGATGAGCAAGCCGTGGTACGGTGGGATCACATGTCCCACAGCCAGCCCTGCTGAGCTCAGTGCAGCTGAGTCTCAGGGGAGCGAGCACGCCAGTGTTGCCTCCGCGGGATGCCAGTCCTCATAAAGTGCTCTGAAATGGAGCGAGGAAGAACCGCGGCGCCAGTCTTTTCCTCTGGGCACAGGACGCCGCCTGGCCCTGCCTCCCACTCAGAGACCAGTGACCAGGCACCCTGCTTCCCTCTGCCACATCCTGCTAAATCCGGGTGGTGCAGGCCCAGCTCCCGGCGGGTGACTGGCTGCCTCTTCCTCAGCCGCACACTCTCCATCCACGCAGGCCGTTTGCCAGAGACCTCAGGTGGGGAGGTGAACACTCCCTCTAAAACAGGTGAGGGAGAAACAATTCTAAGCTTTCCACAAAGGGCTGTACAGTGCTAAAAAGTGCATGCTGCCGTTCAGGTTACATCATTCCTGGGACAGAAGCAGTCACTCTTTACCTGAGAGAAACGTGCAACCTTTTTATTGAACTCCGTGTTTCTTCTGTTCTAAATCCTTCTGTTTCCTGCACGCCGGCGTTCGCCTCAGCAACAGGCCGGCCTTCCTTGGCAGATTGCTGGGAACCCCCAAACCGTGCAACTCCCTTCCCTCCCTCAGACAGATTTGGGTAAATCAGCATTACACTTTCCCTGCGGGGTTCCCCATTCTGGCCCTTTCTGGCAGGCTAAACATACGCTGCTTTTCTGATCTGCCAGATTAACCGTGTGCCACTCGAAATCCTTTCTTCCAGGAGCGGGCGTGTCAAATGGAGCCCCCGCCTAGAGCTACTTTCTCCGCCACTGCCAACCAGGTAACTGCTCTCTCCTTGGTGATCTGCGTTAACGCCAGCCGTGCCCCAGTGGCCTGGGCACCTCATCCCTAAAGTCCACTGGTGTTTGTGGACTGGCAGCCTTGAGGATTGTGGGGCCAGAGCAGGTGGCCAGTTGTGCATTTCCCGAAGGCTTGAAATGCCTGCAGTGCTGCTCCCTCGTTCGCTGAATGCCAGTTGCCCACCGCCTTCCGGGACAAGCGTATCCGTGTGTGTGCAGAGGCAGGTCCCACTGGATACTGAGCAAATTGCTCCCAGGTAAATGCAGCACGTGGCCCTCCATGCTTGGAATAAAGGCATTTGCTCCCCAGTGTTTCAGCAGCCCGGGGAACGGCGGGCAGCCTGGGGGACGACACACGTAGGCCCCTCTCCCTGGCTGGTGCTGCAGGCGTTGTGGGGATGCTGGTTACAGCAGCTCCCGAATGCGTCCCGGGCACAGGGGCTGCTCGTCCCTTTAAGCCGCATCTTAGAAACAATA
Source organism: Varanus komodoensis (assembly GCF_004798865.1). Classification (NCBI taxonomy): domain Eukaryota; kingdom Metazoa; phylum Chordata; class Lepidosauria; order Squamata; family Varanidae; genus Varanus; species Varanus komodoensis. The sequence goes on from NW_025335985.1 coordinate 6,435,903, forward strand.
GCACCGTTTAGGAGAAGTGACCCTTGCGGATGGATTTCAACCAGTCATCTTTTTAGATTTGGGTTGGGTATTTTTAATGGGATTGGCCTATTTTCCCCTGCGACGATCGTTCCAATTGCCACTGATTTGTCTGTTGTGCTTGAGATGCTGCAGAATCCAAGGCAGAGCTTGGATTCAGTATTTCTCCCGGCATGCAGACAGAGGGAAAGGGACGTCTCTTTATTATATCCAGGTGCTCGTTAAGCAGACACCCCTGTTTGTACTCAGAGTGCCAGAGCCAATGCAGATCTCCAGCCAAGTAGTGGGGATCCCTTAAGGCTGCTTGCAGTGATGGCATGGCTGGAGTGCAGTCGGTAAAAGTGGTCCTAACAGAGCTGAGACGTTTTGTGTGGAACATCATCCCATTTGTCCTACAACATTCCATGAATGTAAAATAACATGTAACATTTTTTCAGTTCTCTTTTCTCTTCTTTTCTTTCCCCTCCCATCCTGTGTTCTTTTCCCCTTGCATCCCTGTGAAGTTGAGCCTTCTGGGCTGTATGCTGGGTGGAGTCCCTTGTGATGTACCGGCGGGGCAAAAGGGACAGTGTTTTCTCACCAGGGCTAGCAGGATTCTGCCCTTCCCCTGCTTCCCTCTCATCTGGCCAGTATCCCGGACAGGTTGGGCCCAGGGGCCTTCTGGTCCTGCGTGTGTCCGCCCCGCTAGCTCTGCCCCAGTTTCCCTCTCTCTGTCGGCTTGTCCGCTCGTTGGCCTCGCTGGCGACCCGCTCCCTCGCAGCCCGTCAGCCGCTCTGTGTGCACTTGCCTGATCACCTGCTTCCACACGCAGCTCAGCTTGTGTGGGCACCAGTCGCCTGTGGTTTTCTGACTCTTCCTGGAGGCCTTAACCTGGGGAAGCACAAAGAGGCGTGTTTTGCCTTGGGCTCAGATCACGATTTGCTCGCAGGGCTTTTCGTGCTAACCCGCCTGCGAAAAACCTGCAGTGGGCCAGGCAGACGACTGGACCCCCTGTGGGTAGTCCGCCTCCTTCCTCCCCCTTCCGCCCCCTCTGTCCTGCCACGGGTATTCCGGGGGGCACTGTGGGAGGACCCCCCCCACACACACAAATTATCTCTCACAATTGTGAGACATTTGTTTGGTGCAGCATTTCCCCGCAGAGTTCATGAAAACTTTCTTTCAGCCGCCAGCAGCTCGCCCAGAGCGCCCGAGTGGCACTGTATGTGTCCCACTCAGAAAAACAAAAACCATTTCCCAGTCTGAATGCCTTTTTATAGGTGAGGGCCCTGCTATGATGCGGGGCGTAAGTTTTAACAAACGGCAAAACAGAACAAAGGGCAAAAAGAATCAGTAGCGTTTAGCGAGTGTATCCAGGCCCAGGTGGGTCGATACCCTGAGCATTGCCCTATTCGAGGCTTCATGGGACTCAGAAGGGGTCTTGTGAGCCCAGTCTCTGATTCTGTGATACCACGTCTAAGATGGTTTGCTGTGTCTTTCTTAGTGGGAAATCTATGATGCTTATGTGAAGGAGCTCCACAAGCTGGAAAAGTCAAAGGAGAAGGAAAAGCAAAAAGCTCCGGTGGCGAAGAAAGAAGACAAGATGCGGGGAAGAACGCTCACTTCTCTGGAGTCACAGGTGCTGTTTTGATGCGCGGTTGTGGTGATTCACACAGCAGGATTTTGTGGCCTTACGGTTCCAACCCACTTTCTGGAGTGGCCCCTCCATTCCAGGAGTCGGCCCCTCCGTTATCATTGGGCTGATACGCTTGCTTCTGTGGTGCGTACTCTTCCTCGTGCTCACAATTTGGTGCTCCCTGGATTGGAAATGTTTCCATGACGGCTCTCGGTGACCAGGGCTCCGCGGGCTCACGTCCTGTGGCTGTTTGATGCAGCAGCGTAGGAAGGTCTGTGGAGACCAGACGAAAGGTGTTTGAGATCCACCTGGGGCTGCGGCACATGAAAGGCTTTCGGTTCAGCAGAGCCAAGCTTCAAAGCGCTTTACATCTTCAGAGGTCGCACAGGCAGTTCAGGGCTCAAACTGGGGACCAGTCCCCTTCACACCCAAGAGCCTTCAGCACAACTGAAGAAACCACATCCCCGGGACGCTTTTACATCCATGTGCCAAGCACCTTTCTGCCTCTGGGTGTGTTCCCACTGGCAGCATTCAGGCTCTCCTCTCGCCTGGGCTCTGTGTGAGAGATTTTCCCTGCCTTTGTCCCGTTTCACAGGCCCCTGGTTTCCTAACTTTTCTACTGCACACGGTCTGTCTGTGTCCCCGTGTCTGGTAGTTCCCTGCCTTCTCTTATCCCAGCTCCGCGGACGCCCTCTCTCCTCTGGAGCGCTGTCCCTGCCTCCGGAGACTGACACGGCCGCCCATGTGAAAGGAGCAGTAAGCAGGCTGCAGGCTGCTTGCAGCTGAGGTGGGTGGTGCGCCTTTACTTCGAGGGCTTGCATCTCAGCAGAGCCACGGGGCTTGCTCTTCGTACAAAGCTGGCCCGAGCCCTTTTGCCTCAGTGGTAGAATCCATTGGTTATTTTTCTATACTGCTCGACACCTAAAATTCTCTGAACAGTTCCCAGCAATTAAAAGCGTGACATGCAGCATGAGAAAACATAAACGTTTAAGCGCTGCAATCTAAAACCACAAGGCAGTGCAAATATTCAAAATCAACAACCTGTCGATGAACCGTGTGTGAAGCAGCGATGACTCAGGAGGCAGAGCATGCAGAAAAGTGCCAACCGTTTTGTAGCCTAATTCTAGTTCTCTCCCACCCACCCAAAATTGTGTTGAGGCCATGACAGAACTCTGGCACGTTTGGGTGGTGTTGTGGGCTCTCCCTAGCTGGAGACATTCAGAAGGTGTCTGGACAGTCCTCTGAGTGGGATGGTGCAAACTGGCCACCCGCACCAGCAGGGAGTTGGCCCCGATGGCCTCCTGGGCCCCCGCCAACCCTACTTGTCTGCGATTCCGTGACGTCTGCAGACGGACAGCAGATCTTCACGAGGGCCAGCGTGGGCACGTGCCTTGGACGAGGGCCTACCAGCACATTGCCAAGCCTGGCCATCGACGCAGGATGGACCCCTGGGGGCCGCCAAGCTTGCACGCACGCCCGGCCCAGCCTTGCACTGGCCGGTGGGAGGCACCTCTGGGGCTGCTCCTGTGCCTGCTCGAGCCCGCGCTCGCCCCCACGGCGCAGTCCACAACTCCCACAGCTCCGCTGGGTGAAAGCCGGGGAAAGGACCTTCCTCATTCTCAGTGGGAACAGTGAGTTCCTTCCGCTCGCCACTTTGATGCTCATGGAACTTTTGGAGGGAAGGGGTCAGTCATAAGCGTATCGTTGAGTGTCTTAGAAGGGGGCAAACGCATGGCTTGCCTTTGGCTCCCCTTACTCGCCTTGGCAGAGTGAGCCTTGGCAGCCGGGATGGCCAGGGCTGGATCTGTCCTGCGACCTCTGCCCAGTCAGCCGCGCTCCCATGATTCCGTATTCACGGCGAGGAAGCTGTGCCTTCAGCTCCCAATGCGTGCGTGGAACCTGCCTGTGCTTCTGTCTGGCAGGAAAAGAGCAAACACGTATTTGGTGGCACTCGGTTGGGGTGGGGAATCTCCTCGCCCATGAGGAGGGCGGCCTTGTGTCAGCACGATGATTATTGGCTCAGAAGGATGAGGCTGCCAGAGACAGATAATTAAAAGGAAACAGAAATTGCCCCCATGGGGGGTGGGGGTCCATTACAGCCTCCTCGCCATGCTTCATTAATTCCCACAGCAAGCCTGCAATCGGCACTTTGACTGTCCTAAGCTGCGTCCTGCCTTTGCTCCTGATGGTTTGCTGCCGTTAATTCTCCGAGGAAAACCGTGGGGCCGGGACAACAGGGCTGCCCCACGGAGCAGCATCAGTGTCCTGGGAGGCCAGGCTGGGCGGGGCAGCCACATTCCTCCCCGTGATTTAATCTGGGAGTTAGGGAGGAAAATGGCGGGGGGGGGGGGAGAGATTTTGCAGCCTTTATCAACAGGTTAGGGACAACATTTCGATCTCCTGACTTCATACCCCTCCCCTGGCCTTGCTCGATCGCTAGCCTTTCCGCTGCTGGTGGAGCTGCGGTTGGTGTCTCGCAGCCCCTCAGGCCTGTGACCCCAGGGGACTGTGTGCAAAGCCAGTGGGGTGGGGCGACGGGCACAACTTGCAAAGAGCCCCCCCCCATCCCTGGGGGGCTCTGGATGAGCTCCCTGAGCCCTCGGACAGTGAGTCTGGCTCCCCCCAGCCTTGCTCCCCTGCTGCCCTGGGTCTCCCCCACTTCCTTGTCGGAGCTCTTGCTTGCTTGGCAGGTGGGGGCCGGGGGCCAGGGGCCGGGGGCCAGGGCGGCTGCACGGCCTTCCGAGAGGCATGGCTGCTCAGCCGCTGGCTGGGCCCAACGGCCAGCTCTGTGCTATGACCGCCCCCCCCCCCACTCAGCGCCATTGCCTGGGCCAGAGCGAGGCCCAGGCAGGCCAAGACACAGGTTGGTGGGGCAGGGGGGCTCTGCTCCAGGCGGCTCTTGCCCAAGGGCCCCTCCCCAGGCAGAGCCGCCCCGATCCGATGGCGCAGCTCCGCCCAGGTAGAGGCTTCGGACGGCTTGTGGCGCGGGGCAGCAGCTCACGCGGGAGAAACGCGGCGCCGCTTGCCGCGTCAGGCATAGAAGAGTGGAGCTGGAAGGGGCCTGTGAGAGCATCGGGCCCCGTGACCTGTGCAGGCCAAGTCTCCACTGAGCCAGCTTCCCTGCCCGAGGGCTGCCCAGGTGCCTCTCGCCGCCTCCCCAGGCAGCCGGGTCCATTGCTACGCTGTGCTGACCATCACTGGGTTTCTGCTGACGTCTAGCCGGAATCTGGTGCCTGTCCCTTCAGCGCACGATTCCATAGAGATCCCGGCCCTCCTCTCAAGGACTTGCCAAGTGCTGCCACATCTCCCTCAATCTTCTTGAGGGTAAACGTGCCCAGCTCTTTCACTCTCTCCTCACAGATCTGCTTTGCTTCCAGTCCCCGATCATCTCCGTCGCCCTCCTCTGATCTTTTCCCAGTTTGTCCGCATCTTAGTGAAGCCAGAAATGCATTTCGCAAGGCAGATGTCCCGCATCCGTAGCCGGCTGCAGCGGCAGGCTGTCCTCCTCGCCGTGCCACTGAGCACAATGAATTCGTCTCCTGAACCGCAGCGTCCTTCTGATGGCCCTCGGTGAGGGGCAACCCGCCCCCCCGTGACCTGCGGTCCCACTCGCAGTGGCGCCAGCATCATTCACGTGCAGCAGCCTTGCATCAAATGGGGTCCATCCAGGGCAGGAACCGCCCATGTCCCAGATGGGTCTTGAAGCCAGTCAACATGTCCCAAAAAACACGCGGCAGAGTTTGCCTGAGAAGGCAGTACTTGAGAATCTGCGTCTGTGATTCCCTGCCTTAATGCTTGGCTGTATGACAACATTCCCTGCACGCGGAAGAGCAGTGCTTGAAGGGTCTCGCCCAGCCTGCCCCGCACCTCCGGCCTAGCAGCAGTTTTGGGCACATGGAGCTGGTCCACATGGAGAACCCTCGGTTGTGTGATCACTGCCTTGAAAAGGGGCTGAGACTGCTGCTCTCTTTGGCCCTGCCAAGATCCCACTGAAAAGTTAGCTGCCACTTTAAAGATCTGGATCCTATTTCTGGGCCAGATCACCTTTACTCTCGGCAATGTGGCTTATTCCCCCAGCAGCTTCCCAGAGACCCCTTCGCGGGGGGTGTTGTTTATGTCAATAGTTTGTTTCTAGGTAATTAAAAGACCATGAAAGAAGAATCGTGTTGTAAACAGTCTGCTGCACTGAGATAAACACACGAGTTTATGGAGAATGAATATCATGGCTGGGTTAGAACATTTATTTTCCTGGCTCCAGACCATTATGCAGTCATAACGGATGCTTTCATTAATATTATTGCTGTTGTATAAAATAACGTAGCTAAAAATCCCCAGAAGGAAGGAATTAAGTGTGCTAGTAAGCTAGTCCTCAGAGTCTATGAGCGTCTTAGTCAGCTAGATTTGCTGGGAAAATCAATTCCAAATGAATCTTAAAAGGAGATAAATTAGACATATCTGTTCCTCTGAAGATGCATTTTAATAAGACGTAGAATACATCGCAGTGGGTTGCCCGATCAGAGTCATATTGTGGCTTTGGTACTCCACACATGGGGAGGTCCTCACTGTTGGACTGGGCTAATTGGCTCGGGACGGTGCTTTACTGCCACGCAGCCCTGCAGCTTGGCCCCGCGCAGCGTTTCGGCACTTCCCCTGGTGTCGGAGGCTGTGATCTCGCACCGGGGCGGACGGTATCGCCGGCAGGGAAGCCCAGCCGAGGCACCTGGCTGGAAGCGAGCGGAGGTCAGGGGTGCCGGGACAGAACGCGGAGCAGCATGGTTGTTTTCACCGCGGCTGCAAATGGCCTGGATAAACGCTAATCGATGCATTGCGAGTAGGAATCTATCAACTGAGTGTGCTAACCGGCACAAATAATATTCCCAACTCCAGAGGCATGCTTGCTTGGTCTTCACGGACTTTCCCCGTGTCAGCCGCAGCAGCCGCTTCCCACAGAGAGGCCTTCCCTTTCAAATGCCGGCTCGGTGGCGCCTGCCCCTCCCTGGAGCCACCAAGCAGCCTTTGGGGTTGTGCCAGAAGGGCGTGGTGGCCTTGTCCGTGTGTGGCTGCTTTGCCCCTCGGCCCTGGCCGTGGTTTCGAGGGCGCCTTTGGGATTGAAAGAGTCCAGCCCCACGCTGGGATGCACAGGCTCATAAGTGGCAGCCGCTGAGGGGGCAGCCCTGCGCACTCTGGGGTGGGAACAGGCCCTCTGGCTCCCAGCACGGCCCTGCCCTTGTCATCACCCACGGCCCGGGGTCCTTCTGGAGCCATCTCAGAGTGCCTGCCCCACTGTGCCCTTGTCCGGACAGGAGTGGCCTGGTTTTGGCCATCTGGGCTCGGGGGATCTCCAGGCTGGACTGCTGCGGTGCACGCTGCGCGGGGCTGTCCTTGAAGGCCATTCGGAAGCTGCAGCTGGTGCGAAGCGCAGCAGCCAGATTGATACCCAGGACCAGATGGTTTGAACACACAGTGCCGTTTCCGGCCTGCTCGCGTCATTTCTCCGTCTGCTTCCAGGCTCAATTCAGGGTGCCGGTTTTGGCCTATGCAGCCTTCCATGGGCTGGGACCACAATAACTGGGGGAGCATCTCTCCCAGCCGCAGTCTACCTGCGCAGCGCTATCAAGACCGGGGGCTGCCTCCAGTGGCCGCCTCTGAGGGAGGCGTGGGTGGTGACAGTGAGGCGCAGGGCCTTCTCAGTGGCAGCTCCCCGCTGGGCTCTGCCCGCTGCCGACTCTGCTGTGCTCTCAGCACCAGGTTAAGGGGGCTGGCTGAGGGGCACGTAGCCGGCCTAGGAAGCGTCCTGACGCCTCCTGTCCACTCGTCTGACAGGCTTATGTCTTCATCTGCATTCCTTAGCATGCCTGTGTACAGTTAGTTTTCAGTCTGCCTTTAAATTTTATGGCATGAATTACGTGACATTTTATTGGTATTTGTATTTTTATATTGTATTATTGTGTTTTATGCGCTGCCATTCGTATTTTTATATTGCATTATGGTGTTTTATGTGCTGTAGAAAACTCTGGCAATCGGGCAGTATGGAACTAAAATTCATCATTGCCGTCCTCTTTCTCCTCCCGTGTGATTGGCATTTTACAAAGTGCCAGGTTCTGGGGTGCTCACACCCTGGAAAGATAGCTGCTCACCCGCGGCAGTACGCACAATTGCTGAACAGAAATAAAGCAATCAAATATGGGGGGCAATGGAGGAAGGGGGCGGAGAAGGAAGGGCGAGGGAGCCACTCCGCAGCTCTCTACCCGTCCACGGCCGCCTCCTGCGGGTGTTCCTGATGGACTCTTGCCCAGTGGCTCCTGCAATCCCTGAACAGTGTAGGGAGAAGGAGGTGGAGGCAGCACGTGCCCCTCCTGGGTTTGTTTGTTTGTCTGTTTGGAGTGTTTGTATGCCGTCCCATTCGCATGAGCCTCGGGACAGCTTCCAATACAATAAATAAACAAAGCATATAAATAGTACACATAAGATCCAGATTCACCCTGGCTGTAGAATTAAAACCAATAAATAATATTAACAGTTGTTAAAATATTGTTTAAATGAAAAGGTCTTGGCCTGGCGCCGAAAAACAAATAACGATGGCGCCAGGCGGACCTCTCTGGGGAGCGCATTCCGCAAGTGGGGTGCCACCGCAGAGAAGGCCCTCCTCCGGGTACTCACCCCCCTGATGTCTTTCCCGGAGGGCTCCCGGAGGAGGGCCTTTGCTGCTGAGATCAGATATTCCAGACTAGACAGGCAGATGCCCAGGCAAACCCTTAGTGCCCCTTCCTTCTGCAGCGTCGAAGAGCCTTTGTCATGGCTGGCTTTGTCTTTGTTTTTCATGCGCTTGCATAAGTGCGCAGGACAGGCTGGGCCCATCCTGCCCTGATCAGAAGGTTCTGCACTTTTGTACCTTGGCCCGTCTAATTGTTCGGTGACAGCCATTGTCATCCCGATTCCCACGCAGCACTCCTCATTCCCACGGACGCGTCCCGCCTGTGCCACCTTAAGCGGCAGGTCGGAGCCTTCCATCCCATTTCCCACCGCGGAGCTGGTCTCCAGGCAGCTTGCGCAACTGTGTGCGGCTGTCCTGGAGGCGAGGCGAGGCGAGGCCCCTGCGCCTAGGGAAGCGGCTGAACAGCGGCCCTTCTCTCCCGCATGGCCCTTGCATTCCTGGGTGGAGGGCGGTGGTCCTTCGGAACGGAAGAGCCTCGCCAGCCTTCCGGGGGTGCAGCCCTGGCACGGGCTGATCACCTCCGGGGATGCGGCCTCCAACGGCCCCAGAGGGGAGCACTCCTGCGAAGCTCCCCGTTCAGTCCCGAAGGCAGGGGAGGGTGGACCAAGGCTGCCCCCCCTCCGCAGGGGTGCCCGGCGGGGCAGGGCGGGCAGGCAGGCAGGCAGCAGACGCCGAGTGGCAGGGGAATCCGCTTAGAGCATTTGTTTTGGCTTCCTTGTCTTCCAGCGTTGTGGCAGTATGCCGTCTTCTAACTGCCTTACTCATTTTTATTTGATTTGCTGCATTTATATCTTGCCCGTTTCCCTGCGAGGCTCAAAGCGGCCTTCCACACTTCCCTTCTCTGTTTTATCCTCACAACAACCCTGTGAGGTAGTTCAGGCTGAGAGTCCCCTGCTGAGCAAAGTGGAGATGCAAGGCCAGGTCGCCCACCTCCCAGGCCGGCCCTGCAACCATCGCGCCGTCACACCATTGAAGAGCCTTTGTTTCCCTTCCCTTCCTTTTGTTTGTTCAACAGAGTGATGACATCACCAAGGTGGCCAAGGCGGCGAAGATAGTGGAGCGGATGGTCAATCAGAACACATTTGATGATATTGCCCAAGGTAGGGCGCCTGCGAGGGGGGGCCAAGCCGCCGGGAGCCCCGTTCCCAGCGTGCTCTCGCTCGGCCGCCGCACCGTCCTTCTTCCTTCCTTACAATACATGCTGATGATGAGCAGCACTGCGTGACGCGCCGTGTGGAATTCTCCAGCTCACACGGGACTCCTGCTCACGTGGGGCCTAAGCCAAGAGACCCTCTGGAAGGAGCAGGGAAAAGGAGCTTTTGCAAAGCTGGCTCCATTTGCCTGCTCCCAGGGGGCGTCCAGGCAGGGTGAGGGCGCGGAAGTCTTCTCGGTCGCTTCCCAGCCTTTGGCGCTGCTTATGCAGTCACTGTTGCCCTTGTGTAAGCAGCCTCTAGTGATGCACTTCTGAGTAAGTGTGCATTCCTGTACACTATAGGTACAGGAGTGTACTACGGGTGTACACTGTGGCCCAGGCAACCGTGCTGAGTTGCGGGGCTTTCTGTCAAAGCCTGCCTAGGATGGCAGCCGGAGAGCTGCCCTTTGGCCCAAGAGGGACCTCCAAGGCAACTTGTGGTTTCAGACTTTCAAGCATCTCAAAAACCGCTCAGAGCACTGCCAAAGAAGCACAGGAGAAAACCAGCATTTTAAGAACAGAGTGTGGCATTCAAACTTCTCCCCCTGCTCGTGATTTTTGGTGTATTAAAGCTTGCCTAAACATATGCACACCTGAGTGGAGCATTAACAACCTCTCAATCTCCACGGGAGGTGGCTGAGGCCCCATCGGTGCGGGTGTTCAAGGACAGGCTGGACATGCACATGGTGGGCATGTCGTGAGCGGAGCCGGCTGGAGCCTGGGGTCAGACTAGATGGCCCGGGAGGCCCCTTCTGACTCGCTCTGTGTCTGTGTTAATGTGAGAACTGTCCGTGATCATAGGCTATCTGTGCCAGCCGGGCACAGGTGAACTGTATGTGTTTCTCTCTGGCAGACTTCAAATACTACGAAGATAATTCGGACGAATACAGAGACAACCTGGGGACGCTTCTTCCCTTATGGAAGTTTCAGTATGATAAAGCCAAGAGGCTGGCTGTCACCGCCCTCTGCTGGTGAGTGTGGTCCTTGCAGCCTGCAGCTGTTCCTTGCAGGTGAATTGCTTAGAGGCCCCTGCAAACAGCGCATGATTTGATATCACTCAGTAGATGTTCCGAGCCCAAGCAGAGGGCAGAAAAGTGTGTACATTTTTAGTAAATTTAAATCCTTCGGCTTACGTTTGAAATAGTAATGTAGCAAACATATATTTGCCAGGCGCAATTTTACTACTTGCGAATGGCCTGGGCCCACCATTGGAGGCCTACTCTGGAATTGCCTGTCAGCGATTAAGCAAAGAAATATTACAAGAATTATATGAAACTTGTAGCATCTGAAAGACTAGTCGGTTTATAGGCTTTCTCAGACTAGGTGAGCTCCAGTCTGCAAAAGCTTCTATTGCAACAAATCTGTAGGTCTTAAATTCCTTTTAAATTGACTATAACAGACGGACATGGTTACACCTGTAGAAAATGATAAAACCCGGCTTTCCCTTTCATTCTCTTCCCACCCCCTCTCCCCAGGCCAAAATGACTAGCACAGGACTATTGTGGCACGCTGGCTAATAAAACTTTGTATGAGCTGGTCCATCTGGGGCCTTCTGTGCAGGAATGAGCCGCTCAGACGGCACGGTGGCCGTGCCGGTGTCGCTGCCGGGAGGAGTCTCTTCCCCTCCCCACGCGGCTGTTGCGCAGGGACCAGAGTGACCACCTCTGAGCGTTCTGCAATCCTGTCCGCCAAACTAAGCTAGAACCGCTCACACCCATAAACACTCAGTGGCCGCCATCAGATTGACCTTCCCAGGTTGCCCGAGTTGTGAGTACAAGGCCGCGTCAGCCCTCTGAGCTGTGTGCATGAGGCTGCCTGGGGACACGGGCCTCTCTCTAGTCTCCCACCCCTCTTCCAAGCTGCGTGCAGTGCTATGCGTATCGGCCAGATGACCAGGCTGCTGGTGATGGCCGCGCATTTCCTTCTCTTTCAGGAACCCCAAATACAAGGACTTGTTTATCGTGGGACATGGATCCTGTAAGTTTGGTTGAAAATAAGGTTTTCAAGCGTCCTCTTAATTGCTGTTCCTTTTCAAATGTTGAACCTGGCAAAGCAAACGTGCTTCCTCCTGAAGCAGCAGCTCCTACTCTTTACATGGAAGATATTTTATTTATTTTTATATACCACCCGAATCCCATAGGCTCTGGCCAGTTTACAAGGGATTGGAAGCAACAAGAGCTACAATCTCAACGAAGAACAAGCACATTAAGTAACGCTGACCTGGGAAGGCCTGGCGGAAGAGGCACGTCTTTCGCTCCCTCTCAAAGGCAGCGGACTGGATACTCGAGCCGCCTCTCCCGCAGGCCGTCCCACAGTTCAGGGGCAACTCTGGGGAACAGGCATTAGTCCTACAGAGGAAAACCTCAGGAGATCATCCCCAGACGACCTTAGCAGGTGAGGCGGAAGGTATGGGCAAAGGTGCTCCTGAAGTATTTCGGACCCGAGCCATGGAGGGCTTTAAAGGTGATCCCCAATGCACCATGTACCGCATCCAGAAACCTATTGGCAGCTCGCGCAGAGACTTTAATATTGGTGAGATATGCCTTTTCATGATGAGTCGCAGTTTCTGAAGAGGCAGGAGGGTAGCCCTGCAAAGGCTGCATGCGGAAATTGAGCCTAGAGGTTGCCAGCACATGCACTGCAGTTTTCTGGTCACTCTCCTCCAGGAGGGGACACAGTTGGCAAAGCGGCCAAAGCCGAGGACAGACACCCTTGAACACGGCTTCTGTCTGTGCTGACATCCGCAGGGCCGGGCCAGGCGGCTCCCCTGGCCTGTCGGGGAGCGTGGCCCCATGTCGAGCCGGTTGACACACCCCTAGTCCTGGATTTGGCCCCTTAACAGCCAGCACGTACTTGCCCTCTGCACCCTGGCCGTTGGGGCCGTTGGGGCTGGGTGCTCTACCTGCCTCTAGGCTTTGGGCAGGGAGGGGCAGTGTGTTTCCAAATAAAGCAGCGCTGGGGAAGCGGTGCTCATTGCTGGCCGTACTGCGAACTGCATGGCTAGCCAGTTGATGCTGCAGGGTGCGGAGCAGGCTCTGGCCACGGGTGTGACCCCAGCGGAGCTGCCTCGGGCCATGTGTCCTGGCTGTGGCACTTGCAGCCATCTGGAATGGTAACATAGAAACCGCGAGTCAGAAGGGGCCTCCCAGGCCATCTAGTCTGACCCTGGCTCCAGCCAGCTCCGCTCATGACATGCCTGCCCTTGCTTTCTGCCCTTTTCCGGGTACCATAAGGTACTGCTGTGGTGAGTCAAAATAGCCTCATGCTGTGCTTCCATTGGTTACTTTTGCCCAAACCTTTCTGGCTGTCTCGAGAAAAACAGCTTTATTTTATTTTGAATCATCGGTCGCCATATGCATACACATTTTGCTTCGGGGCCAGCATATCACAGTGGCACGAATGCTATGCACCTGGGGTGCACAAGATCATAAATAAGCTCCACCAAAGCAGCCAAGTGCAACTTCCTGGCGGTCGCGATGAGCTCCATGCCCAGTTCTGTCTGTGGAAGGAACGGCTGCGAGCCAGAACTGAAGGCCTCACGGCTTGCCTCCGTCCGTCTGTGTCTGCGGAGTCTGTCATTTCTCCCTGGGGAGGGAACCGAGCTTTAATTGGTCGGTTGGTTGGTGGATTGACCGTATCCCAGGGTGAAACCCATCACAGTTTCAACCCAAAAGGACTACTTGGACCATTTCTCTCTCTGCTTCTCCCCTCAAGGGGTGACCCCGTTTGTGAGCAGGACTCGGCTCAGCCGCTCCAGAGCATCCTGTCACAACCGATATGCTGTGGCTTTCAGATCAGCCCCACCGCTGTTCCCATTTCACAGAGCAGACCCCGGAGTGAGGGCGGGGTGGCACGGGGAGACCAGGGAGCAAAACCCGAATGCCAGCCTTCCCTCTTCTGCCGGTCGGCGTTCCCCGAACTAGACTGGCTGGTGTGTGGCTGCTGTTCTGGCATTTCCGATGGCCAACACCGAAAGCAGACAAATGGCCCCAAGCTTGGCTCGCGTGACTGATTTAATCTGACGGCTGCTCGGCCACGTGCCGCACGTGGCGCGCCTGGACCACGGTCTCCACAGCGTCGTGTGGTGCGGCCACGAGTCGCCTGCGGGAAGCAGAGGCTCTGCCCGCAGACGGGTGCTCCAGCGCAATGATGCAAAGCCGTCCCCACGCGCACGGCCACCGGAGCAGACCGAGCGCTCAGGGTCACAAACTAGCCCCTCTAAATCAGACTTAACGAATGTGCCGATGTAATCCCCTGCACGGATACATTTCCCAAGCAGAAAACATCGCCAGGCCCAGTGGCTGGACGGGTAAATCTGACGGCCCTGATTAGATTGCGTAGCCCTCACACGCACACAGCGCGCGGAGAGTAATGGCTGGGACGCGCCGTTAATCCTTGCCGGCAGCTTGATTGCTGTTTTAGTCATTTAAGTTCTCCAATATTTTGCTTAATTTCTTCCAGGCAAACCTGTATATCAATTTCATTTTAATTGGCCAATAATGGAGTCCTATCGCATGGCATTTATTAATGGTAGGAGAATAACATTACGGAGTTTGAGAAAACGCGAGCGCCGTGAATCTCCGGCGAGTGGCTTTGACCAGGCTGGTGCTGGGGACCTGCATCCTCCAGCGGTTGGCGGCTCTCCTTGGATCCCTGGCATGTTTCTGCTGGGGGAGGGACCCCGTGGCAAGTGGGCTAAAAGTGAGGCCACCAGTGGCAAACCAGTGGGGACGGCGGCAAGGGGCAGTGGCTGCGGCTCCCTCTCTTGCCCTCCCCCCTCCCCTGCGCCAAATGGAGAGGAGAACCCACGGCCACTCGCCCAGTGGGTCGCAGTGGTGCCCAGCACGGGGCCGCTGGGGGATCTTGCCATGCTGGCCTCGAGCTTCTCCACGGCGCTGTGGGAAAGCCCTGAGCAACGGCCCCCGGCGTGCATGCGCTCCACTGCTCATGCGCCTCCGGTCCAGCCACACTCGGAGGGCTCGCCGCACTGGAACGCCTGACCAGATGACCCTGAGGTTCCCTCTGCCACTGCCCGGTGCTTCCGGCCCTTCCCTTTCTTTGCCAAACTGGAGAGCCAGTGTGGTGCAGTGGTGAAGAGCCTGGGACTGGGACTCAGACGGTCCGGGTTCGAGTCCCCACTCAGCCATGGAGCCAGCTGGGTGACTCTGGGCCAGTCACAGGCTCTCAGCCCAACCTACCTCACAGGGTTGTTGTGGGGATAGGACGGAGGAGGAGAATGATGTAAGCTGCCTTGAGCCCTTTGTAGGAAAAAGGCAGGATATAAATTGCAATAAATAAACAAACTGGCCATCCCGTGTTCCGGCTGAGCACAAATGGGGCAGAGGCTGAAATCCAAGTGGACCGGAGAATTGATGTCTGACTGCTTTCCAAAGTAATTGTGTGGTTGTGGCTGCTGCTGCTGCTATGCTTGCGGTGGTTTGGGCTACGCGATCCCTTTCTCTCCTTCTGTTTTGTGCAAGGAAATCTGACTTCTGCAGCCCCCCAAAATGCATTTAAAATACCGGTTGACGTTCTTCTGTTGCATAATTGAGTTTACTTTTGTCTGGTCTGAGGAGCTCCAAAGGCAATGCAGTGCCTGCTCCAGGAAACCCTCCTCTCCTAACCATTTGGAGCCTGCTCTGCTGCTTTTGAAGGCTTCACCCTGCTCTTGTCCACATGTTTTTTTCAAGCTGACCTTTGTACTCATAAGGACTGGAACCGTTTTTTTTTTTAATGAATGTTGGGATTCTTCGGCTGCTCAATTTTGCTTCTGGTGCCGAACGATGGAATCCACGCATGCTGTAATGGCTGTTAGAGCTGAAAATGCTACATGTTGTTTCAGAAGCTGGTGCTCGGACAAAAATCTATTTCCTTGTGCAAATCTAGGCCAGTTGACGAGAGCTCGGTCTTCCATTTCTTGCGTTGCTCAAGGAAGGTGCCGTTCGGTGTTGCCACCGCTGCTTCGGGAGCCTCCTTTTGAAGAGTCCTGCTGCCAGGATTGAGCACGCCTCATCATTCAGCTCCGTTTGGATCTTCTGGGGTGCCAGTACCTGCTTTCTGTACAAAACCCGCCATAGAAACATAGAAACAGAGCGAGTCAGAAGGGACCTCCTGGGCCATCTAGTCTGACCTCCAGCACCAGCTGGCTCCGCGCACGACATGCCCACCATGAAGTCTGCAAGGCAGTGAAGGGTGGTTCCCTTGGGAGGAGTCCCTCTTTTTGCCCTGAAGTCATTCCGTGTTGCATCTGGACGATGCCGAGCGCTGCAGGAATCCCTTTAATGTGCTCCAGAGGCTCAGCAGCCATCTCAGTGAGCCCAAAGCTCCTTGGTCTTGCAGCAAGGATCTGCATTCCGTCGCTGCCCCGGCGTTTTCGGTTTCTCTGTAACTCCAACGCACTCAGCTGCTCCCGCAAGAGGAGGAGCCCTGCGGCGCATCGCAGTTCCTAACGGAAAAGGCTCTCTGCAAATGGAACAAGCGTGCAGTGCAGCTGACGGCCACCCTGGGCATTATCTGGTTCTGGGCCAGATGGAGCCAAGACGAGTTAAAGGACCCCCGTGATCCATGCACCTGTAACTTCAGGACTGTGGGCAGCTTCTGGGCACGCCGGCAGCAACGGCCTGACCTTGTGCGGAAGGCCTGCGCGCCCCGTTCTGGGACTCCCACGTCCCTGCTCGGAACGCTTTAGGGATGAGATGGCACAACACACTGAATGTGCTGTCTGGGGCTGGCCATCCCTTGTTCATTCAGAAGCAAGCATGTGGCCCCCTCATCTGGCGCAGGGCCTGCTGGGGGCGGAGGGGCTTGAACCTCGCCCGCAGCCAGCTGTGGTTTAGCTCCTCCCCTCAGAGATGGCCTGAAAAGCCAGGAAGGAGGGTCCATTGGAGGCTGGGCATTCTGTGTTCTTGCCATTTGGGAACAAGCAGCTTGGCTGCCCCCACACGCAGTGGCTCACTTCTGGAGCAGGGCCATGCATGCTTAACGGCAGTAAAACTGAAAGAGAGCAATACTAAACTTCATGCTGCTTAATATCTCCCCCTTCCATACGTGGACGTGATTCACCCATTGGAAGTACTCTCCCTGGAGTGTTTGACTTCCCGTAGAGCTAAAACGGAGGAATTTTTGATTTAAAAATGATGAGGATCAGCAAACTGTCGGACTACTGCTACACTGAGACCTTTATGCACGGCAACTCCTCATGCACTGCTTCAACCCAGGAGAAAGGCACCAGTTGGCGTAAGGCAGAGTGATCGTCAAAACTAATATCTGCTCTGGCTAGCAGTGGCCGCTTTGCAAGGTTCCAGGCGGGAATCTTCCCCGGAGGAGTCTTGTCCCCTGCCTCCGATAAAGATGCCAGTGATGGAACCGGAGACAACACTGTGTCCTTCAGTATTCAGCGATGGGCCCATTTCCCGTGGCAAAACCACTCCAGCATTTATGAAGCAAGGAGTTTGTGCAAATTGCAGTAAAAAGAGCCCGGAAGCGCCCTGGGTGGGGACAAGGAGCAACATGGCAGCGGATGTGGAGGGTGTCCCTTCTGGCAGGTGCCAAGGTCTGGCCCAGAAAATAACCACAGTGGTTGCCGCTGAAAGAGCACGTGGCTTTCCGAAGGGCCCTCGGCCTGCCCCCTCGGTCGCTTCCACTCTGCCATACTGGCCTGAAGTGGAGGAAGACTTCACCTGGTACCTGGGAGAGCCGGGACAGGCAGCCGCGGAACTGGGACTCCTTCCGCCTCAGAGCATCAGTGTTGCGCCAGTCTGCCCTTGGATCCTGTGCAGAGCCACGGCGCATGGGGCCTCGCTCTGCCTGCTGGTCCCCCGGGTGGACCTTCTTCTGACCCTAGAGCCTTACGCTTTCAGTCAGGTCAGAGTGTTCTGTCAACACACGGAAAAACGTGGGCAGACACGTCAGGGAGCAGCTGGGCAAAACGGGAAGTGTAGAAGGGAGAAGCTACTCTGTGCTTACTGGAAGTCCTCTGACCCATTTGCAAGCCATGAGGGGTAGAAGCTTGTAAACAAAGGCTCACTTTGCCTAGTGACGTCCTCATTTCTGCATTGGAGTGGTGCATCTGAGAACACAGAGAATGTGCACATCTGTGGCTGTAGACAAGCACCTCTCTCTCTGACCCCAAATATCCCCGGTTTCTCCCCCTCATGCTTCTGCTTTCCACACTGCAGTCTTCACCTTCGACACACACATCTGAGCGTCGGATTTTCACAGATCGCCCTGGAAAGAATCTTTTGATTTCCTTCTATAGAATGCATTCCTATTGCTGCATGCAGCTTACCCGCTGAGGAAATGCCAACTAATTCAGCTTCGGACGTTTGCTCCTCCTTATCCAAGACTAGCTGGGCTCTGGGGCTTTCTGGGGACAGGTAAAAATCTTAATTAATTTGTGCAGTGGTGCCCGGTATACTGTTTTGCTCAGGCACACGTGTGTGTAGATGGGAGCACGTGCGAGAGCGTGTCCCATAGCGACCTCTAGCAATGTCACTACTGGGAGGTAGAAAAGCAAGCCTGCCATTGGCTCATGGCAGCTCATGGCTGGAGTTGCGTTAATGTCCTTCTGCTTAATCAGGCCCCCAAGGCTGCCTCTGTCTGGATGGAGGGTGAGGGAGGTGGGGAGGAATCCGCCCCCATCATCTTTCCCCTTATGGTAATGTAATTATGTGGCCGCTTCTCAATGCGAGACACACTTCTCAGGCCCCCTGAACTCTCTCCCTCTCCTCCGTGCCCCCCACTAAACTCACCCGCACCCGTGGGTGCCCTGCTCCAGCACTGCCGCCTGTTCTGTGGAGGCACACGCAGTCCCCCGTGCCTGCAGCTGCGTCTGCGAGCTCTGTGGATGT
Source organism: Varanus komodoensis (assembly GCF_004798865.1). Taxonomy (NCBI): domain Eukaryota; kingdom Metazoa; phylum Chordata; class Lepidosauria; order Squamata; family Varanidae; genus Varanus; species Varanus komodoensis. Next base: position 6,454,289 of record NW_025335985.1, read on the forward strand.
GGAGGCTGGGCTGCCAGTGGCATCGGGTGGGGGGGGCAGAGCCCCCCCCCACTTTTGAGGACTTGGAAAGGGGATGGCACAAATTCACACAGGAGGAGGCTGTCAGTGGCTGCTAGTTCTGATGGTCACTTGCCGCTTCTGTGTCAGAGGCCGCATGCTGGGGAACTCAGGTGGGGGTGCTTGTGCTCCTGTCCTGCGTGGGGTTCCTGTGGGCAGCTGGTGGCCACTGTCTGGACCACATGCTGGCCTGGAGGGCCCCCTGTGCTGGCGCAGGAGGGCTTTGCTTGTGTTCTCACAGCCTTAAAACATCATCGCAGGTGATTCCCCAAGCTGCTCCATCTTCATACTAAGGAAATGTAGTTGCGACAGAGGTGACTTGCATTCTAAAGAATTTAAAATGCACACATCAGGTAATCTTTTTAAGTATCAAATGCAGACCAGAATCAATGTGTCTCTAAAAAAGCCATCGGTGATAAAGCAAAACTGAAGTGCCTTGGGCAATGAGAGGGCAAGACTCCTGGGAGAAGACCATCGTGCTAGGAAAGGGGAAAGGGAGAGGAAGACAAGGAGGACCAGATATGAGGCAGATGGGCTCCATCAAGGAGGAGCGGGGCTGTGAAGAACAAGGCATCTGGGGGACCGTCATGCACAGAGTCTCCATAAGTTGGAGACGTCTTGCTGGCATATAACAGCAACAGGATTTCTTTGCTGAGGAGGTTCCAATGGTGCGCGGCCATCCTGAGAACGCCCCGTCCCGAGCATCCCTTGCTGGTGGGTTCCGACATTGACCGTAAAGCCTCAGCAGCCTCATATATGTGCTGAAGGTCCTTCAGAGAACCATGTAAGGTGAGCTCTGATTCAGTGGCCAGGCTGGTTCGGTCCATGCAAAGCCAACCAAATGAAAGGCTTTGTAAGTGCCTCCTCGCTGGTAGTCTGGCTGTCTTTGCATATGAGTGAGTGGCTGAGTGGTAATTTTTAACTAAGGGAGTCACGGAGAGTGTTCGTCGTCAGATTCCTTTGACAGATTCCTTTGCTTAAACACATATCCCTTCCTGTGGAGGCTCCATATAAAGGGACTCCAGGAAATCTTGTACCTGGTGGCTTAAAATCTTTTAAGTTTTAAGCCATGCCATCTTAAAATCTTTTCTAATTCTATTCCATCATTTCTGATAGTTCTCTTCCATCATTTCTATCTTAAGCAGCCGACTTGTGACTATCGCCAGCATGGTGAAATCCAAAGCAGAATGTAAAGAGCTCCAAAACTGGGAGAACGTGCAACAAAATTAAATGAAAAAAGTGCAAAGTGATGTACACTGGAACAGATGTCGAAACTTTATGCGTTTGCCGTTGACGTCCGAACAAGGCATGACCACCCAGGTCAAAGGTCTTGGGCTCCTGCGGGAAAGCGCACAGAAGACGTCAACTCAGTGTGCTGATCAAGTGTGCAGGAGGGAGAGCCAGTTCACTGTTAAGAGAGATTAAGAAAGGGGTCGACAGCATGTGAAAAGTCCTAACACCATTACAGAAACGGGTGCTGCGGTCGCGCTACAGGCGGGGCTGGTAGTCTTATCTCGGAAGGGATCTAGTGCAGCCGGAAATGTCGCAGGGAAGGGTAAGTGGATGCAGCAGCAAAGAGACAAGGAGAGAATGGATTGTCAAGCTGCTTTCTTCTTTTGGGTGCAACTGGAGGCCAGCCAGTGGCATTGGCTTGCAGCAAGTTCGGGGCTGAAAAAAGCAAGCCCCGGAGCATAGTCGGTGAATTGAAGCCGGGAAGTCAGAGCACACCGCCCCCCACCCTTGTGCCAGGACATCCCTTTCTGTACTGCGGGATCAGGGAACAGGCTTTCTCTCAAAGGCCGTCGACCCATAAAGAACGGCTTGAATCCCACATTGGCCATGCTGGCTGCAAACGACGGGAATTGTGGTCCGACACATCTGGAGGGCCCCAGGTTGGCTGGCCTGTACGCTTGAGATGATTTTCACAGGGACTCGCATTATCTGAGCAGCTGCTGCAAATCTCACCGTGCAGCTTGCAAGAGTCTAGAGCTAACAAAGCCTTGGGCCACTTGATGGCACTGTTAAATATTAAATTAGCAGCAAGCGAGCAGGAAAGGGATTTTTAAAAAACCATTGCAAAAGATAACTTGTCCACCCTGTACTTGATGTTAAAGTGATGCTCTCAACTGTCTAATTAACAGAAGAGGAGAAAATTCAGGAGGTAATTTACTTAATAGTTAAACTATGGAGCGTTGCTGTTGGACATGCGATTGTGCTAGTTAATATTCCTCTCGCTATACTGTCAAATGTTTGCATAACCCTTTTCAGTGGAAGGAGCTGGGTTATTCTGGCCTTGCTGTATATGTCTTTGGAAAGTTCTGGGAGTCTAGATGAAGGCATGACGAGAGCCACCCACCCACCCACTGGGATATCTCCTTTGCTATTGAAATTGAAGGCGGTCTTGGTGGAGTCCTGATTGGCCCTGAGTGGAGCAACGGTGTTACTTCTTTCCTTGGATGCATTGATATTCCTCGCACTTTTCAAAGACTCCAGGGGTCAGGCTTGGAGGAATCCAGAATTAACATATTGGGCTGTAACTGATCACCTGTGTCCGACATGGAGCGATGAAGAAGTTGAGGAGAAAGTGCCCTTTCTCCTCTACTCTGAAGACTAGAATCTGACTGGTGAGCCGACGAGGCTGAGAGAGGGTGAGAGAGTCAGGCCAGACCGAAGGAGAAACTTCTTCACAGACCATGTGACCTAATTGTAGAATTTGCTGCCACAAGATGTTCTGATGGCCAAGAACTTGGATGACTTAGGAGAGGATTGGGCTGTTTTGTGGGGGTGGAAATTGTGAAAGACTTTGCCTACCTTGGATCAATCGTCAGTTCAGAGACTGCAGCCAAGGAATTAGAAGACTGAGGCTTGGAAGGAAGCAATGAAGGGACCAGAAAAGACAATCAGGTGTAAAGACATTTCCCTGGAGACCAAGGCCAGGTTTATCCACGCCCTTGTATTCCTGTTCACCATGTAAGGGCTAGAAAGCTGGCCAATGAAGAAAACTGGCAGGAAGCAAATGGTTATGCTCCAAACCAGAGGAGAGTTCCCTGAATATCCTACACCACCAGAAAGATGAAGAAGTGGGTCTTAGATCAAATCAGGCCAGACTTTACCCGGAAGCAAAAATGACACAGCTGAAGCTGTGGTACCTGGGGCACATCTTGAGAACGCAAGAATCAGTGGAGAAGGCAATCATACAAGGGAAGGTTGAAGGTAGAAGAGGAGGAGGAAGACCAGCACACCAGAGATGGATTCCCGGCACAGAAGAGCAACAGTGGTGCCTCGGAGCTTTGAAGCTCCCCTGTCTGGGCTGCTTGTGGCCTCTCCAATGACCGGGCTCCCTCTGGGGTCGCACCTGCCTTCCTCTGGCTCTTTTCTTTTCCACTTCCTGTCCTTCGGCTCACCTTGTGTGTGCAGAACCACGAGCACGCAAGAGCCGTGCAGGATCTGCCCACTGCTTCGCGAGCCCAGCCTTCAGTGCACACAGTGGCCGACTGGGCGTCTGTGGCAGGACACGCCTGCGGGCAGCAGCACGCTGTGGCACGTGTCCTGTGCGAGCGAGCGGCGCTCAGGGGCACCTACCTGCCTCAGCCGGGCATTGCTGCCTGACCAAGAGGCACTGCCAGGCCTTTTCATGGCGGTCAAGGCTATCCGCCCCCATGAAAGCACGCTGGGCAGGGCCAGTCTTAGCAAAGGTAAGCCCAGGTCGTTGCTTTATGCAGCATCCGCCAGGTCAGGGCAGTGGGAGGCCCTTCCCTCACCTGCTGCCACGTCTTTTATTTGGAGGTGCAGCTCGGGGAGAACTTGGCGCCCTCTGCGTTCATGGGGGATGTTCTGAGCTGTATCGGCACCCCGACTTCTGTCTGAGGCAAATGCTCCTGCTGCTCGGTTGCCACAGGCTGGAAGAGAAGGATGATGGCTTCGTGGCTGAATGGAGGCAGGACCTGCGCTTCCCCCGACTCAGTGCTCTCAGCCGCAGTGGTTGGCAGGGCCTCTCTGTGGGTCAGGCAGAAGGCCTCCCCGCTCTGCCCTGGAGATGCTGAGGGTTGAAGCTGGGCCCGTCCTCATGCAAAGCAGGGGCTCCAGCGCAAAGTGATGCCTCGCTCCAGAAGAGGTGAACAGCCAAGGAGCTCGCCTGAAGCAGGACGGAGCCGCCAAGGAGCACGCATAAGGCAGCAGGAGGAGCTTATCACTGGCATGCTGGGCATGGGGAGCACCCCTTGGAGGCTGACACCCCGCCTCCCAGAAGGGCTAGCAAGGTGTCAGAGGGCAGTTCGTGGACAAGCAGGGCTGGTGGCACCCCTCCCCACTGCAGTTTGGGCCCTCCCCAGCCTGTGCTGCTCTCCCCCTGCCTGAGGAAGGTGGTCCTTCCGAACAGAATCCCCAGTGGCCGCCAGTAAGGCTGTGCCTCATGAACATCTTTTGCCCTGAGTGAAAAGTCTGGCTGGCTGGGGCACCAGGTGTTTAGGGAGCGGCAGTGCTCCTTGGGAGGAAGGTGAGCCAGTGATGACAGCGTGGGTGTGGGGCAGCAGGTGGCCATTCTGAGCCTGCGGCCTGGAGAATGAGATGGGGAGGGGTGCAAATGATCTCCACAGCCAGATATTCTGCTGGTTCTATTTCAGCACTTTGTTTAGGGAACCAACATGTGGAAGGTGTGCCCTGTGGCCAGAGGAAATGTTCCTTAAAACGCAAGAAGCGCCCTGCTGGATGAGACCTGGGCCCATCTCGCCCCGGATTCTGTTCAGCTGTGGCCAGCCAGGTGCCCCCAGGGTCCCACAAGCAGGACATGAGTGCCACAGCACCTCTGGTCCATGCCCCCCAACACTGGCTGTGCATGGGCGTCTTGCCTCTGTGATGGGACGTGGCACAGAGCCAGCAGGACAAGCAGCCCTGCATCACTTTCCCCTTCATGCGTGTGTGCAGCCCCCTTTTAAAGCCCTCCACATTGTGCCTGTTATGATGTTGCGTAGAAATGAATTCCACAGCGTGAAGAGGTGCTTCCTTTTATCTGCCTGGAGGCTCCCACTAATCAGCCTCATGGGGTTCTAGCGCTGTGAGAGGAGGAAAATGCTCCTTCCCTTATTGCTGCACATCACGCGTAGTTCTGTACACTCTTTCATGTTTCCCTGGCGTGTGGTTTTCCTGAGCTAAACCATCTCGGATTCTTCCAGCCTCCTTTCTGCACTTTTCCCAACTCTGCAACACCTTCCTGCAGGTCTGGTGACCAGGACTGGGCCCAGAATCCTAAGTGTGGTTGCACCGTGGCTTTGCAGGAGGACAGGATGATCTTGGCAATGCCTTTCTTCATCGTGCCTCTTTCACAGGAGCCGCATGCTCAGTTTCCCTGTCCGTTCCCCCTGTGCCTGGCAGCCTTGTGCTCTGATGCTGGATCCTCCTGAGCGGGGCAGTGGGGCAAGTCCCCAGCAGTCTGTTTCTCCAGGGCAGGCTGGTGGGGAGGCCACTGCCGCTTCTGTGCCATGCGTGTGCGCTTTGGCCTCCCCGGGCGGGATCCACGAGCACTGAGGTGCATGCTGGGACTTCGTGGTCCGGCCAGCAGGCTGCTGTTCTCTGGTCGGTGAGAAGCGAGCAAGGGGAAGGGCTTTGGCCTGGGACACGCAACATCGCTCTCCTCACCAGCAAAGTTTCAGAACCCCGAGAACCAGAGGAGGGAGCGGCTCTCCTTCCCTTACGCAGGCACCAAGCGCCTTTTTACAGGGATGGCTCAATGGGAACTGGGGGAACGGCTGAGTCCCTTGCTTGTTTCCTTGCCTCCCCAGGGCAGCTCCCCAGTGCTGTGGCCAGGCAGTTTCGGATCCCAGACCGAAGGGTTTTACCATGGTGGGTGGGGAGGCTTTGGCTATCTTGCCAACGTACTGATGGTAGTATTAGGCCGATTGTAATTAGCTCCTTCAATGAATGGGACAGAAGTTGAATTAACCTTGACTGTAACTTGTAAGCCGCCCCGAGGCTTCAGCGAATGGGGCGGCATAAAAATGTTTTAATAAATAAATAAATAAATAAATAAATAAATAAATAAATAACTGCCTTTGTGCTATTGCCCAAAGGAGAGACTGCCCAAAGGTGAGACTGAGAGAACTGGGCATGTTCAGCCTTGAGAAGAGAAGACTGAGGGGGGACATGGTGTCCCTCTGGAAGTCCCTCGAAGGCTGCCCCAGAGGGGAAGGTCAGGATCTCCTCTTGTTAATGTCAGAGTGCAGGACACGGAATAATCAAGGCACGTTGCAACAACCCAGATTCAGCCTGGGCATCAGGAAGAGCTTCCTCACTGTCAGAACAATGCGACTGTGGAACCAGCTGCCTGGAGAGGCGGAGGGCTCTCCCACGCTGGAGACATTCAAGGAGAAACTGGGCAGCCATCTGAGTGGGTGACATAACCTGGTCTGCTGCAACGGCAGGGGGTGGACTGGATGGCGTTCATGGCCCCTTCCAGCTCTACCATCATATGATGCTATGGTTCTAAGGAGCCCTTTGCTCCTTGCCCCGCTGCTCCACCTTTGCAACTGCCTCTACATTCCTGATAGCTTAGTGAGGTGTGGAGGGTGGGGGGTGGGGACCTTGATTAAAACATAGGCGCTCTGCTAGCATTTGAAGAAGAGCCGTGCTGGCTCAGCCCAAGCTTCATCCGGTCCAGGATTCTGTTCATGGAGGGCCCACCAGCTGCCCGCAGGAACCCACAAGCCAGACCTGAGTGCCCCAGCAGCCTCCCTCCCGCCCGCCCATGCCCCCAGCTGCAGTGCGCACAGGCACACTGCCTCTGGCCCCGGACAGTCACTTGACTCCTGGCACCCTTATGGCTCCAGTCATGCAATGGAGTTTCGGTTTGCTGCTCCGGTGCATGTACAGATAGTGAAATGTATAGGGGTTTTTAAAACTTTGGCAATGTGTCATCTTTCCTTCAGCAAAAATACTTTTATTTTCAGATAGAAGGATAAAACATACTTAAAGGTGAAAAGTCAAAATATCAAATTTGAAACCATGTGCATACCACCCCAACCTGTGATTGCAAACTGTGTTTTTTAAAACAGAAAAGGAGAGCGGTTACAGCCAGGGGGGTGAGTCCCAGCAGCCCCCCCCCCCACGTGCCTGTTCTGGCCCAGCTGAGCCAGAACGTGAGGTCTTAGGCCAGTGCCTATCCCTTGCCACTCCCTGGAGGGTCATTCTGGGGCCTCGTGCGCAGGGCAACCAGCCACGTGAGCACAGAGGACGTGCCCAATCATCTTGTATCTTACAGCATTGATCAAAACGTAGATCTAGGGAGCTGGGGATGCCTTTGGAACAGGACTTGCTTTCACAATCTTGGGGCACGTGGAGCGTGCTTGGAAGTGGAGAAATATCCTTGAAGGAATGAATGAGATTTTTGAGTGGCAGGACTAGAAGATGCTTCATACGTGAAGTTTCCAAGCTGACTTTCCAGCCTTCGGGAACCACATTTTGGCAACTCAGTTGAGCAAACCTCAGCCTTTGCCCCTGGTATCCTTATCTTAACCAACACCTTTGCTGTTACGTTGAGCCGTGGAGATTTTCACTTAAATGCAGAAAGGAGTGGAAATGATGGGGGGGGGCAGCAGTGTAATGTACTTCAAGTCAGGTTCAAGAGGGATCAGTTTTTTATCAGGAAACATCAACCCACAGGAGAGGTATGTGTGGCAGGAACGTGGCAGTCAGAGTATTCAGAGAGCCGTCATTCTCATTCTATTTAAAATACTTCAACGTTTTTCAAGGAAGAAGCCCTCCCAAGATGGTTGGAGAGATTTGGCTGCTTCCATGCAGAGCTCTGGCATCCCAAGACAGCCGAACTGCAGCGGCCGCTGGCCACTGACAGCGTGAATCCCTGACTCCAGGATGAACACCTCTGGCAGCCAGAGAAGCGGCTGCATGGCGCTCTTGTTCCTCTTCCTTTGCCATAATAACTGCCTGGCCCCAGTTGCAGGTTATCTTGGGACTGCAGGCAGGAAGGACATGCTCACTTGCCTCTCCCTTCCACCAGGGGATGAAGGGCTGTGTAGGAGGCTCACCTGGCCAGCTCCAGGAGATGGCATCTGGATTTCCTGGCTTTCCACTTCCCTTTCTGCTCCTCCTTTTGGCTAATGCTCCTATATCCCCATGCACCGTGTCCAGCCCTAAGGAGAGGACTGACTTATCCTTCAGTGTCTGCACAGGGTTTAGAAAGTCCTAGGAAACTTCCTAAACGCAAGGAGGAAGACGACTCACAGACCCAGAGCCCTCATGCGACATTACGGATACCAGACTAGCTTTCCACACATGTATCTTGGCTTTCTATTGGGTCCCCTCTTGTCCAGTCGATTACCTGTCGTTGTGCTGAGGACCCCTGACGCTGTCGCGCCTGCGTCCATCGCCTGGTTGTAGCGAAGGGCTGGATGCTGGTGAGCGAGGTGAGTCTCGGTCCAGATAAGATGAAGGCCCTGCCAGTCTGGAGGCATCCTGCTCTGGGACTCAGGCCCTCCCTGCAGCAGTGATTCAGGCCTTCACGTGTTGCTGTTCAGACGGCCGTAACGGGCACTGCAGTGGAGACATCCAGAGAGGGCAGCTAGTGCAAAATGTGGCTGTCAGGCTTTGGTCCAGAGAGGACTTTGTGGGCCACACAGTCCTGATCCTGCATCAACAGTACCAATGTCCGGTTCCGGTTTTGACCTGCAAAGCCCTGAAAGGCTGCCTGGGCACCTTGCCCCTCCTTTATGAATCTGCCTGTAATCATCACTGAAGGTTCAGCTGGGTGGCACATTCACCTAGTGCAGGTGTGTCAGTGGTATTTGGAGCAGGGCCTTTTCAGCAGCGGCACCCTGATCATGGCATTGCCTCCTTCACTACTATGCTTTAGGTAGGCGATAAAGACCGTTCTGTTTTGGTGGATTTTTGATTTTTGATAACTGTTCTTTTAACCATAATGCCACTTTCCAATTTAGCTGAAGGGTTCTTGCTCCCTGTGTCCCTTGTTTCTGCCCTTTGCAGAAATCATACATTTCCCTGAGTGCCTGGTAGGCAGAGGACACAATGTCCAAGTGGGATCCATTCATTAAACTTATAAGCAAACTTAATCCTAGGTGGCAGAACTGGATCATTAAGATTCACCCCCAGCCACGACGGCTTCTCGGAAGAGGGGTCTTCCCCCCGGCTCGGGTTTGAATGAGATCTTTTTCCTTGCGCAGATGACTTTGTGAAGCAGAGCCGAGGGATGCTGCTCCTGTACTCCTTGAAGAACCCCTCCTTTCCAGAGTACATCTTCAACAGCGAGAGCGGCATCATGTGTGTGGACGTCCACGTGGACCACCCCTACTTGATCGTTGTGGGTTTCTACGATGGCAACGTGGCGATCTACAACCTGAAGAAGCCCGTCAGCACTCAGCCCGGCTACAAGAGCACAGCCAAGTCCGGCAAGCACACGGACCCGGTCTGGCAGGTGAGTGCTGTGCTGCTGCTCCCCTTTCTCCCCCAGAACTGCCTTTCCTTTTACAGTCCTGAAATGCAGCTGGCCAGATCCCCACAGAAACTGGGGTGCCTCAAGAAGGTGCCCCCACTTAAAATATGCCTGAGCGGCATTGACCGGTATGCCTGCACCATCCCAGCGGTGAGATATTGAGCCCTCTCTCCCTCCGCCTCCTTCCTTCGGATGTATCCCCTGTTCCTGATGGTCCTTTTCTCAAAAGGGTCTGCTTGGTATGGTGCAGCCCCTCCTCCGAGGCCTGGCCACCTTCCCCTGCAGCAGTCGCAGCAGTGCCGTGCCACGGGTGGGATCCGAGCAGGCCGTGCTTCAGTCCGGTTTGCTTGGGATGGGACGTGGAAAGAAGCAGAGGCCACACATTGCTGAAAAGTTCTGTCTGCTCAAGTAAGAGCCAGAATGTCTCCGCCTCCTCGTTGACTTCATTACTTTTCACAAGAAATCACAGGGTTGAGAACTGCAGCGAAACAGTGGCTTACTTGTTCCTTAACTGTGCTTCATGAGCATCGCTGTGATGTGCAATCAGAAAAGCTCGGTTGATTGGGCTGAGTTCCCAGGGTCTGATGTTATTTATTTATTTGTTTGTAGCATTTTTATACCACTTGATAACCAAAGTGGATTGGACAATTCACAGCAATTTAAAAAGAATCTTAAAAGCACGAAATATATACAATTTTAAATGGTCAAAACAATAAAGTAGAAGTAAAAGCTAGATAAGACATGGCAGCAGTGCAAGAGTTTAAAAATCACACAACGAAACCGAAACTAAAAGTCCAAGGAAAATTCCTGGGAAACTAGGAAGGCCTTCCCCTGGCCCCAGAAGGAGGGCAGTGGGGGTTCCAGGCGAGCCTCTCTCGGGAGCTCATCCCATAGCCAGGGTGCCAGGACAGAAAAGGCCTTTTGACTTCGTGGCCACTCGCCTGACTCGCCTTGGCAGGGGCATCCATAGGAGGACCTCTGCAGGTGATTTGGCGATCCTTCAGGCACCGAGCTGTTGAGGACTTGGGATGTTAGTGTCATTTTGAATCGGGCCCAGATAGGGACTGGCAGCCTGTGCAGATGATAAAATACGAGTCTAACATTGCAGTGGAAAGACCCCCCCCCCCCGAACCCCCAGTGCCACAAGATAAACTTCATAATGAGCTCTAACCGCATCCAGTCAGAGGTGGCACGAGCTTTTCTCCACCTGTGTTACAGTGTGGCAATAAGGAGCACACCAGTTTAAAAGGAAGGCATTGGAAACCATATTGGTGCGTCGGACAAATCACACATTCCGCACTGGCAGTCCCCGCGACTCTCATCCAGAAGCACCACCTCGCTGAACTTCAGCGAAAACCAAGGCGGCAATTATTCAGGGCACCGTCCGCAGCTGTGCCGAGCGAGCGTGCCTACCAAAAGGCACCCAGAGGGTTTCTTGGCCCACGTGCAGACTGGACCCACACCACATGGGCTTCAAGGGAATAGGAGAGCGAGTAGTGGCCTCCTTTCTCCCCCACACACCCGCCCCAGATCTCGGAACACCCCTTGCGCAAGACCCTGTTCTACCCCGCACAATCTGAATAATACCGGCTCATCAGGCAGAGGGGAAAGCATTGCCTAAAGGACGTCAGGCATGCGGGAGGCTGTTTTTTCTGTTGAAATGCCCACAGATTCATCATCACTTTGCCATAGAGCAACAGCCCTGGGAAAACACACTGCCTATCCTTTCTTTATCTTCAGATAAGTGGCAGAACGCCAACATTTGCATTTCAAAGGAGGCCCTGATAGCTTTGGAAACAACAACACTGGCTGTATTCTGAATTTCTTTCTAATATAAACTGCAGTTATTTAGCCATATCATTCGATCAAGCCTTATTCACAGCCCAAGTCCAATTCATTGTGTGCAAGAAATGCGCTGGCGGCTGCTCGGTCACCATGACTGAGAGTCAGTGTGGTGTAGCGGCTAGGAGTGCGGGACCAGGACGCAGAAAAACTGGCTTCGGTCCCCACTGGGCCAGGCGGCGCGCTGGCTGGCCTGGGGCCAGTGGCAGACTCTCGGCACAGCCTGCCACACAGGGCTGTTGTTGTGAGGATAAGGTTGAGGAGGAGCGGGAGGACTGGTCCGAGAGCTTTGGAAGGAAAAAAGGTGGGATATAAAACAAACCAACAAACTGATCACGGTGTGGTTGGAAGCAGATGGAGCTGAATTTGAAAGCAGAAGTCATGCTCCTCGTGAAAGCACGGAGCTGGGTAAAGGAAGCAGTGCGTGTGTCTCCCGGGAGTTCCAGCACATCCTGCATTCTGTCCCCTGTTCCAGACTTTGGATAAACTGGAGTAAAGTCCCCAGGAGCCAGGCAGAAGCACCTTTTCTGGATTCTTCTTCCAGCTCGAGATGTTAGTTTGGGCCCCATTCCTTCCTCGTCTTACAAACGCCTGCACTTCAGCCACGGAGGGTCTGTTCGGCTTCTTTGGAGGCCTCGTGACGTGTCCTCCAAGGGGATGGCTGCCTCCCACGCAGCCAGAGCCAGCCTGGGCAGCGCCGAGCCTGGGCAGCGCCAGGCAGGTGATCCGAGACTGCCCAACTCGTTCCCCTCCGTCCTTCGCCTTCCAAAGAGTGCTGTGGCAGCAGATGATGTCATGCGTGGGCACGGGGCAAAGGTGCCGGAACACGCATGACCGGGTGATCGCTGTGATGGGAACTCAAGTTCAGACAGTGAACCTGAGGCTGTTGTGGACTCTCACCAAGCTCCAGTATCAGAGCAAGGTCAGGAATGCCTGGTGAGCAAGGAGTGGAGATGGAGATAGCAGAACGGGGGGTGGGGGGCTGACGGCCGGGTCCGATGAGAGCCCCGGAGAGGAGAGGAGTCGGGGACAGGGCAGTTCTCCCAGCAGGAGCCGAGCAGTCTGTCTGACACAGACGTGCCTCCCCGTCAGGGGTGATGCCGATTGCTAGGAGACCTCACAGGTGGGGAATGCAGCTAACTGAGAAACAGGGAAAGAGCCGGAGGGCAGGTTTCGGCACGCTCCTCCTGCTGGGGTGTACGGGCAGAAGGGGCATACAGAAGTTGGAGACTGAGAGGCGTTGGAGAGGGCTCAACATGCCACTTTGGGGCAGCTCAGAGATACGGGACAACAAAGTCTTCTGGGAAAGCAGCTTGGGAGAAGTGCGTTTACTTGGGAGGAGAGCTGCACCTCACGACAGATCAGTCGCTGTTTGGAGACCTTGCTTCAGCATGTGCGAATCAGGTAATAACAGCGGCCAATGCCTGGCTGTCCTGTCACGCAAACGCCGCCCTCGTGGCCCAGGGTGGGTTCCCTTTGTCAGAGAACCACAGGCTGTTCCTGGGTTGTTCCACTCACGGTGGCTCATCGTGCCATCCGCACCTGGTGCCGATCCCACTGTGGGTCCCACAGGCAGCAGCTCACTTGGCAGGGGAGCAAGCAGCCCCTCGCCCTCCTTAGAGGTAGCCCTGCCAGTGCCAGCCATTCCAAGCAGCACTCGGGGGAATGCGGCACCAGCGTCCTCCTTGCGAGCTGATTTGGGCTCCGTGTGGCCTAGTGTGAGAAGGGGCTTTGGGGGATTCACACCCCTTTCTCCACAAACCCCCTTTCCTCCTGCACCCTCACTTGAGTCCACTCTGGGGAGGAATGTTTGGCCTTTGCCCTGACCCTCTAGGGCATGGGTCCTCAAACGATGGCCCACGGGATGGATCCAGCCCGTCCTGGCCATCCATATGGCCCACGCATGCTTGCTGCGCAGGTGGGGAGGTGGTGGCTTGCTCGCTCGGAGATGGTTTTGGACTCGCTGGGAGATCTCTGAGCAAGCAAGCCACCGCCACGCGGGCCCAATGCCGCCTTGCGCACGCCCAGCGGCACCTCACCAGCCCACACCCCCAGGCATCCCCACCTCTTCGGCCCAGCCTTTCAACTGGCCCTCTATTCAAAAAGTTTGAGGACCCCTGCTCTAGGGGCTTGGGAAGAGCACCCACATTTTTCATGGAGAAGCAAGTGCTATGTCTAATGGGAGATTTGAAGGAAATCTCAGGGATTCAGACCAATCAACCCCCCCACTGCCCCAACACATGTTAAGGGACCCCAGATTTTGCCCAGAGCTGTCAGACTTGGAAAAAGGAGCAGGGGCTCACTCTTACACTTCCCCAAGCCCTTGTCAAGGGGGCTCAGAAAAGGTGCAGGGGGGGCTCCCCAGTGTGGACTTAGGGTGGCAAGGAATGGGAAAGGTGCAGGATATTGCTGAGAAGAGGGTGGAATCCCCCAGACACCCCTTTTTTTGCTAAGATCCTTTGCAGGCGTGGGGGACTGATTTCCCAGCTTCTGCTGTGCAGTGCCTAGCACAGTCTCCCACCACCTTCCGGCCCTGGACATCCCCACGCACCACCCCGAGCTGCAGCTTGACATCCTCGCATTAGCCGTCCAGCAGATGAGCACATCGGCACCGACGGGACTAAAAAGATGAAGTAGCGGGAACTGTCTATAAAGGGCACAGCCCTTCAATCGGGACGGATGCCACTGCTCCTTTGCAGGATCAGCGTGTGGCCAGCCCGGCTGGTGGACACGTTGGGAGACACACGGGCTCAGTTCCTGTGGCGGGTCATCCTTTACTCTTTTGATTCAAGCTGGGGTTTGTCTTGCCAGCCTCCAGGTGTTCATCCTCATCCTCATCTCCTCTGCTGAACTGGCAGATCCCAAAGACCTGCCTGGAGGATTAAAATGGAGTGTATCCTCCCTTCTCTGGTTTGCTTTGGGTAGAATAGCACAAGGTTTTAATCAGGTATCCAACATTTCTTGTTGATTGTTTAAAGTTACTTTTAGCTCTACACGTGCCTCCCAGCGTTGTATGTTGATATGTTTGCAGGTGTATGGTTTTTATATTGTACAGTCCATCAAAGGTTTTGATTGTTTCAGCTTCCCAGACAGCTTCAACAGCGATGCAACCAAGGTGACATCCACCATAGTTCAAAATCTTGGTTACTTGGGATTCTGAAGCGGCTCGGAGGAAAGATACCGAGCTGTCTGCCAACTTTTCTTTGTGTCAAGGAACAACTCCCTTTTTCACATTAAAATGCAGTCAGTCAGTCAGTCAGTCAGTCAGTCAGTCAGTCTGTCTGTCTGTCTTTTTTAACTTAATTCAGATAATCTAATTCATTACAAGTTATGAGAACAGATTATTCCAATAAAGGGCTGCTAATGTTCTGGTGCACATAATGCAACATTTTTTTCTGGTCTCCGAGTACTTTCATTATTTAGGAGGACTTTGGGGGCAACCCAGCTATGCTCTCAAGGACCGGTGTGGATGGAGTGCTGGTTTTCGGAGATCCCCGAATGCCCAGAGGGCTGGGATGGCATCGGCACCCCATTGCTCGTACAGCAACCCCTGAAGGAGTCCGACTTGGGTCATGGGACGCGGCAAACCATCCTGGCTGGCCACCCATGATGGGTTCTTGCGTTCTGTGAACCCAGGCAGTCTCTGGTGATGTCGATTGTCGCCCGCGAAGGTTGATGCCACCCGTTAATTTAATTTTGTTGAGCTCAAGGTGCCATGAGACACATTTTTTAACCTTGGAATCAGCCAGGTTGCTAGAGAGTCTTTGTATCCACTCTCTGCTTCTCTTTCTGGACAGGTCAAGTGGCAGAAAGATGACATGGACAATAACCTGAACTTCTTCTCTGTCTCCTCCGATGGGCGCATTGTCTCCTGGACGCTGGTTAAGGTAACCTCCTCCCTCTCGAGAGCTGCGTTGCACTGGGCTCCAGGGGCACAGGCAGAGAAACTGAGCAGCCCTCTGACAGAGGGACGTAAGACTTTTTAGGGTCCCAGCTCTGACCTGGAAAGCAGCGTGGAACTGGGAGCTGGGGCTCTGCACTCAGAGTGCCCTTTCTGTGCCAAGGGGAAAAATAATAAACCACGCTGGCCGCTCCTCTGAGGCAGCGAGAGATGCCCATGTCTGTGCAGAGCCTCAGCCCCCTTCCCTCCTGCCTGCGGCGTGGCAGGTAGGCAGCTGAACTCAGCGCTCCAACCACTCTGCTGGGTGAGAGGGGCGCTCAGGTGGCCTTCGCTTCTGAGCTGCTCCTGCCCTGCACAGGATGCCTGCCACCCACTGAGCCCGGAAGGGTGCAGAGCACCCCCACAGACCTGTACCCTGGGCCAGCCGCGTGCAGTTGCTGCATCAGTCCAAAGGGGAGCTCTCCGGGGAGCATCTTCATGCCCACCATGCACACGGTGGGCATGTCTTGAGCGGAGCCGGCTGGAGCCGGGGGTCAGACTAGATGGCCTGGGAGGCCCCTCCTGACTCGCTCTGTTTCTGTGTTTCTTCTTGTTATTCCTCCTATTCCATATGCAGCCCCTTGCAGAAGCATCAGTCCTCCTTTGGTTTTTCCACACACTGCTGTGTTGCAAGGTTCCTTGGGGCCGGTGTGAGGTCTGTGTGTTTGCGTACATCATTCCAGATTAAACGCACTGGAAGGAGGGGGGTGTGATTTATAAATCTAGCTGACAAATCAGTAAATTAGGTCTCCCCATGAGGCCTACCTGCAGGTACCGTTTAGGTAGCAACGCCTGGGAGTAAGCGTCCCTGAAACTGACTTCTGAATCAGCAGGGGATGATGGTGCCATGAATTAACTCCCTGTTTTCCCTACAAAAGACCTGACCTTCTTGGGGACATGGAGAAACTTGTTGTCAGCTGTGGAGAGCAACTCACTGGCACCTTGCTCTCCTCCGGGATTTGCACAGCAGCCGTCTCTCCTCACCCTCCTCCCGGCTCACAGGCTGCAAGAGCGGCTGAACTCTCTCAGGCCCACCGGCAACTCCTTTCTGCCTTAAGGGACTTGAGCCACATTGGGCCACCGTGCTCTTTCCAGGCAGGCCTCGTGCTCCTTGCTTGCCCATCCAGCCGTGGCCTCTGGGGCCAAAGGAAGCAGCTTGCCTGCCTTGGACCCACAGCAGTGTCAGCCATCGTTCCCGGATCTGGCCCCACACGCAGCTTCTCCAGATGAGCTTCGGGGCGCTTGATGTGGGCTGCTCCGCCCTGTCTTCACAAGAGTCTGCACAGAGTCTGCCATGACGAACAGCTCAGCCGGACCCAAGCGGCCGCCTGTGGCTGCCCTGCAGCCCCCCGAAGACACTTGCACGCCCCCCCCCCGCTGCCCCCTGCCTCCACTTTGCTCGTTCTTCTTTTGAATGGCACAAAAGCCCCTCTTCCTTCCAAGCCCCCATTGTGCAGTCGGATTCTTGAAGAGGATTCCAAAAATAGAGATCTCGGAGGGCTTTGTTACTGTGGTGCGACGTCTCGGCTCTTCAGCCGGCTTTGTTGGGAGCTGCTTGTGGGGCGTGAACAGAGGCTGTTAAGCTGCGTTCTGCCATTCACTCTAGTTAGAGGAGAGGAAGACCTTTCAAAGCACAGCAACAGGGCAGCCGTGACGGACTTGCACCGACGTCCGTTCAGCCCGTCGCCGTGCCTGGGTGGACAAGCTCACACAGAGCCCCCGAACGAGGACGTGCGAGATGGCCATCTAAGGAAGTCTGCTCTGAGCACTTGTTTCGTGACTGCAGAGCCCTCATGGGGTAAAAAGGCTTGCGCCTTCTCCCCTTCTCTTCCGCGACTCAGGAGGTGGTTCGCAGGAGTTGCTAACAGACTCTGCGGATAGCCCATGGGGGCAGCTGTTCGCTGACTGACAGCGAGTCGGGCCATTGTGTGCTGCCTCCCAGCCTCCCGCCCCTCCCGCTCGGAATCTCGGGGGACTTGGCAGCCCAAGCGAGCAGGTCCTCTCTCCCCACCGTGACCCGGAGCCCTTTTGGCTCCCTGCAGCTGCTTTTCCTCCCCGCTCCGCCTGTTTTTCTGAGGTTGCTCTTCAGGGTCTCCACGTGGCTAGCAGCCTGTGGCAGCCCCTCCAGCGGCACAGTGGAGCAGTTGCCAGCGGTTTGCCTCCCGTTTCAGATGGTTCGGCACAGGGAATGTGCACGTTTTCCACATTTGAGATACTGTTGGGTCCGTGCGGGGGCTCGCTGGCTTGATCCGCGGTGGGCTGGCCTGGCTGGGCAGTGACCGGGGGCTGCCCAGCGTGGAGGTGCCTCAGCAGGCCCACTGTGGGCAGGGCCCCGTGGGGGGGGGGGGTATGATTTTCTTTGCTTTTCCCTGACAAAAGGCGAGCTGTCAGGGGGAAGCAAAGCCACAAGCGATCTTTATTTTGATCTTTATTTCCTCCCCAACAAGGCTCTTTGACGGGCTTCCTGGGGCTCTGTGACCAGGCTTACCCACACGTGTGCCAGGCAAACACTGCGGGGCTCAAGGGCTGCAACGCAGAATGTTACCCTGCACGGAGTGCTCAGTGCCTGACGCTCAAGGTAGAGTCCAAAAGGGAAGAGGCACTTGAGATCTTGCTGCAAATATACAGTGCCTGCTGACGGGGTGCCATAAAATAAATTTCAGAAGAGGATCAGCCCGTGCTTCATGCACTACAGCAAAGCCTTTGACTGAGTGGCTCACAAGAAGCCACGGAAGGTCCTGAAAGACTTGGGTGTGCCTCAGCGCGTGATCATCCTGACACACAACCAGTATCACGGATGAAAAGTTAGTGCTAGGAGAAGATACGGAGAAGCGGAACGGTGGTCCCATAGGCAAAGCATTAGACGAGGCTCCCCCCCATCTGTTCAACCTGTATGCAGAACAGATTGTAAGGAGAGCTAGACTAGGGCCAGAAGAAGGGATGAAAATTGCACAGCAACATTTCAAGATATGCAGATGATACCACATTACTGGCAGAAAGCAGCAATGGATTGCAATGGCTGCGAATGAAAGTGAAGTAACGATTACTGAAATGAAATAATAATGAAGAATTATCTAACTTTAAGGTCAACAATGAAGACATTGGCATTGTGAAATATTCTGTATCACTTGGCTGAGTCATCAATTCAAAGGGAGGCGACACCCAAGAAATTCAAAGAAGGCTGATACTTGGAAGGGAAGCAATGAAGAAACTAGGAAAGATAATCAATTGTAAGGTCATTTCACTGGAGAACAGAGCCAAGATCATCCACATTCTTGTATTCCTGGTCTCCATGTACGGGTGTGAAAGCTACCTAGTAAAGAAAGCGGACGGGAAGAAAATACATGCGTTCAAAGCATCGTGCTGGAGGAGAGTTTTACAAATAGCCTTGTTTGACAGGAAGTCAAACCAGGGGGTCCAATATTAAATCAAGCCAGGACTCTTCTTGAAAGCAGAAATGACCAACCTGAAGCTCTCATACTTCAGGCTGATCATGAGAAGGCCAGACTGACTGGAGACAACAATCATGCTAGGGAAAGTTGAAGGCGGAAGAAGAAAAGGAAACAGGAAATATAGTGAGTCAGAAGGGGCCTCCTGGTCCATCCCTGTCTCCAGCCAGCCCCGCTCATGTCATACCCAACTCATGAAGACCAAACATGAGATGGACTGATTCCATACAAGGCGCCACAGGCTCGAGTTTACAAAAGCTGAGCCAGGTTGTCATGGCCAGGACATTCTGGGACCCCTCGTTCATAGGGTCATGATTTGAAGCCGTGTAATGACAACACAGAGGGAGTAGCAAGAGAAAACCAGGTCGCCAAAGAGCAAGGTAGTTGGACTCCACCGAAGAGGATGTGGCCAGAGCATCGTTCAGCTGAAGGAGGTGGCACGGGATCGGAACGTGCGGTGAGATTTGGCCCATGGGATCGCTTATAGCCAGACACGACTGAACAGCTGAACAACAATAACAAACTACGCACGAAAACAAAACTACACAACACACACACCCCGCCCCCTAATTCACCCTGTCAGAAACTTGGGTTTAAAAGGAACCTGAGTTGTGGTGGCTGTCAAAAGAAATGTAATAATAATAATAATAATAATAATAATAATAATAATAATAGTCCACACTCCCATAGACGGAGCTGGAAGTTGTTGAACATGTTTCCGTCTCTACCTTCATAGGACCACACCCTAAGCTGTAGGGGTTTCATGGGGAAGAGACAGTCGGGACTGTGTTTGCTGCCCCAAGCAATATGGGTTGTGCAGCTGTCGTGAGCATTGGCTACCTGACCACCATACCAATGACGGAAGAAAGGCACGTTTCCTGTTTCTTTGCAGGGGGGAAATGCGCACGGTGGTCCGCAGACAGACGGCACAGCTCAGAGCCGTGAATAACTTGGATGTTCTTATAATAGGACACAACAGAGCACGTTGGCCAGGCAGAATTCTCATTAACACACAGCTCCCGCAAACGGTCTGCCACAGTCATGAAACATTCAGCAGTTTGATTCTCGCTTTTCTTCTAAATCCCTCAACAAAAAGTTCTGTTTCAAAGCAGCGCCCCGTTGTTGCAAGGATATGAGCAGTGCCTCTGATCTCTGCTCTCCCCAACAGAACGAGCTGGTTCATACAGATGTCATCAAGCTGCTTGTAGAAGGCACCACGGAGGAGGGCCCGGAGGGGCTGCAGCTGCACACCATCGGTACGTGTGGTCTTCCTCTCCCCCCACCCCCACCCCATCCCCTGGTTGCTGGCATGGAGGGTGGCAGAGCCAGGCAGACTTAGCTGGGAGTAAGCGCGATGGGCCATGATGCTTTCAGACAGAAGCAGGGGAGGCGTCGAGTGGGATGCTGTCAGGAATAGATGGCGAGGCTTCATTTGGTCCGAGTGAAGATTCGGAGTGGAGAAAAATGAAGACTTCCACATGCCATGTGCAGATTCCACATTTAACCTGTGCAATTTGCTGGCATGGGATGTGGTGATAGCCGCTGACGTGGGTGGTTATGCCATGGGTTCAGTCGGATCCATGCAGGTGAGGTTGTCCCTGGCCATGCCTAGTCTCAACGGCCATATATCACCTGCCGTATGGGAGGCATCATGCCTCTGCACACCTGGGCTGGGCCACAGCCGGCTGGCCACTGTGAACAGGATGCTGGGCCAGATGGGCCCTTGGTCCAGCCCGGCAGGTTCTGCTCTTAATCATCCTGGGCTTCTTTCATGGAAGCGCTAAGAGCCAGCTCCCCACCAGTCAGAGCCCCTGAAGGAGCCCCTCTCGCTCACCCTTAAAACCATCTGCTTTGGCAAAAGCTCCGTTTGGCGTTCTTTCCTTTGGTCAGGGTGTTCCTCCGAACAATTTCCTCTGGTGGAAAGGGATTATTAAAGACGTAATGATGTCTTTATGCGATTGGCAATTGTCTACAGGTCTGCGGTTCCACGGCAGAATGATCACAGCATCTTGGCATCCAACAGTCCCGGGCTGCTCTTGGCAAGCCCTCTTCCCCCCACAGATGGATCCAGGCAGCCCAGCTTTCTCCTAGCTCAGGACCCACAGGCCCTCTGGGTGACTCCTAGGCAGAGCAGCTCAAATCAGTTGTGACTGTTTCCTGCCCCATTTAAATGACTGATATGCAAACCAATATGTAAGGGGATTAAATAGTGGGTTGAACAGAGTCCTTCCAGGGGAAATGGAGCCCAGCAGTATGAACCTGGACATAGCAAAGAGAGTTTTCTGCCCACACACCTCTCCGCTTTCTGTTCACCTTCCTCTCTTTTTCAAACAGGCTGTGGAACTGCATTTGACTTCCACAAGAAGATTGATTATTTGTTTCTTGTGGGAACGGAGGAAGGAAAAATCTACAAGGTAGGAAGCATCCTGCTGTGAATTGCGGTTCTTCCTTTTCCAGTACCACAACCTGGGGCATTTCCTGGCCCAGAATGTCCCTTCCAAGACCGCAGAATTTGCATGTGGGTCTCACCTGCAGGGGGCCTGCCTGACCTGCTTACGTGGCAGAGTGAGTGCACGCCTCAGCACTCCGGCTAGGGTGGCTGGGGGGTCTGGGCGTTGTCCTCGGGCGTCTCTGGAGGGCCCCGGGTTGGGGGAGGCAGGTCCAGTGCCACTGTCGAAAACATCCTCTCAAGAGGAGTGCAAACGTCAAACGGCTGCGCAGGGAGGGCTTCCCTCGTGGCGAGCCAGGCTGCGTGAGCCTCTGCAGCAGGGAGAGCCACGGGGTGCCGGACCCATCGTCCCCTGTTGCCCGGCCCACGGAATGAGCCAGTCTGGCTGGTGACTGGAAGACAGAGCAGGGCTCTGCCTCCTCCTGGGGACTGAGCTTGCCACATGGGCCGCATCCATGCTCGGGCTGTGCGCCTTGTGATGCGGGCCTTGGGGGCCGCTCTTCCTAGCTGCCCCTCCTGCTCCACAGTGCGGTTGAACAGCCGGGGGAAGGACTCAGAGGACCGCTTGCGCGTCGCAGCCCACCACCTTGCAGAGGTCTCCTTGAGACCTCCGAGTCCATCCTGTCTTTGCCGCAAAATGCGGGGGCCTTGTGCCTGAGGAAAGTTTCCTGCACCCACGGGGCTCTCTCCCGGCTCACCTGGGCAGCTACGTACACGTCACGAAATGCGCACTGCGGTGCTGGTGCGAGAGCCTTTGAGATCGCTTACTCCAACCCGGCATGCTCCACTCGTGGGTATGCTTCCCAGCAAGCCATGGCTTCTTGTGGGGGCGGTGGTCTAATGTGTCATCCAGACCAGACACTGCATCCTCCTGCCTCAAGGAGAGTCACGCAGCAACCCCCCCCACACCGTCTCTCCTATCCCCCCAGCAAAGTTGTTTCCCCAGGTCCACCTGGCCACCGATCACCTGTGGCACCTGTGCAAGCCCGCCTTCCATCCCCAACCCCGCCTAGCAGCCAGTTGCAATGCGCTGCCCACACGCCTCTCTGTCCTTGTGAGGACCCCCCCTCCCCTGCTACCTGAGTTCCTTCCCTGCTTTGCTTCTCCGCAGAAGGTTTTTCTGTGGCCGCTTTTCTCCAGTGGCACGATTTCTGCATGCCGTCCTTGAAGGAGCGCATTTCCCCAGTGTGCGCAACTGTGCTTTGGATGCGGCCTTCCCCTACCCACCCAGTTTTTCCACCCATGGCAGGTGAAGGGCTGCTGCCACGAGGCTGTGCAGACGGCGAATCCCAGTGTTCCTGCCCCCCTTAGAGAGTCCCAGTGCGACAGGAGCACCATGTAATAGCACATCATTTGCTCGAGTCCTGTTTGGTCCAGGAAGCACCACTGACCTTTTGAGTGGGGGCCTGCAAAGCAGAGGAGGGGGAGCAGGCGGGCAGAAGGAAAGGCTGATGGCTGCAGGCAGCAGTGAGGTGACTGGAAGAAACTGCCTGCTGCTCTGGCAAGTTCAGGGGCTCTTTGACTGCAGGAAATGCTTCCACGGGTGCAGAGATGGTGGTGGAGGCAGGAAAGGAAGGGCCCAGTGGGGGGATCCAGTGGTGTTGCTGAGACTTGGCTGCGCTCCGCTGCTGAGCCAGGCAGGTGCAAGTGGGGGCTCCAGAGCGGATGGAGGGGAGTGTGCAAGCCACTCGAGCAAGGTCACCTGTGGAGAAGGGGTGCTGGGGACCAGCCAGAGGGGAATGGCGGGCAGGAGGGGCCCTGAGGAGAGCACCAACACGCTCGGCTTGCTGAGCGGACCAGTGGGGAAAAGGCAGCGATGCAGCAGCCACCGCCACCGCCCTGGGTCAACAAGGGACGAGCTGGTGAACTCAGGGCCCCGATTCTGCTGCACAGGCCGTGCCCCCGCTCGGTGCGAGGGAGGGGAAGGGAGGGGAATGCATCCCCGGGGCCAGAAAGCAGGTGCTCCTGCACAGAAGCCGCTCTGCATAGTCCGTTATGCCTGCAACTTGCGGCATCCTGCAAACCTGCCCGTCAGCAGGCAAAGCTTTTCAGAGGGTCCAAGGATGAGGCGCCGCGACCAAAGCCACGCTTGTGTGCTCATCTGTTATTAAGGGAGGGCTGTTGCCTTTTAAAGCTTTTCTCCATCAGCCCGATAGCGTGTTAATTTTTAGCTGCAGAACAATTGCATCAAATTTCAGAAAGTAGCTCAGTTAATAGCATTTGGGAAGCCAAGAAGTCATTATCTTAATTATGCCCAGGCCCTTCCCTGCAGATAAATTGTTTCTGCGTTAACATGGACATGCAGCTGCCACGCCTGCTGCCTGTCTTGATTGCGTGGCCAAGAAGTGACTTGACTGCTGTGGGAACCGGGAGTAGGAGTGGGAGGCGGCAGCTCTGCAGGACGGTGGACGAACGTGGGCATTCGTGGTTCGGCCTCTGACTCTGCCCTGGTTTAGCCCAAGGGGCTGAGCAATATCGGCCCTTGTCGCTCGGCCGGCAAGCAAACGAGGAGCAGCTCACCCAGCCAGAGAGCTATTGCGCACGGGTTGCCACGAGCTCGCCGGTGCCCTTTCCATGGATGGGGGAGAAGGCAACCACGGGGACTTCTGCCTGTTCCTGCTACTTCCTGGGCCCTGGAATTTTCCCTGCGTCAAGGAAACATGCAGGTCTGTCGGGAATTGACGTCCTTGCTCCCCTCTCCCTGCCCCCAGAACAAGCAGCGAAATTAAGAAAGCTCATGAACTATGAGCAGTGTATACACCCCTGTTAATTAAATGCATAAGAAAAGCTATTCCAAGGCAGTTAATTCATCACCAGTTTTCCCAGCCACCATCAACATGGAGTGACCAAACGGGCAGGATCTGTAAGCAGGAAAGGGCCTCTCCCGAACTGGATTTCATGCGAGGAAATGCCGCCGAGGGTCGTGGTGCCTCACACACGGCAACAGAAAATGGCAGAGGCCGAGTGCGAGAGCAGCGCCTGGGCTGCCTCCACCCACCCCGGCCTATGCTGCCGCCGCCGCCATTCCCCACCCCATCCTGCGCGGTCACTTTGATTGGCCGTGTTGGCAATGAAAGGGACCGTTATCCGTGGCGCTGCTCCCAGGTCGGGCAGGTCAGGACCTTGGAAGGGCTCCTGGGAACCAGAATGCTCCAACGCTGAAATGGCAGGAGCAGAGAAGCCGCTCAGGAGGACAGTGAGAAGAGCCAGGGTTTACGGCTGTGGGGGGGTGGCACGGGGACGACGACTCCAGCCTCCAGCTGAGCCTGGCACGGCTCTTGACCCCGTGGGGCAACAGCCGACCAGTTAGAGGGGTGACAGATGGAGAACGGGCTGCCCACCTCCAAAGAGGGCATCCCGGGTGGAGGGGCCGGGGCTGTTGAACAGGAGAACGCTGGGAAGTGGTTTTTAGATTGGGTTCAACTGAGAAGCACACTGGACAATAAGGAGCTTTTGCCAAAGAACCCTGTGTGTTTTGGAAGTGCAAAGGCATGGCTCATGACAGGCCAGGTGAGAAGTGCTGCAGGTAAAGATCACTTGCCATTCTGGCATCTTCCATCTGCTGGGTAAACCACCCCAGCAGTGATGCTTGAAGCCACTTCTCCCCAGACAGCTCTTTCCTGTCCCTCATCTCTTCTGTGCCTGCTCACTCCCAGCTGCTCCCTTTTTTCCGGTGCGGCAAAGTTGGGGTGGAGGGGCCCTTGCAACAGAGATGAGTGCCCCCTCCATCAGCTTGCACCCCTCTACTCCTTGCCCCCCCCATCACCTCTGCATTCACATTGGCCATGTTCACACAACACAGCAAGCAACCCTGGATGGCTGCCGAGATTCATGGTTTTCCTACTTGACAGCCAATCGAGGGGTTTCAGTTTCACCATGGTTTCCATCCCCCATGCTCAGTCCTCTCACGGTTGGCATCAATCCCTGCCTATGTCAGCTGCTCTTTCCTCAGGGACGCATACACAGAGGTGGATGTCTGGAGTGACTCCTGTGGTCGCCACCCTCTCCAGAGGGCTCTGCGGCAGTTGCATACCAGGCCTGAGACAGCACAACGATCCACGTTGGTAGAGAGAAGCCATCGAATAAAGTGTTGTTTCTTACCATGGTTTCTAAGGACTAAACTTACCATGGTGAAATACCATTAGTGGGTTCAGACAGTACAACAGACTGACACTGGTAAAGCCCTCACTGTTAGCAAAAGTAGTTTCCGAAACAGGCACAGTGCTGCACCTGATGAATTAGCTGCTGCCGTCATTTTGGTGCGGCGGTTCTCTGTTGGCGTTCTGAGCCTGGTCCCGCAGGTGTCTTGGCGTGCGATGCCCGGGCTGAGAAAACCGTTCTTCTCCACTTGTCCCAGTCAGACCTCTCTCTTCTGTTAAATTGCTCCTGGCTTGCGCATCTCTTCACGGCTGGAAAAGAAGCGGAGTGCAGGAGCAGTCCTGATGCTTGCTTTTAGGAATGCTTGCCCATGAGGGAATGTGGTGGCTTCACGGATGCACTTCCAGCGATATAATTACCTGCCGGGCCGATAGCTTGGTCTCCCAGAAGGATTCTACACCTGCACATTATAAAATTTCAGTGGCATTGGAACAACCCACATGCCTGGTGAGACTAATCTGCCATCCGAACTGCAGCAATTTAGCCGGGAAGAGTGGCTTATCTAGAAGTCCCTAGGATATCTCACAGTCAACATTTAATAATTTTACTTTCTGGCACAGCTGTCCTTCCGGAGACAGTGCCTTTCACGAGAATTTTCTTTCTGCCTGTGGTTGTATAGTAGTTAGGCGTGTATCAGCTGAACCAGGATCTGCGTCAGTTTAGCCGGTATGTTGACTTTAGCACGGCTGTAAGTGACCAGTGCATGCAAGCTTGGATGTCTTTACCCTAAAATTAAACCCAGGAGAGTGGCTTTGTTATTCTGTCCCAGGGACCAGCCCATAAGGAATGGGGCCCATCCCATCCCATCGATTGCCGTAATTCAATTTCCTGTACAACCATGGAGCACACTGTTAAAAGCCACAAAAGCTGTGTCATTTGTCCTTGCGTATTCCGGAACCCCAGATAATTTCCATTTTATCTATCAGTTTGTTCTGGCATCTGCCAAGGAATAGAAATTCCTCATGTGACTGAAAATGAGCACTCAGAAAACAGCTCCGCTCCAAAAATACTTCCACGAAGCCCAATTTCACTTACTGGATTCAGAATCGCCGTGCGGAGGGTATGGGAATTACAGGGGTGAGCGGGCTCCTAACCGTGTGCCAGCAAGGGATAAAGCAGCCAGCGTGTGTTAAGTGAACATTCGCATCCGGGAGAAATGCGGCATGTTCAGCAGCCGGCAGTTCCTGCGGGGGTGAGGAGAGGAGAGGAGAGGGGCTGGCACCCAGGGCACACGGTGGGCACTGACTCTGTCTCTTGGCAGTGTTCCAAGTCCTACTCCAGCCAGTTTCTGGACATCTTCCACGCCCACCACATGGCGGTCGATGCCGTGAGCTGGAACCCCTTCCACACCAAGGTGTTCATTTCCTGCAGCTCGGACTGGACTGTGAAGATCTGGGACCACACCATCAAGTAGGACGCTTCCGCACAATCCACTCTTTGCTGCGTGTGCTGGGGGGCGGTTGTGGGTCATGCCCACCGGGGTATGAGGCAAGGTTGGGTTGCCGTTCTCCATGGCTGTGGGCCAACCACAGCTGTTCCTCCCCATGCACTTCAAGTGGCAGCTGCACACGAAGCCTCTCACTCGTGGGATGCTTGGGGGGAAGGGGAGGCCAGAGGAAGGGTCCCTGATCCCAGAGGAGCCCTCACGGTCCCCCGGGGGTGTCAACTAGGAGAAACTAGGTTCACACACAGTGCAAGAGACGCACGGTCTTGGGACCCGATTCTCAGGCTGGGAGGTGCGCAGCCACTTGGGGAGCTGGTAAAGAAGCTTTTCCTTGCCCCACTTTCCTCCTGGTCTGGAGAGGGTTGCAGGTGAAGGTGATCTGGCTGCCCCCCCCTCCCCCCCCCCGGACTGGAGGGCCTTAGGAGAAAACAAAGGAAGCAGGAAAGGACAGCTCCTGGGCCTCCTGCTGGCGGGAATCTACCTGGGGCTTTTGTCAGCAGTGATGAAGGGGAGCTGGGGCTTGCGGGGTGCAGCGCCCCCACTCTCCTGTTGGCAGGGGTACTGAAATCAGCCACGACTCGTACCTTTCACAGGCCTCCCTGCTTCCTCACTGTAGCAGGAGGGAAATGGATTTCCCAGCTACACAGCTGTTTCCTGATGTGTAGCTCAAAGTTTTTGGGGGGACTTGGTCTTGGATAAGCTGCGAAGACCTATTAGTTTAACAGAAGACTTGCTCATGGCGGAGAGGAAAGTTGCTAGAACTGCTCCGTTGATACGGATCAACACGGTTGCCCTCAGTTTCGGACTCTCCATGGGGATGTGGCTACAGGGACTGTCGCGATGGGTGACACTTCCCGGGGCACTGCTGTTCATCAGTTTCTGCTTTCGGTGTGTGTCTCCCCTCCACCTGTTTCCTTGCCTAAATTGCTTTTGTGCGCTTTGCTGGCCTGCCTCCCTTAACAAGTCTGAGCTTGCTCCTGCCTTGCTTCTTGCTCTTACACACGCTGCAGGATTTAGTCTCCGGTCTTTGGGAAATGCCACGGCTCTCTCCTGACAGCCAAGTTCTTTTGTTCGCAGGACTCCCATGTTCATCTATGACCTGAATTCTGCCGTTGGCGACGTTGCCTGGGCTCCCTATTCTTCCACCGTCTTTGCCGCTGTGACCACTGATGGGAAGGTGAGATGGTCAAAATAGCTCCTGATAGACACAGATGCAAGGAAGGTCTGTAGGATCCAACAGCAATAAGGAAGAGGAAACCAGTGGAGTCATATCACTTTTAGGATTGCAGCATATTCTTTCAGTGGTTCTGATTCCACAGTCCCGTGCAAAGGGAAGCTTTGGCCCATGAAGGCGCCTCCCCTCTGATCGTCTAGGTCAAGGCAGGGGAGCCGAATGACTCCTGCCCAGCAGGACTCCTCATGCGTGGCAGCTTTTACTCTGAGCTTTATGGAAGGTAGATAGTTGCGAACCTGTGGGAGTGGGGTAGAGTTTGGCCCCATGGGTGGCTCTTATAAAGCTAATGCAGAATGGCTGCAATGGGTGAGAAACTCCATGGGCACAGAGTTTGCCAGAGTCAGAGCATGAGGCAAAGACAACTTTATAGCCAGATTCTGGTGGACGGCTTTGGTGCTGTTAATTGTAAAGTGGGGGAGCAGGGAGATGGCATGCGACCCCTTTTTCTATTCTATTGCTTTGGCTAGTTTTCTATGTATGGCTGTGCTGTTCATGGTTTGTATTGATTGTGGGCGGTTTCTGCGAAAGGAGTTACGGATTTGTGTGTCTAAGTCAGTTTGAGGCTGTTTTTGCAGTGGGATGCAACACATAAATGTAATTAATAATCCTGCCTGATTGGGACTGGCACAGGTGCTGCTCTTCACTCCGCATGGACTGGAAATAATTTGTCCTGGTCTGTGCTTTTAAGTGAACCAAACTAACCATCATTTCTGGGATAGTGTGGAGGTGGGAATGCTATTATTCTTCAGCCTGGGTATTCCTCTGGATTCTGCCCTGCAAGTCTCAGCTCTAAAACTCCTTAGAAACATGTAAAAGTCACACATAAATTACCTATATTGGGAAAAGATTCTAAAGAAAGAGTGATTCTTCTATTCCTACTGCACAGCCAGCATCTTGCAATGGGCAGGATAACTTCTCAGGGCGCAGGGGAGGAAACGGTTGGTGCCTTGGTCACTTCCTGACAGTTGGGACCCCGAGGGTGTGGAATGGGCTCCCCCGGGAGGTGGTTGAGGCCCCATCGGAGAGGGTGTTCAAGGATAGGCTGGACGTGCACATGGTGGGCATGTTGTGAGCGGAGCCGGCGGGAGCCAGAGGTCAGACTAGATGGCCCGGGAGGCCCCTTCTGACTCGCTCTGTTTCTGTGTTTCTCTGAGCTCCCAGCTGAGGGTGACCCCTTGTCCAGTATGGGAAGAATGGAGCATTTTGTACACTCATCATCCCTACCGACTGTGGCTTGTGGGTTCTTTAGATGGCATTGTGACCATCGCGTTTCACTTTCTGTTTAACCAGCCCTTTTAGCCAATTCTCTTTTTTCCCCACATGGAAAATGCAGTGTTTAATCATGACAGTGAAAGAAGCACAGTTTTCTCTGGAGTATTCATGCTATTCCACTACCCCACAGCGCCCCCTTGAGGTTATGTTGCTGAATATATGATCTGGCCAGGGCAACTTCTTCCTTCCCTTTTCTCCTCCTATATTATTTATTTACTTATTTTATACTGTCATTTTTAATTTTATATTATTATGTTTGAAACTCAGTGTATTTTTTGTATTTTTGTATTTAATGGTAATTTATTATGTTCTATTGTATTTCAATGTATTTTATTGTGTTGTAAGCCGCCCCGAGGCTTCGGCAAGGGGCGGCATAGAAATGTTATAATAATAATAATAATAGTAATAAAAAAAAGCAGGAAAGGAAATGCTCCTCTTGTAGTGCTCAGGTCTCAGGCTACGACAAACCCAAAAGTTGATACAACCGATTATCTGCCAGGTAGCACCCTCTTGTAGAAAAGCTCTGCGTCTTTTTGCTCAGCTCACCCACCTTGGGAAATTGGGCTCCTCGGTAGGAAGGAAGGTTCGTATTCTGCACATGAGACCTGCCTGCATTTCCACTGTGCAGCTGGTTCCTTGGTGAGAACCATCAGCCCAAAATGTCCTGCCTTTCACAGAAGAATTTAAGGTGCCCCACAATTTGCAACCTTTGTTTCCATGTGCAAGCTCCTCTTTGCCATCCTCAGTCTCGCTCAGAGCTTTTCCACCTGTAAAATCCAGGGCAACGCAAAGAAGGCTTTGTCTCCTTCCCACCTGGGATGAAGGATTTGTTTGGCACCTGCATTTGAAAGCATGGAGACTGGGCAGCTGGCTTCTCCTTTCTTTTCATGGAGATCTGGTTTTCTGGCCTTAAAAAGGATAAGGTAAAGGTTTCCCCTTGACGTTACGTCCAGTCATGCCTGACTCCAGGGGGCGGTGCACATCTCCGTTTCCGAGCCGAGGGAGCCAGCTTTTGTCCGCAGACAGTCTCCGTGGTCGTGTGGCTGGCATGACTAAACACCGAAATGCACAGAACGCTGCTACCTGCCCACTGAAGTGGTACCTTTTTCTCTACTTGCATTTGCATGCTTTCAAACTGCAAGGCTGGCAGGAACTGGGATGGAGCAACGAGAACTCACCCCATTGTACAGATTCAAACTGGCGACCTTTCGATCAACCAGCCCAGCAGCACAGCAGTTTATTTATTTATTTATTTATTTTATATTGCAATTTATATCCTGCCTTTTTCCTACAAAGGGCTCAAGGCAGCTTACATCATTCTCCTCCTCCATCTTATCCCCACAACAACAACCCTGTGAGGTAGGTTGGGCTGAGAGTCTGTGACTGGCCCAAAGTCACCCAGTTGGCTCCATGGCTGAGCGGGGACTCGAACCCAGGTCGCCTGAGTCCCAGTCCCATGCTCTTAACCACTACACCACACTGTTTAAACCACGGCGCCACCTGCAGTCCCTTAAAAAGGATAGTTAGCCTCTAAAATGTACTGAAGGGAGGCAGACCAGCTGTATTCTGGGGCAAGTGGAGCCGCTCCCTTTTGCAGGTGATCAGCTGTTGGAAGAACTCCATGGGACAAAGTGTCTCTTAGAGGATGCTGAAACAAGCACCACTGTTTCGTCTTAAATGGCGATGTTTCCGTTTTCCAATGGGGGAGGGGAGACCTGCTCCCAGCCCCTTGCTCCCAAAGAACTCTTCCTTTTAAAGCTCAGCTCAATTACTGCAGATAATTCAATAGTGCCACCTAATGAAGTACTGGCTGCATTCATTCCAGTAAAGAATCTACATTAATAGGATACATAAAACGGCAGAAGGCACGGCTGGGGAATGTAGGGCTTTTATATTCTGAAGCATCTGCCAAATTAGCCAAAATGGATAATTGTGTCTTTGCCCCTCCAAAGGAGAGGAGCTCTGCAGAATACAGATCAGATCAACAACTGGCTTTCTGCAGCAGCACAAGTATTTTCTCCCCTCAGAGCAACAGCTCAGCACCGATTGTAATCTATTTGCCATCCGTTCATATCTGCACGGGACAGACAGATGCGCCGTGAAAGCACTTCGTCTCCGCAGGAAACGTCGGCCTGGTGGCACGAGATAAGTGGATGACCCCTGGCTGGGGGACTCAGAAGCAGACCTGACAGGCTCGTGATGAAGAGGAGGCAGCCGGAGGCACCCTAGCTCTGGACGTGCCTGGGGCAGGTGGGGGAGGAGGGCCATCCCCCTCACGACTGACTTCAGGCTTCCCGGAGACAACGGCTGGCTGGAGCAGCTGGACGTAAGACACAGCACTAGATTGGTCTGACCCAGCGACGCCGTTTCCCTCCTCCGGGGCACGAGTGGCCAGACAGTGTGGCCTGTCATAGGCCACCTGGTGGCACCAGGTGGGGCCGGAAATACTCCTGCCTGCCGCCCTGGAGAGCCACTCGCCATCAGTGCTGGCAGTTCCGGGCAAGGGGCTGACTCTGATGCTCGTGGGCCATCATCAGAGGGCCCCTCCTAGGCTGCTGTGCTGCCCCCCGGCTGCCCCCTGACCCGGATCTCTGCAGCTGCAGTGTTGCTTCCTACTCCGGCTTCCTTCTCTTGCTCTGTTACTACTGAGCTGAACGCTGCCAGCTCTCCCCCGGCATCGGAGGCCCTCCCCGCCGCCTCGTCTTGGAGCTCGCTGCTCCAGGCCCTGCCTGCTAGCTGGCGTGGCTGCTCTGGGGCTTGTCCGCCCTCCCTCCTTCCGGTGCTGGGTGGTGCAATCAAGAAGAACACATCCGTTCTGTGCCCAAAGCCCGGCGCTTATTCATTCGCACGGTGCTATTCTATTCTTCAGGGGCACATCTATACATACAATTCCAAACCAGAAGGAAATAAACATTTAAGAAGTTTTCTTTGACATTCACTCAGCACTTGGGAGGGGTTTAAAACTGGGTGCTCAGCTAACTGGCTTCTTAGGCACTTCCCCAAGACAGGCAGGCGGGGTGCCCCGCTGGTTCGTACTTCTAGCAGGGGATCACTGTGCTGTCTGTTTGCCGGTGCCCTGCTCAGGCAGACCTATCCAAGCGCTTTCAGCTCGTGTGCTCTTAATTTCCTCCGCTTGTCCCCTGATGGATGAGGGCCATTAGGTGTTCACGGCACGCCTTTCCGTGTCATGTGCAGTTACGCTCGTATTGACGGACGCTTTCCCAGGAAGAGCACCAGAGGATCAATTATTTCTCCACCAAGCTGCAAAGGAGAGCATGTTCTTTGAGGGGAAAAGAAGAAAAAAGACATGGCCCGTAGGTCAGCAAAGCGTCTTCTCAGAATTGGCGGCGATGAATGTTGATGGGAAGGCAGCTCCTTTGCCGGAGGAGGTGGGGTGGGCGCTCGCTGGAGCTCGGCCTGCCCTGATGAATAGCATCAAGATGAGTATCAGGCCTGCCGTCTGTTCCCTGAGTGGTTCAGCTGCTTCTTAGATAGATGCTTCTGCAGCCTTTAATTCCTCGTCGCTAAATGTAACAACCTTTTGCAATTTGAAAGACTGCAAACTTGGCAACGACCTTCTGGAAAATTACCGGCGTTTCTGAACCACTTTCTGCCAGTCAAAAGAAGAAGCTTTGCCCTTTTCTGCTGTATTATAACAAAACTGTGCTGCAGAATTCTTTGTATTATGCATTGAACTAACAATGGCTGCCACGACACCCAACTTTCTCATTCTGCCTTTCACCTCCTTTTCCACGTGGAATGCATCTGCTCCTTGGTCCATAAACAACTTAGCCAAATCAGTGCAATTTACCTGAAGAACTGGAGCAAAACCTGCTCCACCTGCAACGCAGAGACACAGTCAGACTGGTTTTTTGTGTCAATGGAGAGAATGGAATAAGCCAGACAGCCTGGTCAGCGTTAGGCCAGGTTTTAGTCTGGAGGCCAAGCTCTGGCACCAGGCTCACTGCGCAACTTGGGACAAGCCGTTGGTCCCGCTCCGCCTCCCCATGCCCCAGTTTGGTGAGGGGGGCGCCTCCCAGGACAATAGCGCTCCTCGGCCAGGTCCCTGTCGTGCGACCCCGCTGGCCCGTGCATGGAATTCGGCAGGGGAGGCAGAGGATGGCGTTGCCCACGTGCGGTCCTTCGCGCTTCCCCACCGCTTCCCCCATTTCCTCCTCCTCCTGGGGAGGGACCATTCAGAGGAAATGGCAAGATTTTCCTCCTCAATGGTCTTGGGCTGGCAGTGCCAGGAGCCCTCCCTCTGGCGGCACCCTCTCTCTCGCACCGACTGAATTGGACAGCACAGGAAGGTGCATCCAATGCCCCCCTGGCATTTTTCAAGGAAATGAAATGATGAAAGCTGCCAGTTTGAGCAGAGGAATGATCAGGTGGGGGAGAAGCTGCTTAACTTTCCCCCCACCTGACCTCGTTTCTGCTCAAACCCTCCCATCCCTGCCTCTCGGAGATTCTTTCCCACTGGTGGGGACAGCCAGGAGCCCGGCCCATGTTTCGACTGTGTAGCATGCACTCTGCGCACCAGGGGGTATGATACACCCCCGTCTTCCCTGCACAGGCGTGCACGGACACCTTCCTTCTGCCTGGATGCTGGAGGCAACAGGAGCCTAAGGTGGCAGAAGAGCTTGTGCAACTTCGGCCTCCGGAAGGTGAGAGAATCACCCCCTTCTTTGCAGCTCCCTGTGAGGAGAAGACGAGCGCAGCAGGGAGTGAGCTGCATTCCATTCTCTGGCGGCAGGGAAGCCCTCCGAGTGGCCTTCTCTTTCTGCGTCCACCTCAGCACGGGAGACCGGCAGCACGGAGACAGTGCTGGCGCGCAGGGGAGGCCTTCACCCTGGCTCAGTGGCGCCCGCCTCCAAACTCTGAGGCAGCCTTAGGCAAGCCTCCGCCTGGGTGCTTGCCGAGGAGGACCAGCCCCGCCTGCCTTCGCCTTGCCTCGTTCCTGGAATCGCACAGGTTGCCCAGAAGACGAAGTCTTCCACTTGTGGCCCCCCGGGCCTTTCCCACAGCGTCTTCTATCGTTTCGTCTCTAGTTACAGAAAACCTGATAAGGAGAAAAGGGCAGGATGGCAGTGCGAAGGCCCAGTCTGCATGGCCCCCGCGGCCCACGGTGGCGAAGCTCGTGCTGCCTGCACTCTCAATATTCAGCCTCTGGTGGGCGTCTGAGCCCGGGCAGCAGGGGCTGTCTGAGGTTAAATGCTGTGATTCCGGCAGTACCACAACCCCAGAGCCTGCAACTCTGGTTTCGCAGTGGGCTGTGCAGATCCTGCAAACCCAGCTAACACCTTTAATCTGGCGGCAGAAGGAGCCATTTGGTGCCATCGCAGGCGTTCTGACACAGGACACCCAAAATCAGTGGGACTATTTTATTCTAACCAGTGCCATGGTGGAAGGCTAATAGTTATCGCCTGAAATCATCCAGCCGTCTAGGGCTAATCCAGACAGCAATTCTACATCGCTCCAAAGCAGATGCCTGCAGTTGGCTCGGATTTCTGCTTTCCCTGTTGTAGGCTCTGTGCTGCAGGAGAGCAGGCACGGGGATGGATGGGCTCAGCCTTCCCAGGGAATCAAAGCCGGGGTCTGAAGAAAGGCCGGTCCACATGCATACACACAGGGGTCTATGTCAGTCCTGAAATCTTCACTGGAACCTCTGCATGAAAAACACCGAGGCCTGCTGCACTCAAGCGTCAGAGCAGGCAAGTCCAGAGTAGTCCCCCCTGCACAGAGCCTGTGACAACCATCGCTTCCGGCTTGGTATCTCCCTGATATGTGGCTCCAGAAGACTGCCCAGCTTCTCCTTGAATGCCTCCAGTGTGGGGGAGCCCCCACCTCTCCAGGCAGCCGGTCCCACTGTCCTATTGCTCTGGCAGTGAGGAAGCTTTTCCTGATGTCCAGCCTGAATCTGGGTTGTCGCAACTTGAGCTGATTATACCGTGTCCTACACTCTGGTATGAGCGAGAAAAGATCTTGTCCTTCTTCTTTGTGACAGCCTTTCAGGTACTTGTAGAGTGATACCATATCCCCCTCAGCCTTCTCTTCTCACATACCCAGTTCTCTTCCAAGCTATGTGCATAGCAGAAGTTCAAGAGTCAAGAGTGAAAATGAGAAGGGAAGCCCATGTGAAGTCAGCCTCAGGAGGCCTGGATGGAAATGCATCCAAGCAGGATTTCTGGGGCCAAGGATTAGAAAACTCCTAGCAAAGGCTCCCCAGTTTAAACTGGCGCCAGTTTAAAAGGGAAGAGCTCCAAATGGGCCTCCTCCTAAGCGACTAACTGGTAGGAGTTGAAGCTGCTCAATGGTGTCTCCTTCCCAAACAGGACACCTCCCCACACTTCTGAAAGCCACCCTCTCTTCTGTCCAGCTCCACAGAAAAGCTGCCAGCCCCCTTCCTCATCAAGGGCAAAGCCCACGTTTGGGCCCAGAGTCAGCTGCCTTCTCACCTGCTTCCCCTGGGGATGTTGACAGAGATATGCTCCCAGTAATCCTGACCTGCTGCGGCCTGACTCTCATCTGGGCCGCTTCTGATCACAATCCGGCTATTAATTGGAAGGCCCCCTGTGGTGCTGGAGCTGGGCCCCGGCACCATCCACCTGAAGGGAAGCCCCTTCAGCTCAACTTCTCAGCCTCCAGTTTGCAGGCAGCACTGTGGTTCAGTGATCTCACCCAGCTGTTACCAGTACTGTAAAGATAATGTAAACCAAGTACTGAATGTGCTATGTAATGTGGCTATTTTTATTTAATGTATTCCATGATCCAAAGAACCTCTGTTGGGAGGGAAAAACTGGGTTCTTAATACATTACAAGGAAATGTTTTATCTCCAGATGCTTTGCTGTGTCTAAATTTCTGCTCCCTTGGACTTGACAGCACTGTGCAGAAGAAGGGCTAGTCATGTCTCATTTCACCAATAAACCTTATTTGTCACCCAGTCTGGTAACTCGAGTTGGCCTCTAGACAGAGCACAGGTTAAAGAGTTGCTTTTGTTGCTAATAACAGGCACTGGAGTTCTTTGCAAAGGTGGCTGGCTTCCCAGAACACGGCGTCTATATTTAGAGCGTTGTATTCTATGCTCCTCAGTGCTGCGTATTGTATTCCAGCAGAAATGTGAAGTATCCTCAGGCAGTTTCATATTCTTTCAGCAAACTATAAGTGTCAAGCCAGGGCATTCTTCATAGTCAGGGAACTATCTGAATAAAACTAGCACTTATCTAGTTTCCTATGCATTGGCCGGCTGATGACTATTTTAATGGCACCTTCATGAAAAGGCTAGACCGGTTGCAGCCTCTCCATCTATGAATGAGGTGGCTGGCTCAGGTCACCGACAAAGGGTCTGCGTGACGATCCAGGATTCCAGTACTGTCAGCTTTAACTTTAAAAGTTAATAGTCCCAGAAGCGGCTCTTGTGTTTTAATGAACGGGGCCATTTCTGCCTTGGCTTCCACTCTCCGGCTTTTCACCATGTCTTTGTATGTGAGCATTTGACGGCCTAATACGCCATTGCCAGACCGTAAAGAGTAAAGTGCTCAAAGGAACATCTGACCACAAGGTCAACGTGAGCAGACGTGGAACTCCTTATTTGCGACTCACCCTCCCACGAAGAGAACGGGAACCTGCGCAGCCGGGAAAGGGTGCCTTTGCTTTGCCCATAACACCGTTTGATGTTTTGGCCACAGCTACCTCTGGGAAAGGGCTCTGTAACAGTGGCACGGCCGGCTCATAGCCACACCTGGTGGACCAGAGGACCAACCGGAGGCCTTCCAGATCGCATGATAAGAGTTAGAGTCCAACACGTCTGTAACAGGCCAGGCTGGAGAAAGCTGCCCTGAGAGCACCTGCGCTGCCCTTCCTTCAGGGGTGCCCCCACACCTGTGAGCACTCTGGGGCAAGCCTTGCTAAGTGTTAAACGATATCCCTGTGCTACCTTAATCAGTGTCATTTCCGGTTCAAAAAGCCAGGAATTGTGGAGCGTTGTCATTGTTCAAACCACATCCAGCTTCTCAGCAGTCCTTGCAATGATCATGTGAAGTCGACTAACCTGCATTCTTATCTCCGTATTATCAAGGGAAGGACTGCGGCTGAAAAAAGAATGGCTTGCTTTAGGCCACCTTTTGTGCTCACAGGAGAGATCGGTTTCAAATGGAGGAATTTAGTGGGGTGGGGGGGATCCACATATTTCCTCACAAAAGTAAAGTTAAAGACAGATCAGTTAAATTTACGGATAGATTCAAGACTGCCATATTCAACTCAATATGACATTCCATGATATTGGTTTCCCATTTCAGTTTGGATAAACCAATGAACCGTAAAAGGATGAAATAAAAATTATTAACACTAAGGTGTCTCTGAAAGTGACATCTTTGAACAAGTGGGTCCTTGGTCAAGTCAAGCCAGCAGCTTCTCTGGAAGCAAAAATGGCAAAACTGAAGCTGATGTTCTTTGGACACATCATGAGAAGGCCAGACTCCCTGAAGAAGAGCACCACACTGGAGGAAATCAAAGGCAGAAAATGAAAAGGAAGACCAAATATGGGATGGATGAACTCCACCAAGGAAGCCACAGCCTTGAACTTGAGAGAGTTGAATGGAGCGGTCATGGATGGAGCATTTTGGAGGGCTTCCACTCGGTTGGTCGGTCAGTCACTAACTATAAGTTCGTGACAACTTGACAGCACATAACAAGAAGGGAATTCTATAGTACAATATTTTATATATGCCTTGTAAAATCTGACATGTTAGTGCCCTTCAAGAAGTAGCAACTCTTTTCAAAATCTTGAGATCCTTGCTAAGAAGAAGGAAAGTTCTTCCAGCAAACTGACCAGTGGATTATTATACTGCACCAGCGCATGTACGTTCTCATCTCTGCAGGTTCTCACTAGAGTTGTCACAGAATTTCATCCGAAGCAAAAATTGAGGTGAACTTTGAAGGTCCTTCGCAGACAGTGTGTAGGTATCTTGAGAGGGAAATGTTAATAAGCAGCATGAAATGTTGTGGCACATGTGGAGCAAGACCTTTATTTCCAGATGGGGAACCGGAGAGAAGTAACGCTTCTGCTACCCCGAGGGGGGAAGTCACAGCAAACCTATTCAGCTTCTCACGCCGGTTCCCAGAGGGCCTGCGAGCTGGAAGTCCTGGCAGGTTTTGCTGTCTCTGCTGCAGCAAAAGACATGAAAAGGGGGAAAGGATCCATCACAAGGCCCGTGGAAACCGGACGGCACAATTCCTGTCACAATATAAAGGGCATTCCTGTATTAACTCATTGCTCATCTTTCCTTGTTGTATTGATTTCTCTCCTTGTTGCCAGGCTACCAAATCTTTGCTTTCTTGCTATTGTCTTTATTTGTGACTCATCCTTGATTCTTCTGCTGATCCGAGGACATCTTATGACACATGGGTCTTGCACTCTCTCCGTTAGTGACTAAATGAACAGCCCCATGGGTATCTAGACAGAAAAAAATTCCTTCAGCTCCCAAGAAGGGCTGCAAAAGCACAGTTGTCTAAAGTTGCAGGTACTGATAATCCATGATGTTGGAAATGTAAGAGGGGAGTGGGGAATTTTAATCACTGACTCATGCACATAATGATTATAAGTGCATGTTGAAGGTACCTTAGAAAATATACCAAAAAAGAATGTATGTAAACTATTTCATTATAAACATGATAAATTCCCACTGCAAAAACACAGAGCTTTGCTACAGGAGCTGTTCATCAGCGCCTGCTTTCGGTTTCTTCACAGCATGCGATCCAAGCTCTATGCAGAAAATTCTTCCCTCCTGCTTTTTCTCTACCCAGCCTCTAGGCGGTGCTGTGCTCTAGTGGAATAGTGCGAATACACCAGGAGAAAGGGGCCCCTTGGAATGCAGTAGCTCATTTCCCCCGCTCTAAAACAAAACATTATGGGCAAAACAAAAGCGGAACTGGAGGATCCTGATTTCATCTAACGAGCCCACAAGCAGCGGTGAGCGAGGAACCGCACGCCCCCAGAAGGCCCCCAGAAACCTTCTGGGCTGGACAATAACAAAATGTTTGATTTACTAAAAGCCAGACCTGGAGGTGGGGGCGAGGGGGGTCTGTTGCCCCTCCAGCAGGCAGTTTACACACAGCCGCTCTAAAAAGAATGACTTAAATAGCCGCTCTAAAAAGAATGACTTAAATGGCCTGCTGGGGGGCAAGTGCCCCCCCCCCCCGCCAGCAGGATGAAAGCCCCTGCAACCCGGGCTCTCTTTTCAGCTTGGTGTTTTTGTTGGTGTGCAGCGGAGCGCCAGAAAGCACATTTTGTGGTCCCTGCTGGCCAAATCCTGTCAGTTGCGTCTTGCAGTCTCGTCCCTGGGTGTTTTCAGCGTGCTGTTTGGCTTAGCTTCATCTGAGAAGCTAAAGGCATGTCGAGCAGGCCACATCTCCCAGTCCCACGGCCGTGTGGCCACCCCGTAGCCGCGGGGCATCCCAGGAGAATTCAACCACCCGACTGCTGCATGGCGCCCCCATGACACATGCCCCGAATCCCTTGCGCTGTTGCAGGAGTACCTCGGAATAGGTCCGATGCTCTGGATGCTCTGGACTGAGCCCCAGGGCGACCCAAGCAGCCCTTCCCTTCCTCTCTTGCTCCCTTGATGGCATGGACCTGGACCCTCCATCTCCTCCTCAAGTCTCTGCTGATCCACTTGTCTCCCTGTCCGCGTGCACGGGGCTGCCACGAACGCGCTTCCCCCTCGCCTGTGACCCCTCCTGCCGCGCACAACACGTGTCTTGGTGTGGCCGTGCAGAGCCCAGGGCGTGAGGGGCCGTGGGCAGGAAGCTGCGGGCAGCCCCCAAGGGCACCCACTGTCTCACTGCCACCGCCGCCAGCAGCTCTTGCTCACCTTCTGCTTCCCCGCTCTTGCTTCGGCTTGCTCGGTTGCTCGGCCGGTGGAGAGCCAGGGTTCCTGCCCCTCATGTCCCCCCGCACACGGCAGCTTCTCTCCTTGGCCAGTAAACGGCAGAGCAGTTTCCCCCCTCCCCGCCGTGCCCTTTGAAAAAGTCTGGCATGGAGAGCTTGGAACGTCTTTTCCAAGGCGTTTGGAATGTGCTCGAGCCTTCCCAGCAGTCTCC
The DNA here is from genome assembly GCF_004798865.1 of Varanus komodoensis. Taxonomy (NCBI): domain Eukaryota; kingdom Metazoa; phylum Chordata; class Lepidosauria; order Squamata; family Varanidae; genus Varanus; species Varanus komodoensis. The sequence goes on from NW_025335985.1 coordinate 6,494,689, forward strand.
TTTGTCCATATTCGATTCTAGCCTCAAGGAACAACTAACTAAAAATGCACCTGATATAGACGTCTGCTCAGAAGTTATTTATTTATTTATTTATTTATTTATTAAAACATTTCTATGCCACCCCTTGCCGAAGCCTCGGGGCGGCTCACAGCACAAATAAAATACAATAAAATACAAAAATAACAATATAAAATTAACAATATAAAATAAATAACAATATAAAAGAAGAATAAAATTAAATTGTCTTCCACAGTGCTTGCTTCTGCTTTCCCTTCCTTCGTACCAGCAGAGATGTGCAATGCTTAGCGGATACGCAAAACAGCAGCAACAAAAAGGGAAACCTTTGCCCTTTGCCCAAAAAGGCCCTTTTCCCTCTCCCATTCCTCTTATTTCCCCCGAGTTGCTTGTGTGTGTACATGCAAGCACCTTTTCGACACATTGGCCTGTGCCAGAACAGTGGTGAATGCATGTTGCACGAACAGCTTGACAGCGCCCACTGGCACAGGGAAGCTGCTCTCGCTTGCATTCGGCCCAGGCAGGGAGACCTTTGCCGGGTCTCTTTTCCAAGCAGAGCAGCTAAGACCTGTTGCGCGGTTCTGTTTCAGAAGCAACGCAAAGTGCTTTTCCGCCCCCTGTTCTGGGCATTCCTCTGCCTTTGTCAGGAAGCAATAAGAAAGATCTTTCTTCCCCGCAGTCCAGTTAATAAACAGCAACAAAAAAGAAGCTTTTGCCTTTGAAAGTTCACAGAGGCTGGAGCTTGTGGCTGCAAAGTTCAGAGATTTGATTATCGTTGACCTTCTGCCTGCTGCCAAGATTTTCAGCCTCCCTCCCCGATGTTTTTGCGCGTGTGGCTGTCAGACTTCACACCATGTGCGTTTGTCAGGGGCTTGTGCTTCCTTGCCACTTCCTTCCTCCCTGATGGCGGCTTCGTGCAGCAGCTGGGAGCCTCTCCGGACTGTTAGAGATGTGCGGGAGCCCCAGAAGTGGAAGAAGGGAGGCAGCGGGGACTCTGCAGGACATGTGGAAAGCCGGGTCCCTGTCGCTGCTGCACAGGATGGGGGATTCAGAGGCACAGGGGCCCCCATGTCCTGGCTAAGGGCCACAGAAAGACCTCTCTCCCACAGATCTGTCGCTCCGGCATGTTGAGCACCTTCCCTCTCAAGAACTGCATTCAATTTCAGGGGAGCCTCTGGGGGCCACAGTCCGGTGGTGGGAAGGGCAGAAAGCAAAACAGGAGTGGCTTCAGGCAAAATAGGCCGGAATAGCAGAAATATCAGTATACTGTGGGTTTTGCAGCCAGTAACTGAGCCTTAAGAGAAGCATTTCAGTCATTCTGCCTAGGAGGAAACTTGCAAAAGTTGAGAAACCTCCACATAATTGGTGGTTAAGGAAAAGGGGGAAGTAGAGCTTAGTGTAGACCCCCGGAGGGCTGCATTGGGCGGGGGGGCGGGGGGGGACTGGGTCAAACGTAGCGTGCAGGCCTGCGATTCTGCACCTCTTCACAAATGGTCGCCACCACTTCCTGTGACAGGCAGTTCCCTCAGTTGGAGGGAAAATCCTACTGGATATCTTGCTGAAGCCGCTCTTCCGGTGGCTTTGCTTTAGGCACATGCATCCCACAGCAGCCTGCCTTGCCCTGGCCAGCAAATGCTCTCCCAGTATATATAAACCTCCCCTCCAAGGGCTGGCAGGTCAGCATCAGAGCCTGGTCCTTTGCTGGATAAGCCTTCCTTCTGAGTAAATATGCAGTAGGATCATGTCCATGGGACCAGACAGTGCCAGATTTTTATGACGGAACTGGTGTTACATTACAAACTTCCTGAAACCCCAGTTTCAGTCTAACTGCCTGCTGTTTTTGGGAATGCAGGGCTCAGCTGTGCTAAATGGGCTGGGTGGAAACAGCCAAGAAGAGTGGAGCTTTTGAAATTTGGGAGAAAAGCAGTTGTTGCTTCCCCTCTTCGCAGAAATCGATGCGCAGTTAAGGACTAGCAAGATATGCATGTTGGGCTTGCAAACATTTTGCAGCAGATTTAACTGACTTTAATAGACTTAGAATCCCGTGGACATTTAGACAGGAGGAAGGCCTACAGCTCCCGGCCCGGCCCAGTTCCCCCAGCTCCAGTCCTCCACCACCTTCTCCCAGTAAAATAAATAAATACGCCACCATGCTTTCTAGGTTAACAGACCCAGTAATATGAAGTAAACCCAGTTATGAGGGTAGAAAGCCAGCAGGGTTGTGGAGGCCATTCAGCTTTCTCTGTGTAAGAAAGTGGGACAACGAAGAATGCCAACGGGAAGAAAATTAGCATACTTGAAACATGGGGCTGAGGACAGCTTTGGGAATGCCCTGGACCTACAGAAAGATGGAACCAGTGGGACCTCTATCAAATCAAGCCAGAATGTTCCTTGGAAGCCAAAACGGACAAAGCTCTGAAGCTGTTGTGTTTCAGGCACCTTATGAGAAGGCAGAGAGAGAAGAGAGTGCTAAGGAAAATTGGAGGCCAAAGGAGAAGCCCAAATATGAGATGGATCAATTCTATGAAGGAAGCCGCAGCCCTGAGTTTACCAGAGCTGGGCAGGCATGCCAGGGACAGGAAACTTTGGGGGGGGCGCTGTGGGGGGGGGTCACTGTAAGTCGGCGAAGACTTCGATGGCACATAACTCAAGGCTGCGCCATCCTTTATGGAGCCCATCCAGCTCATTTTGGTCTCCCTTTCCTTCTGCCTTCGGCTTCCCTGGCATAATCGTCTCGCCCAGGGAGTCCGGCCTTCTCATGATGTGCCTGAAGTAGGACGGCCACCGTGTCGCCCGTTTTGCTTCCAAGGCAAGTTCTGGCTCGATTCGATCCAAGACCTCTTGCTCTTTCTGTTGGCTCTCCTCCCCCCTAGTGCTTAGAAGGCATCCCTTTTCTTCCGGCCAGTTTTGTTCACTGTCCGTAAGTCGTGCTCCGGCTTGAGTGGATTTTGGGTGGTCCCCCTGCAGCCCCCCTGACTGGTTGGGGCTCCTTCATCTGTGGAGAGAGCTAGATCCCTCCACTAGCATATCAATGGCTTTGCAGGCCACTGTGGGAAATGCCCAGTTTCAGGCACTGAAGCGGAGCGGCGCTTTGGGGGTGTGGCGCAGGGGCCCTTTGGTGCCTCCTGCGTTTCTAGCCTGCTTCCTCTGCTGTGCAGCCCCTTGGCACCACAGGTGCCCTCCTCTCCCCCTCTCCCATTCCGTCCCCTCACGGCGCCTCTTGGTTTAACGATCAGGGCCCTGAAAGGCTGAGCACTCACAGCGATGCAGGCGGCAAGCGTGCGTGCTCACAGCAGTCGTCTGCCAGCGCTGAAGCCCTTGCCGAAGTTGCAGTGCGACTGCCTGATTATGCCAGACATTAAACCTGGCGGTTAAGCATCTGTGGCACTAAAGGGAATATTTCCAGAAGAGTTTCTTTTTCTCCACTCTCAGCCTTGTACTTGCGACAGCGCCGGCTTGGCTGCAGCAGAGACTGTCCTCCTCCTGTGCAGGGGAAGGGGCCGCACCCCCTGCCGCCTTCCGCGCAAGGCCGATCGGGGTGAGGCGCGGCTCTGGCTCCAGTCTCGGTGGGCCCTCGCAGGGATCGTGCCCGTCACGGCGTCTCCTCCTCCTCCTCCTCGATCCCCACCCCCCATAGTCTGCAGGTTGTGGTGGGGGGAGCAACCCCAGGAGGCTTTGGCGGGGGGTCCTTGCTGGGCTGCACACCCACCATGCACCCCTTGGCGCTGACCCTGTGACAGGCTGCTGTGCCGTTTGCTTGTGAGCAGCACCTTGCCCTTGCGGGCTGGAAAGTGGGCAACACGTGTCCCTGGTGAGGTTCTGCCGTGGTGAGACCTGCATCCCGGGTATTAGTAAACGGAGCTCACTTTCCCAGCACGCATCCTGTCTCCTGAAGAAGGCCCGGAGCGACGCGGTTAATGCTTCGGGAGGTGGATGAGGGAAACCGTCCTAGCTCTCGGGAGTTGCCGGCTCGCTCCTAAGGGTCAGCGATGCCTCTGGTGGGAGTCAGGCACGAAGCTGGAGGGGATGGGACACATCGCCAGCACATCGGGGAAGGACCAGGTGGAGTGAAGGCCGTCCTGCTGCATAACGCTGGGGCCCGGGGGGGGGGGGCCTCTGTGCTGTCCTCCCGGCAGCAGTCACCCTGTCACGCCTGCCCCTCGCCCCCAGGCCCACGTCTTCGATCTGAGTGTCAACAAATACGAGTCCATCTGTAACCAGCCGGTGGTGGCCAAGAAGAAGAACAAGATCACCCACGTCCAGTTCAACGCCATCTACCCCATCATCATCATCGGGGATGACCGGGGCCACGTGACCTGCCTGAAGCTGTCCCCCAACCTCCGCAAGATGCCCAAGGTAAGCTGTCCCGGGGCCGGGCCACACCAGCGCCGAGGGCAGAATCCTGAATGGCACGGCTGAGGCGGGCAGGCCGCAGCCTGTGGCCCCGCGCTGCACGGTGAGCTGTGGGCGCTGGCCTGCCGAGCGCCTCGAGGCAGCCGTATCGTCGGTCCTCCGCACACCAGCGGGAACCCGCTGAGCCGCAGCTGCTCCCCTTCTCTAGGGCATGGCTGGCTCCTCCATGGCAAGGCATGTGGGGCGTCCGAAAACCTCTTTGGGCTCCGCCCGGCTCTCCATAGGCATTTCTGATTCTTTTTAATGGTTTTAGATCAAGGACAATCACGTGTGTTCTCTTCTGTCAGAAAAAGTGTGATTTTTTAAAAAACGTAACGTGTGCCACCTTTGCGAGTGATGAGGGGACGGGTTCTTGTGCCGCCCGCCAGTCCGTTACTTATTTATTTATGCAGTTTCTGTTGTTGCGAAAGGTGGGATGAGGAGGAGGCAGAAGAGACGCCAGGCCCAGAGTCTCGGTGGTCAGACCTGTGCGGCGGCCCCTCGGGGTGCCAGAGGGCTTGTTGCGCTCCTAGGCAGCGGGGCCCGGAGTCCACGGTCAGAGCTATTCCTTTGAAGTGGACAGTGAGGGGCCATGTGTGGCCGCACGTGCGGGGATTCCGTGGCTCCCCGTGGCCGTTCCTGAAGCTGCTTTGATTATTTGGGCCACTAGCTGTTTAGAGGCATCCTTGTTGGCTGCTTTCCTAGGAAAAAGGGTATCACCCTTGCGCTCCAGGGAAACGGCGCAAACCGCTGGGCTCCACCGGGTCTCCCTGCTCTGGTTTGCTGCTGTGCTGGGCTGCCTCGCACCGATGCAGCACTGCCTTCCCCATGTCAGCCGGCAGTGGCATGAGATTGGTGGCTTGACGCCACCCTTAGCACACTGGTGAAATGTCTGCGATGCCCGCCTCCTGGCCAAGACCCTCCTGTCACGCTTATTCAGGTGAAGGTCCCTTCAGGACAGGACCCCTCAGAGCTTTTGCCCAGCGCTGGGTAGGCTGCTACTGGGGGCTTGTTCAAGCAGGTGAAGGTGAGAGCGATCACAGGCAGGTTGGACTCAGACCCTGAGTCAGACTGGAGGTAAGCGTGGCAACAGCTGAGCCGGAGGCCCTGGAGCGGCCGGACGCTGGCGCCAGCACAGGCAGGGCTCCCAATCTGCAGTAGGAGACCACTGGCCAGGAATGCTGGGACTTGTAGTCCAAAATGTCTGGGAGGGAGCCAGGTTGGGGAAAACTGTCTTTGGGTCTTGCCTCACAGAGTCCCAGAATGCCACAGCACTGCTGACCCAAGACCCACACACCCGGCACCCGGCAGACGGTGCAGCTATGCTCAGGGCTTCCTCTGCCTGAACCTGCTACTTCCTCACAAAATTCTCTGCCCTTCTCGTCAATCCACCTAAAACGATCTGGTGACTCATAATCATGCAGACACAATCAAGCAAATCAGAAAAAAGAGAGCAGCACGAGCCACGCAGGTCACCGTACTGGATGGTGGGACCCGGACGTGGCCACAGCCAGGTATAGCTGACTGGGATGGCTAAAAGAGCCACTCTGATGATTGCATGGTCAGTTTAGCGGGGCATTAGCAACGAATTGCTCCTTAAATAGTTCCTGTTTTCCATGGGGGATGTGCTTTAATTACTTAGTTTGTCTCATGATTCTTTTCCTTTAAATTGTGAAATAGTGCAATTAATTAAGGAAAACTGGTAATTAAACTCCCACATGGGGACAAAGAACTGACTAATTAGGAACAAAATACTGTGCTCCACTGAGTCTGCAAAGAGGAAGCTTCTAGTTAAAGGCACAAAAGTCCTGAAATACTTCAGCTTTTCTTTGTCACCACTGAGAGACGATCACTGCACTGCACAATGCTGTTTGAGAGGGAGGAAACGCACTACAAATCAGGTTGGACAAAGATTGTGGTCCAGAAAGCTCCGGAATGGCGTGCAATGGCCACAGTGTTTGTTTAGTCCTTTACTTTGTTTTTCGTCTCAGAATCTCAAGCGCCTTTTGTGATCAATAATGCATCATAATGCAAATGCGGTTTCTCTGCTGCAAACAAAGCCCTTGATGTTTCTCTCTCGGCCGCTCCGCCTGCATTCACATCCCTTCCTCTTTCGAGGGGTGCCTTTGTGCGTTTCAGCAGGAGAGCAGTCCTCTTGTTTCCACCGCTGCCCAACCATCTCATTCTGCACAATGTTTGAGGGGTGTCTTATGCACACCCCAGCACAGTAAACAGACTGCCAAGGCTGCTGAATCGCCCCCACCCCTCCGCAGGCACCTCTCGTAGACACCCGTCGCATCAAGGCTTGTTGGCCAGGCCAGCCAGGCCAGCCTCCTCCTCTCGAAGTGGCCAGCCAGAGGCCTCGCGGAGGCAGGCAGGAAGGGGGAAGTGCCACAAAAGCATCCGGTGGACCTCAGGTGGCGGCAGAGAAGCCCGCAGGTGCTTGCCGGGAGGCTGCAGGGCCGGGGCCGCTCGCTTCACAAGAGCGTGAAGGGCGCCAGGCCATGGCCCCCCTGGCGATGGGGAAGGCACCCCACACGCACGCACGCACGCTCACTCCCTCCTCTCTGTCCAGGCTGGGCAGCCGCTCCTGCCCAAAGCAAGCTAGGGCCGCTCGGGCCTGGCCCCTCTGGCCTCCGCGACCGCTGCACATTCAGCGCGGCGTGGACAGAACTGCCTTGGCTCAGCAGCCTTTTCTGCTTGGCAAGCACCAGGTATTAATAGCACCAGTGCTTTTAATAGACACCCACTCGGATCTCTTGATTGCCTCCAGCACCGAGGGCACGCGCAGCCCCACGCATCGCTCGGACGGGTGGTTCGAGCTCTTCGATCAGGCTCGGGGGGCGGCCTTGATTGAACAGCGAGGGAGAGGCGGCCAGGCACGCCCCCCTCAAGGGGCTGTCGTTCTTGGCCTTGCGGAGGGGCTTGTCTTCAGCCCCGCTCGCTTCCTGCAAAAGCGACAGCCGGGGGAAGTGGCAGCTGTGATGTGCCGGCCCGGGGCGGGCTGGATTCGCACATGGACCTCGTCTGAGCGATCCTCTTATGGAAGGGGTGAAATCCGTAGTGACGAAGACCCCCACCGCGTCTGCCAGGGGTGCTCCCTGGCAGCCACCGCATGTAACTAGGCCCGCGTGCGCTCAGGAACGAATGCGCTTGCCACCCGCCGCGTTGTGCCACGTTGCCCCCCTGTGGTACGTGGGGGGTCCTTCCATGTCCACCCCATGGATTGCAGAGGCGTAGTAAGTTGGCCCAGGATGGAGCCCTCATGTGGCCCAAGGCCACCCAGCGACCTCGTGGCAAGTTGTGGATCGTCCTGCCAAACCCCTTCCGGCACCGCCCCACACGCGTCCGTGCTGGCTGGCTGGCTGGCTGGCTGGCTGGCGGCGGGGGCTCCTCTTCAGCCTCATCCCTTCCCTTTCGCCGCGGAGCTTCGAGCTGCCAGCTGAGGAAGGCGGCCGATTTGCTGGCAATGAGAAAGCGGTTAAAGCGCAGCGGGGAAAGGTGAAGTCCTGGCAGGTTTCAGATCCTGAGGACATGCATGACTCAAAGTGAGGATAAAAGACGACCTGAGTTTCCATGGCGTCTGCACATGATATTTCACAGGCTACGTCTCTGATAGCATCCCTGTGACTTGAATGCACTTGAAGGGGGAGGACCGCGACCAGGCGCACCACGTGCCTCTCAGCTCATGGCCTGACCTGCGCTCCAGGCCTCTGAGGGACAACCTCATGGCCCCAGCCGCTCCCCTGGCCTCCTCCGGTTCTTGGCACTGTAGCAGCCTTTCCTGAAAAAGAGGATGCCTTCAAATCGAGGAGCACCCTCTCTAAAGTGGGACACATGGCCACCCTGGGGGGTCACGGCATGTGGGGGCAGGTCAGCAGCTGGCTCCGGCCCAAACGCTGGCCTCACCGGCCTGCTCCTGGCACCCACCTCTCGGAGGCAAGTCCTTGCAGGTGGCGGGTTGTGCCTGCGGGAGGCCATCTTGTCTCACGCTGCGGGAAGACCCTGGAGCTCGCTGTTGAACTCCAGAGCGGGCAGCCCAGGCTTCTAGAAGCGCAACGGAAAGCCAGTCCAAGTCCCTCCCAGTGTTTCCCTGGTCCTTCGCTCCAGGACGAGTCACTGGATTCAGCACAAGGCAGGCGGCCCAATCTTGGCAAATAAACAACTTTATTAAAAGGATAAAATTGGGGGGGGGAGGGGGGGGTGTGTGTGAATATTCAGTCTAAAAATGGGGGGGGGGACTGGGTATAAGAGGGGAAGGGGAAGTTGGACAGCAGCAAAAATACCGTTTACAGCCAGCCAGAGAACCCCATCTCCCAGGGCCTTGTCGGCCCACTCGGACTAGAACTGGCAAGGCTGCCCCTCTCCGTGGCTGGGCAGCAAAGTGCTGCCTTCTGCGGGGCCAGACACACAGGGCTTCACCACGTTCCTCGACACAGTGCACGAGCCGCAGAACGGCACCTCGGAAGGAGGAGCAAGGACCCTCTTTCCTTACCAGCCTTTCTCCCCCAGCAGCCTGGTCTCCCAGTCCTGCGGGGGCCGGCTGCTTCCTCCAGGTGCTGGCTGTTCACCAGCCCTTGCGGTTCTCTCTGGCATCTTGAGGCCATGATTTGTGCTGTCTCCCCAAGTACCGGCACCTGGATTCGTAACTGTTTACTAAAGGAAATGAAATTGGGAGAGATGTAGACACTTCCACAGTGATCCACCTTTTACGCTGAGAGAGAGAGAGAGAGATGCTCCAGCTATCCCTTTCTAATCACTACCATTATGAAACCCCCTAAGAAGTTCCCCTGTGCAAGGATCATGGAAACGACAGGGAACGCAGGAGCATCTGGGGAGGCTGACCCACAGCTTCAGAGCCAGATGGGGTTGACCCGATTGTCTCTGCCGCCCCCAAGTATAAATTTGGGGCTGGAGTTCATTATGGTGTTAAGCCTTCCTTGCTCCCTGGGGCCTGAGGAGCCGGTTCCCATTACAGCGAGCAAAGCCCCAGCAATATTTATTTATTTAGGGAACTTCTATGCTGCCCCATTCGCCGAAGCCTCGGGGCGGCTCACAAACATAAAGAAATAACATCCTATAAAACAATATAATTTAACAGTATAAATTAAGTCGTCCTGGCCAAAGAATAAAATAAATAAATAATATTAACAATTAAAATAACGTTTGAATAAAAAGGTCTTCGCCTGGCGCTGAAAAACAAATAACGATGGCGCCAGGCGGACCTCATTGTGCAGACGATGGCTCTGCAGGCGGGCCAGTATCTCATGTCCTGTGCTTGCCAGCTTGCAACCTGGAATGCGCTGCCACCAATTTGGCTTCAAAGGGGGATTGGAGAGCAGCCCGGAGAAGAGGCCCTCAGCGGCTACTGCCCCGGCTGGCTGTGTGCTTCTTCCATTAGCAGAGGTGGCATGAAACCCATGGCTGAGGACCTCGGGCAGGTGAACGGCTCGAGGGGTCCTTTGGCAGCTGGTCGTGCTTGTCGGCATGTTCTTACGTTCCCGTGAGGTTGCTCATCTCGACCCAGGAATTAAGGGAGCGCACGGGAGGCTCGGCTGAGCTGTGTGCAGAGCGCCTGCCGCAGGCGACCTTCGTTGGTGACGCGGAGGCAGCGCCTGGGTGGCTGGAGGGCTGCAGACCATTCCAGGCAAGCTGGGCAGCTGCCCAGCCTTTCGACACTTCCCAGTGTTTCCCTTTTGTTTGCTCCCTTCAAGCTGAAAGCTGCTCAGATGCCAATGATTCCTTTGACCTTTTTGCTGGAGGAGAGGTTCCCAGCCTGTTCCAGTCCTGACATGTATAATATGAGGATGGGCCGGGAGGAGAAGAAAGGCGGTGAAGTGCTCAGTGCTGAAAAGAGCTCCCTAGGCCTTGCTCTGAACCTTTCTCCCCACATGAACGGATCAGCAGAGGAGAGGAAGAGGTGGGCTTTGAGCCAACCTGGGCCCCAACCTGGCCTTGCAGGGTCCCCTTCCCAGCTGCTGATCCTTTGGTGGTGTCCTGGCTTTAACAAAATCCTGGCAGGCTGAAATCCACCTCCTAAGGCTTTGCTTCTGCCCTGAAGCGACGAGAGGACCTCACCCCAGGCTTGCCCAGCGGAGCGGCTGAGCGGCTGGCCTGCGGCTAGGCCAGATCCCTCTCTCTGGTGGTTCCACAGAGCATGAATAAGCCCTGTACTGTTGCCGGTCGATGTACGTGGGGCACTGAATCGTTACGCTTCTTTGCTAAGAAGTGGGAGTTTCCTGATTTCCACATGTATAATAAATGGGCAAAATAAAGAAAATATGTGCCAGCTGGCATACATGTCCCCATTCATTGGCGTGTCTTCGGCAGGCCAGTCCCACTGAACTGACTCCACCGTAAAATGTTTTAGAATGTGCCTGCCTTTAAAATACAATGAAGACTTTATCTTGTTCCTCCTCTGCACTGTAAGGCTGATCTTTGGTATTCCCATTTCCTAGAAGTGGCGGGGGCTGAGCTCAAGGAAAACGGGTGTTCTGGTAGAGCATTCCGGGAGCAGAATCCAGGTTATTTGGCTGCAGGTTGGCTTTTAGATATAGTCGCACCTGGAGCTGAGTGCCCGGAAGTTCGGGAAAGCGATCACCCAGGCGCCCCTGTGGCCCTCACGAGTAGCGGGCAAACCCTGTTCCATTTCACCAGTGCCAGATCCTGTGTGAAACGGGCCAAATAGATTCAAGAAAAGCAAGCCAGCAGTATTTATTAAGAATATGGCACACAGGGCTATTGACATACAGTTGGCTCTCCACATTCACAGGGTTTGGGGGCACAGGACCCCCACAAAGCGGGAAAACTGTGAATATATCTAGCCTTAACTCTGTGGGGGTCAGAAGTGCAGGGCCCTCGGGAAAGTGGAAAAACCATGAATATCTCTACCCCCCCCCCCCCCCCCCCCAACCTTAGCTCTTAGCACTGTTGACCATTACTGGATTGTGTCTACCTCTGTACATGTTTGCGTGCGTGTTAGCCTACATTGTCGGTATGTACAGCTATGTATGTGTGTTGTCTGTGATTTTCCTCAGTAAGCTGCAAGACTCAAAAGAAAAAAATCGCATTTAATCATTGCTGGTAAACTCATGAATACTCAAACCCGCAAAAGTAAAACCTTTGATCGTTGAGGTTCGACTGTAGTATTACATGTGTAAGGCAGAACACCTTGGAACTGAGCAGTTCAGAATCAGAACAAGGCGTTTATAGTGTCCCTTGTCCCTTGACGACTTTCCCGGAGGCCCCCTCTCTTCCGGAGGCTGGGAATTCTCCTCCCTCCATTCATCCCTGATCTGCTTACGGACAACCTTTTCAAGATGCAGCTCAAACACTCATCCTTGGCCTGGTGCCTTCTCGTTCTCTCCTCTCTAGGAGCACTTCTCCTGCAGCAACACACTCACACTCACACACACACACACACACACACACACGCACACGCGTCTGTATTTGCCAGAACAAAGGAGACGCCGTCTTCTCCACCACGCAAGCCTTTCAAGAGGGCCTCCTCGCATCCCACCCACCACCACCTCCCTTTCCAGAAACTGTGTTTCTTGGAAGGCCCAGGTGCTTCCATGACCTGCCTCCTGAGAGAGGACAGGTGTTGCTTGTGAACACGCCCCCACCCAAACTAGGGACGCCTCCTCCTCCTCCTCCTCCTCCTCATGTACGCAGCTCGGCGCACTCCCAACGCTTTGGAGCGTTTTCGGGGGCCTGGAGCAGCTGCCCTGGCAAGGCATGGGCCAAATCTCTTGTCAGTGCAGCTGGCCCTGCCGGAACCCGGCCCCTCTGGATCCCCCGGGCATGCGGGCGTGCGGCACACTCAGCCCTGCATCGTGCGTCACAGAGCGCCCAGAAATGGAGCTGTGCTTTGCTAGCGGGTACAGAAGCGCGCTGCACCCCCGGCTGTCCGGCTGGGACTTTTCCCCCTTGCTAAACATGGGCCCGACTTCGAGGGCCTTCAGGGGGGATGAGAAACGGCTGCTCATTCAAACCCGCTTCGGAGAGGCTGCTGTCACTAGGGCAAAGGCAGCCCAGTTGCAAGAGGGCCACTTCAGTGAAGAATGTCGTTTCACTGAGGCGGCTTGGAAAAAATAGTGACCTTTCTTCTTCATAAACAGGAGCAAGTGCCTCTCTCTGAGGGCAAAAACAAACCCAGCAGAAGAAAAACATGCTCACGACAGTCCTGAAAAGGAAACAAATGCCTGACCCACTTTGCCCAAGACTGAAAAAATGGAGGGGAAGGAATTTCTTTATGGCTCTTTTTCTTTTTTTAAAGCAAATAATCAGCAAAAGAGAAGCTTTGTTGGGCTGCCAAGCAGTGCTTTGTTTGCCTTATTCTGGGTGACGGCTGGAGAAAGAGGCGCTTACCCCAGGACACCCCACTTCAATGCTTCTGGCGTCCTCCTCCAGCAGCAGTTCCCTCCCCTGCTCGCTGCCCGAGGGAAAGAGGGCAGAGCGAGTTGGCCGCTTGGCTCCTGGCTGAGTCCAGCACAGCCGGTTGTGGACTGGGGGGGCCAGGGCGAGCTGCGTGGCGCGGGGGTCTCGCTCCTCGTCCAGCCAGCAGGCCTCGGGGACACCCGAGGGCTTGCTGGTGCTGCCTCACAAGGCCGGAGGCAGCCCGTGGTGGCTCGCTGGCAGAGGAGCCGGGGAGCAGGTCTGTGGTGCGGCGTGTCCTGCGTCACAGCCTTCCCCAGCCCGGCACCCTCCGGCTGCACCGAGCCAGGACTCCTGGCGCCTTCCAACCAGGTGGGGAAGGCCGGTCTGTTAACTGGCCCCACCGCACCCCATTGCACGAGGCGTTAGCTCCTCCCCACAGCCTGGCTGGGAGCCAGCCCGGCTGGAGACAAAGGGTCCCGACACTCCCGTGCACGGTGTGGCCTCTGGCGGAGCAGGGAGGTTTGGACCCCCTTCTCCCACATGCACATTTCGTTGTGCAGATTAGACCTCCAGCCCCGAATTTATACTTGGGGGCGGCAGAGACAATCGGGTCAACCCCATCTGGCTCTGAAGCTGTGGGTCAGCCTCCCCAGATGCTCCTGCGTTCCCTGTCGTTTCCATGATCCTTGCACAGGGGAACTTCTTAGGGGGTTTCATAATGGTAGTGATTAGAAAGGGATAGCTGGAGCATCTCTCTCTCTCAGCGTAAAAAGTGGATCACTGTGGAAGTGTCTACATCTCTCCCAATTCCATTTCCTTTAGTAAACAGATTTGGCAGCTTTCAAAAACCTGCCGGTCCTGCTCAAGCAAAGCTGAGAGTGGACCAAGGTTGCCTCTGTGCCAGAGGAAGTGATGCCCCTCAGGCGCCTTTCCTTTCTGAAGCTCTCCAGCCTTAATTGCTTCTAGCAGCTGGATCAGTGACATTGTCTGCCTGAGCCTCCCTGATGCCCTTTCTACTAGATGTGCATATAATGAGGGAGAGATAATGAGCAGTGTAAAGGAGAGCCTTTTGGCCACTGGGTGGTATAGAAATAATCAAATAAAAATGTATAGTTAATGCAGAAGTGAATGGGGAGTATGATTCAATTTTGCATCCTAGCCCAGGTGGGTTTTCCAATCACGTTACAGCTGATGGGAGAACTCAGCGTGCATCAGCGTCACCTGCCTGGGCTGTTCCATCTTCCGCTGCAGAGGAAAGGACCATCTTGGAGGCCTGCACTCTAAGCGGGGGTTGGACCTGCTGCCCCCCTGGCCCCTTCCAGCTCTGCTGCACAATTCTGCCCTCTCTCCCTGCTGCCCTCTTAGCGCCCCTTTAGCCACAGTGCCCACTGAAAGGCCTCACCGCCCCAGTGGTTCCTCAGAGACTTCCCAAGGCTCAACTGATGCCTTGGCATGCCTGTCCGCCTTGCTGGAAGCTCGGGCCAAGCCAGCAGACGTCTAGCCCTGCCGTTGCCGCCTCTCCACCTGGCCGGGCCTTTTTCCTCCGGGTGAGGCCTTTCTCTCACCTTGGTAGTCTTCGGATTGGGCTCCGGTGCTGCATCACAAGGCAAAAGCGCCCCCGTGAGAAGGGCTGCATTTGATCGGAAAGGCCTTCCCCTTTCTTTGGCAGCCTTTCACTTGCAGCTCAACCACGTTCAGCTTGAGGCAGCGCCCGTACCTGGCCGGGACCAGCAGCCCTTGAGCGGCCCGGTGGCTTCTCTGACCTTCCTCCCCAGCCTGGTTACCGCGTGACATGCAGGAATGAGGCATTGGCCCCGGCCCGGCACACACAAAAGGTTCCGCAGCTTACAAATCACCTTTTTAAGAATGTGGAAATGTATTACTGCCAAAGAGGACAGAAGAGGGCACTGATTTGCATAACATTTGCATATACCAATCTATAACTATCCATGCAGGTTTAGACAGAATTGTTCTCATTTTAAATAGAAATCCAGCATACCGTTCGTTACCTTTCAACTGGAATCAGGCGTGATAGCACTTCAAATAGAGGACTCTTCCTTGCAAAAGTGGGCAGTTGCCTACCCCATGACCGGTTTGTACCCTGCAAGAGAGCAGAGTTGCAGCCTGGCTCACGGTGCTCGGGGAAGTCACTTTCGAGGTGCTGAGGCACCCTTTCTGGCTCAGGAGCCAAAAACCTCTCGCTATTCAGCTCCTCTGAAGGACATCGAGATAGCTCTCCTCTTTCCTGCGGTTTCCTCTGTGCTCGTTCCCGTGCCACATCTCACGCCTTCCCTTTGAGCTCTCTTTGGCACTCGCTCTCCTTGGTGCCTGCGGATGATGTTACGACGAAGCCTCGCCATCGCGCGTTAGCAGGCCACAGAGAAAAGCTCCCCCCACGGAGCTGAGCGCTGTTCCATTTTCCTCATCATCCCAAAACTCTCTCGAGCAGCTGCTGCACAGCCGTCCTCGGCACGCCGTTCCACGCAGCGGCGCCACATCATCCAAGAGGTGGGCCTTGGTTGCTCCTGCAAAGCTGAGGCCTTTCCTTATTTTGATGGCATTTCTGTCCCTCTCCATAGCCCCTCCAAGATTAAAAAGTTTTTAAATACAGGATTCAACACAATATAACAGCAATTAGCACAGGAACATATAAACAGGCAGTGTATGCGTGCCTACACATGCCGATGCAATTTTAACAATCAACAATAAGAAATCACAGGTCCTGATTCAAAAAGGATGCCAAGGTACAACTCTCTATTCATGCGCAGCTGCGCACCATCCAAGAGGTGCCCCGACTTGCGGTGGGGCTGCCACAGCAGCCCCCATGGTGGTGCAAGGGACCCCACAGCACTCTTCACTGAGTAGCCTAAAAATGGCGCAGGGTGGGGTGGGGAACCTCTGCAGGCAGTGGCATAGCTGTGTGTCTGCCTTCACATAGGATTGTTGCCCTTTGAAGAGCTGTTTGAGCCAAGTACGATTTAAAGATAAAGAGCCCTAGTGGATTATTCTTACCTAGGGTTTCAAGGTAAGAATATTCAGAAGAACTGTGCCGAAGGGATGAGAGAGACTCCTTTGAAGAGGCTTCCTCGGAGGAAGAGCCTGCAATGTTCAAAAGCGAAGTGGAAGCAGCTCTGAAAACACTTGGAAGGAACAAAGGCACCTTCAGTAGACGGGGCGCCGATCCAGCTATTTCACACCCTAACACGAATATGCCAGCAAATAAGCAAAGCAAAACAATGGCCCACAGACTGGACGTGTGCAGAGGCCTGGGGGGAATGTGATCGGCCTCTTCGAGTCCTTGAAAGGCTGCCCCAAAGAGGAAGGACAGAATCTCTTCTCGATCGTCCCGGAGTGCAGGACACGGAATCAGGGGCTCAGGGTGTGGAAGGCCTGGTTCCAGCTGCACATCAGGGAAATCTTAGCCCCACACCTCTGGAATACCCTCCTTGCTGCAGCCCAGCCAGCACCAAATCTGACAGCCCTCTTTTCGGAGCCTTTAAAGACTCGCTCAGGCACCCAGGGGCTTGAGCAGGATAGCCACGTGTTTGCAGAGCCCCTTTTTGGTTATTCCTTGTTCTCGTCTGTTTTTATTATCTGTTTTTAGCTGTTTAAAACTTTTTGATGTTTTCCTGATGTTACTATATGTTATTGTATTTTTATTATCTGTTTTAATAGACTGTGAAAACCACCCAGGGAGCTTTGGCTCTGGGGCAGTATAGAAATGAAACAAATAATCAAATAAAAATAACTTGGAGGCCTGCACTGAGCACGGGGTTGAACCCGGCGGCCTTCTTGGTTCTTTCCACCACTATTATTCTATGCCAGACCCCAAGAAAGGAGATGCAAAAGAGCGCGGCAGCTATAGAATGATTGCAAGCAAAGTGATGCTCCAATAAAGAGCATCACAATAAAGAGTGTTCAACTACATGGAGCGAGAAATAGAAACAGAGAAACAGAGCGAGTCAGAAGGGGTCTCCTGGGCCATCTAGTCTGACCCCCTGCTCCAGCCGGCTCCGCTCACGACATGCCCACCATGTGGACGTCCAGCCTATCTTTGAACACCCGCACCGATGGGGCCTCAGCGACATCCTGTGGAAGCCCGTTCCACACCCTCAGGGTCCTGACTGTCAGGAAGTGCTTCCTGGCACCTAAAGGGAACCTTGGCTCCCTGAGCTTTGCTCCGCTGGGGCGCGTCCTGCCTTCCTCCGCAGGGGAGAACAGGTCTCTACCCATCTCCACGTGACATCCCCTCACATACCTGTATGTTGCCAACAAATCCCCTCTGAGTCTCCTCTTCTCCAGGCTGAAGAGACCCGGTTCCCTCAGTCTCGCCTCATACCCCATCCCCTGCAAACCGGCCACCAACCTTGTGGCCCTACGCTGCACTGACTCTAACCTGGCTATATCCTTTCTGTAATGAGGGGCCCAAAACTGAGCACAATACTCCAGTTGCGGGCGCACCAGAGTCGTATAGAGTGGCAGTAACACCTCTCTTGATCTAGAAGCCACACTTCTGGCTATGCAGCCAAGGGATGCAACCAAATGTCTCATGACCAAGCTGGATTCTGAAAAGAAAGAGGCACTCAAGATCATACCCATGAAATATGTCTTGGATAGTGGCACACACCAAGACTTTCAGAAGGTCAGTCTGTGCTTTATCGATTTCAGCTAAGCCTTGGACTCTGTGCCTCATGAGAAGCTCTGGATGATCTGGAAGAAACGGGCTGCCCCAGCATCTGATCATCCTGATGCCTAAACCCGTATCTTGGTCAAGAAGCTACAGGTAGGGCAGACTGCAGAGAAACAGAATGGCTTCTTGTAGGCAAAGGCCTCAGACTAGGACCTGCTTTACCTCTTTATCTGTGCAATCTGTATGCAAAACATATTGTTAGGAAAGCTGGATTAAGATCAGAGGACCCAGGAATGGAAATTGGTGGAAGAAACATACATGATTTAAGATATGCATATTACTGGCAGAAAGCAGCAGTGAATCAAAATGACTCCTGGTGAAAGTGAAAGAAGGAAGCACAAAATCAGGACTGCGGCGGAATACCAAGAAAGCAGAAGTTCTGACCACACAAAAATGAGAGAATTTTAAGGTCAACAATGAAGAAATTGAAATTGTGCAAGCTTTTGCATCCCTCAGCTTATTTATCTATTTCATTTCTATATCACTCCACAGCCGAAGCTCTCTGGGCAATTTACAACAGACAACAGACAATTAAAAACAGACAAAAATGCAATAGATTTTTCATAAAACAAACTAAAAAAAATTACACCTAAAACAGCAAACAAAAAGACTCTGCAAAAGACACTTCCTAGCCCCTTTCACGTAGTTCTTGAAAGGCCTTGGAAAAGAGGACTGTCGTAACCTGGCATGGGAAAGATGGGAAATTTGGCACCAGCCGGGCCGCAGTGGATCCAAACAGAGGCTGCAGAAAAGAAATGGGAAGACTGAGACTTGGGAAGGCGGCAGGGAAGGAATCAGAAGTGTAAGATGCTTCGCTGGTCACCCACGCGGCCACATCCCGCATTGCTGCGCATGGATGGGAAAGCTGGACAGCGAGGAGAGCAGACAGGAAGGGACATGATGCACTGGAAGCAGGGTGCTGGAGGGGAGGTGTGCAGGTACCTGGCCCTGCGGACGGGCAACCGGGGGCCCAGAGCAAGGCGGGCGAGCGAGCGGGGCTGTCCCCAGGAGCCAGCGTGGCGCAACGACAGCGGTCGTGCTGTGGACGCGTCCCGAGACGGCCAGGCTCCCCGGGGAAGGCCGTCACACCAGGGGAGGCGCGAGGCCAGGACAGAAAAGGAAAACCAACTCTGAGAGGGATCGATTCCATAAAGGAAGCCGCAGCCTCTAGTTTATAAGAGCTGAGCAAGGCCGTCAGAGGCAGAGCGTTTTGGAGGGCTCTCATTCATAGGGTCACGGCAAATCGGAGTCACCCCAAGGACATGGAAGAGCAAAAGGACTGTCTCCGTGTGTGCGCACGTGTGCGTGTCTTTGGGCATGTGGATTTCTGTGTGTGTGGTGGGTGGCGATGGTGAGAAGAGCCCCCGCGAGGACCAGTGGAGGAGAAGACACCTCTGTCCCCCCTGTTTTACAAACGCCTCCCCCCTGCATTCCCACACTAATTTTTGCAGCAAGAATTTAATTGCACATTTAGTTAGGCCCGAAGCCCGCAATAAAGCTCTCATTGATATAAATGGGATTTCGATGCTCACATCGGCTTGCGCATTTTAATTCCTGGCCTCTTGCGGGAATGTGAGAGAAGAAATTGGCAAGCAGGGCCGGCCTGCAGGTTTGGGAGCCTCCAGGCCCGAGGCATGGACAGTGTTTTGGTCTGAGGCATGGTATCCCTGCTGCTGCCCCATGTGTTCAGCTTTTCCAGCTCTGCTTTTGCCAAATATGTCCTGGCGAAGATTTATTAACTGTTTTGCAAAGATTTCCTTTAGGAAACAGAACTTAGGTGGCGCGAGGTGCCATTTTCAGTTTTAAAATCCTACGCCTTTATTTATCTTCAGTATTTATATCCTGCTTTTACAAGGAAATGGCCTCTATAAAGTGGTTTATGATATAATTTAAGTAAAATTATATTTTAAAGTAATGTCCTAATCAATAAAGCACTTAAAATGCAATACACATATGAAATGCCTTTGGTTTAAGGCATCAGCATTGAAAGATCCCAATTCAGTCCAGCAAAGATAAACAGAGAACAATAACAGAGTTTTAAACCTCATGAGCAATGGAAAGCAATGGAATAAAAAGGCCTTTTAAGGGCCAGTTAAACCCAGTAAGGGGGGACCATCAGAGGATGTTCCACACAGATGGGGCCACCACCTGAAGAGGCCCTTTCTGTTGTCCTCACCAATCCAGTTGCCCCCGATGGCCGACTTGCACCCAGGACCAGGGCCTCTGCAGACCCTGCTCTGGGATACAGGAACCCCCTCTCCTTCTCCATCTGATTGTCATGCTTGTATCGGAAAGCACCTCATATATTTTTGGACCTTTCTGGATAGCAAGGAGGACTAGAAATCTTCCTTCCTTCCTTTATTTATTTATTTAGAAAATTTCTATGCTGCCCCATTCGCCGAAGCCGCGGGGCGGCTCACAAATATATCAATTAAAATATTGTACAATAAAAATATAAAACAAGTTAACAATATAAAATAAGTCGCCCTGGCCAAAGAATAAAATAAATAAATAGTATTAACAGTTAAAATGACGTTTGAATAAAAAGGTCTTTGCCTGGCACCGAAAAACAAATAACGACGGCGCCAGGCGGACCTTCCTTCCTTCCTTCCTTCCTTCCTTCCTTCCTTCCTTCCTCCCTTGAGTGTTGAATATCTTTGAACTCTGAGAAATGGATCAGAATTGCAGCACTAGGACCTCCGGACTCCAGAACTCGGTTCCAAGCTTGAACTGTGTCGACATCAGGACCTCCTGTTAATCCACAGCCGCTGTTTAGCGGTTGTGTCAATGCACACGCCACCTCTTTCCTGCCGCCCCGGGCTAAGTTCTTTGAAACCATATGACAGGAAGGGCAGAGGAGAGCGCCCTGAGTTCCTCCAAGGGCCTCCGTTGTCTTCCAGGCACTGGACCCAGGCCCGGTTCCCTTTGCTGTGCGTAGCCGCAGGCACCCAACCCTGCAGTCGGCACGCCTCACGAAACAGGCGCTCCTCCCGTCCGGAGCAACCCTGCCGTTCTGAAAATAGTTCTGTTTTCCTTAAGCTTCTCCCTTTATGAGCCACGGATCCCCTGAGGGGCTCGGAGCTGCTCTCGAAAAATAACTTTATTTTCTGAAGGTTGGGCCCATCTCCATCTGTTTTTGTAACAAGCACAAGGACAGGAAAGCTGCAAAAAGGCACCAAAGATTCGCCGAGAGAAAGCCGTGGCTTTGGATGGCGCCATGTCAGTGAAGGAAAGCAGCAAGGGAGCAGCAGAGGTGGGACTCAGGTGCATACCTGCCCGGGTCACAGAATGGGTGCACCGGGTCACGAGGTGCTGCCTGTTCAAGAGACTGGGATGATCAGAGTAGCCTTGCTCTCCGGTCGGATGGGGCCGTAGTTCAGCAGCCAACATTTCAGGTAGGGCTGGGAGAGCCACACTGCAGAGCATCGTGCTGGCTCTGGAGTTGGGGGGCCCTGCCCCACTGCATGGTGAGCCGCCTTCTCGCCGTCGCCAGCCGTCCCGGCCTCATCCTCCTTCCCAGCATGGCTGCCATGGGCCTGCCAGACGGAGGAGCAGGGGGCCAGGGCGGCGCCTCCGCCTCCGCCTCCCCTCCCTCGCTCCCTCTGCTGTCTGGCTAGCAGGGGAAGAAGCTGCTTGCCCTGGGGAGGAGCAGCTCCAGGGCCCCTGGACCCTTCCCCCGGGGCCCCCGTTGAATGTGGGCCCTTGTCAGGTGCCCAGCATGCCCTGCCTCGGTGCTGACCCTGATGGAGGAGAGCGGCGAGGCCCAGAAAGTCACAGAAATGGGTCCTGAGGAGGCATTTGGAGGAGCAGGCGGGAGAGGGAGGCAGCGAGGCGCAGGCAGAGGAAACCCGTGTGCGTCCGTGCCTGCTCCACGTCGGAGCTGCGCCTGAAGCGAGGCCAGGACTTCTGTGCTTTGATGGCGATGATGGCGACTCCGTCGAGGGAACCTGCCTGGGACGGTGGTGCTGGTCACGACTCCGTGAAGGAAGCCTCGCATGGGAAGGGCTGTAAGGAGAGGTGCAGGGCACCACGATGGGGAGCGTAAACACGAAGGACTAGGGGCTCCTCAGGATGAATGGGCCCCGATCCAGAGCAGATGGTTTTGGGAGGGGCAGCTGTGCCCGTCTGTTGTGTCAGGAAGAAAGAAGAGCCCCGAGGTGTTGTGTGGCGATGCTTTTACTGCGCCTCAATACAGGTGCTCGTCTTTAAGACACAGCGAGTATCTTTGTTGTTTGTATTCCAGAGATGTGAGGGCTTTCTCCTAGCCTAGAAAGAGCTTTTCCACTTCTCTTCAGGCACGCAGAAAAACAAAAGCTAAAATGTCAGGAGGCCGGAAAATGGTGTGCCTGAGCAACGTTAGAATTTTTAAAAAGGAATCAAAAGGCATCACATCAGAACAAGACCCGAGAACAAGGAGAAAAGACGCAGAGCTGGAATCAGCGAGGCAAAGGCACAAGCAGAGGCTGCATGTGGAACGAGGGCTATTTCTGGAAGGACGGTGGCGGGAGATGTCCAGACAGCTGGACAAACCGCAGCAGCAGTACTGGGCCTTGCTGTTCGATGAAGGATGGCCGGCCGGCTGCAGGATGGGGCTCAGAGCCAGTGTGGTGCCGTGGCTGAGAGCACGGCCCGGGACTCAGGAGACCTGCCCTCTCATCCCTGCTCAGCGGGTGACGGGGCCAGGCACAGATAGGAATGGGCTTGATTGGAGAGAGGAGCTTTTGTCTGATGCTTCTGTTTGCTCTCCTGCAATGCGAGGTGCCCCTTTTTATAATTCAGGGACTGGGGGCATTTCTTTAAAGAAGGAAGTCTTTGTTGTTGTTGTTAGTCGCAAAGTTGTGTCCGACCCATCACGACCCCATGGACAACATTCCTCCAGGCCTTCCTGTCCTCCGCCATCTCCCGGAGTCCACTCAAGCTCAAACCCACTGCTGCTGGGGCTCCATCCAGCCACCTCATCCTCTGCCGTCCCCTCCTTCTTTTGCCATCTATTGTTCCCAGCATTAGGCTCTTCTCCAGGGAGTCCTTCCTTCTGATTAGGTGGCCAAAGTATTTGAGCTTCATCTTCAGGATCCGGCCTTCTAAAGAGCAGTCAGGGTTGATCTCCTCTAGGACTGACCGGTTTGATCGCCTTGCAGTCCAAGGGATTTGCAGGAGTCTCCTCCAGCACCACAAT
Organism: Varanus komodoensis; assembly: GCF_004798865.1. Lineage (NCBI taxonomy): Eukaryota > Metazoa > Chordata > Lepidosauria > Squamata > Varanidae > Varanus > Varanus komodoensis. Next base: position 6,517,341 of record NW_025335985.1, read on the forward strand.
TCAAAGGCCTCAATCCTTTTGCGCTCAGCCTTCCTTATGGTCCAGCTTTCACAGCCATCCACTGCAACTGGGAAAAGAAAGTCTTCAAAAGTGCCAAAAGACGAGGGCAGAGGGTGTGGTGTGTCTGCGTTCCCTTACCAATGGCAGGAACGAACACTCAGACCCGTAGGGAAGATTGAGACCGCCTTGAACCTCGGCATTTTCATTGGCAAGATCGCCCAGGCCCCCTGCAGCTTACTTGCGGCAGCACGTGATCGGGTGCCGGTCCTCACCGCCAACTACGAGATCGCAGCCCATGTGCAGACATTCTTACAACCTTCCAGTCACGGACAGAGTATTGGCTTTCCAGATAATGTTATCATAATAGCATCTTGATGTCTTCATACACAAAGCAATGCTCTAAACCGATCAGAAATGCCAGTGACCATAGGATAGAAAATTCCCCTGATTGACAAGTCAGTTCAGTGAATTCATAAAAACATAGACATCTAGAAACAGAACAAGTCAGAAGGGACTTCCTGGGCCATCTAGTCTGACCCCAGATTCCAGCCTCTGTGTCTGCTTAAACATGCAAATGAATCTGATTGAGGAACCATTCAGAAAAACTGGTTTGACAACTACAGTGCTCAGGCACTTGCCTCTGTTGAACTAGATGACTAGATGGGTCCATTCAGAAACAAATGGACACCTTTGGTTTCCCACTGATAGTGTCAGCCTCCAGCAACTTCTCAGTCCAGCTAAGATTTCCATCTTCTTAAAGTAACAGCAATGCTAAGCAGTAACCTGGCTTGGAATTCTGGTGCTTTCTGAGAAACAGGCACAGGTTTGATTTGATAACACAAAGGCACATATAAGCAGCCTTTTCCTAGCAGGATTTATCTGGATTTCTCCAACAGGTGCTACAAAATCTCCTGTCCCAGAGACAGAAGACGCCCTGGTTCTGCTCCACTGTTTACTGCTGTCGGTCAGTCGCCTTTACGCACTTCACTCTCCCCTAACAATGCAGTCCTCTGCACAAATACTCTGAATAAGTCCCACTGTGCTCAGGGAAACTTGCTATGGCTTAAGTGTCTATTGGAGTGCAACCCGTGTTGCTGCTGAGGTGCTTTGGCTTGTGCCAGCACTGCTAAGCAAGCATCTTGTCAGACCTCTGGCTCCCAGTCGGCAAACCATCTGGTCGTACCCGTTGCAAGCTGCCTCTGTGGAACAAGCATTTTAAACCTGGAAACAAGAGAGTTTCCATTGCCATAAAAATGGTTTTCCTCTGTTTGGATGTGCTGTTTAAAGTAAAGTAAATGGCTGGCAAACGTGTTACCACGGTTGACTGGCTGCTTCGGTTTCCCTTGCTTGTGTAACAGCCTTCCGATTGTCCAAGTTTCTGTTTTGGTGCGTCTCTTGCTCTCTCCACTTCGCTAATGGGTAACAGAGGCAAGACAAAGGCGGAGCAAACTGGATTCTGAATCTGAACTTGCTTCCAGAAAAGCCTTTATTATGCAACCCCTCTGGATCCTCTGTGGAAATTTATGGGTGGGTCCAGGAGTCATCAGATTCCACTTATAATCCTCGTGTGTTCTCCTAGTGCTGCTTCTGACTTTTTCCTTTCCACCGAAAAACTAACAAACAAACAACCCTGTTAACAAGGGGAAGACGGAATAATTGCAGAGTGACTTTTGATTGCTCGTGGCCTTGCATCTGGAAGCAGCCCTGTTGTGCTAAAGGAATATACCTTTATTTTACTAAAAAGGGAAATGGTCAGGGAGCCCAGCTGTGCCCCACAGTCAGGACCTGGGTTCTTGCTCTCCCTCGCAAACGGTTCTTGCTGTTGGGGCTTCTTGCATGCAGTGAAACCTGTGGAAATGTTGCCTGGCTTAGTTTTCGGAGCTCCATGCCTCGGCAGTCCATGGGTGTTTTTGGGAGGCGGGAAGCCGGGTGGACAGTGACAAGAACACGGCTATAGCGAATCAGGCACAGTGCTTCTCCTGCCCTTGGATCCAGCTCTCCAGGACGTGGGCTGAGGTCTCTTCCAGGCCGGCCACTTGAGAAAGATCCCTTGAGCTGAAGCTGCTGGGCATGAACAGGGAGTTGCCTGCATGCCGCAGAGAGGCACAACGAGGACTCTCTCTCCTCTCCTCTCCTCTCCTCTCCTCTCCTCTCCTCTCCTCTCCTCTCCTCTCCTCGTATCTCCCCGATGTTCCCTTGAACAAGTATAATTAATTCAGTTCAGCAGATGATGAGTGCGCATTCCAGAGGGCTTTCCTTAGAAGGATGGAGTATGGAAGGTGAACAGAGGATTTCTCCTTTAATTGCCACAGGTTTCAGTGGGCAGTTTGATGGCTTTTTGGCTCAGCACAATAAAATGGTTGATGCTCACGTCAGCACCTGTGTCAGCACCTGGGAGGACACCCATCCTGCCTGGTGCTCCACTTTTGAGGCTGCCTGGCTCTGTATAGCCTTCTGAGTCCCATGGCTGTGTGGCTTTGTCGGTCGATTTGTAAAGTGCTTTGAATACGCCTGGTCCCTCGGTTGAGAATGAGTTCCATCCAGAAATCGTCTTTAAGTGGAATTTGTATGTAAGTCAGATCACGTACATAAAAAGCATATAAAACACTTAAGAAACACTTCATATTCACTAAAGCATCTTAAGCACGATACAGAATTTTAATTATGATAATGATACAGTAATAATCATCTACAGATACTGATGAGAGAGAGAGAAAGAGAGAATCTATATGTATGTATGTAGAGATACAGTACAGTTCTTAGAGCAGTTTAGATAGAAAGATAGAAAAAACAGTAAGAATATTATAAAAGGTTAATACTTCTGGAGCTAATGTTAAGCCTAACATTAACTGGATGATGACGGAGGGAGGAGTGGTGCCGGAGAGTCAGGGTTGATTGTGCTGCTGGAGGAGGTGGTACCACTGGAGTTGCTTTCTCGAAGTGGGCATCAAGGTGCCAGGCATCAAAGCTACAGAAAGCAGCACTCGCTCTGCTTGATCCGAAACACACTGGCCTGGATACGCGTGTTTTTCACGCAAAACTACCGTTGTTCCACTGCTACTGAGGAACTAGTTCCGACTTCGCCTTCCCTTTCTCTCTTCCCTTCCTTCCTCCTTCCTTCCTCTCCTCCCCACCTGGCGCTCACTGCCTGCCGTCCGCAGGCCCTGACTCGCTGCTTGCCACCTGAGGATGAGGCAGGACTTCTGGGTTGGCTCATTCATCAGTAGGGGTGCTCCTTACTCGGACGTTCGCAACTGGGGTATTTATTTATTTATTTATTTATTTATGGATTTATATCCTGCCTTTTTCCTACAAAGGGCTCAAGGCAGCTTACATCCTTCTCCTCCTCCATCTTATCCCCACAACAACAACCCTGTGAGGTAGGTTGGGCTGAGAGCCTGTGACTGGCCCAAAGTCACCCGGTTGGCTCCATGGCCGAGTGGGGACTCGAACCCGGATCCCCCGAGCCCCAGTCCCAGGCTCTTCACCACTGCGCCACACTGGCTCTCCAGCAGGTACTGGGTCGGCTGGGTGCAGGGACACGGTGCCCAACCTGAGGCGTTGGGTCGCCCACGGAGGGCTCTTTCTTTATTGAAAAAAGGAAGTCTTGCATTTGTGGCACGGCACCGTCGAGTGCGTGGCTGGCAAACGCGGCCGCGGTGGTCCAGATCAAGGGCGGCACAGAAGGCTGCCAAGAGTCTGTAAATACAGTTTAGCTTGGTTTGGTCTGTAAAGCGAGCATGTTCCTGCCCCCCCCGCCCCCCGCCCAGTGTGATCACAATGTTTATGGCATCTTCTCAGGAGCTAGAAGGTAATTCATAAAAATGTACAGAACAGTAAAATGATAAAATCAGAGACAAGTACAGCTGATAGAGCAGGATTTATTAAGATAAATGAATTTATGCTCTTTGGAGGTTGTACGCTGGAGTCTAGTGCAGGCAGCTGCCACGGCCTGCTTGTGTTTTCAATCCACTCAGGTTTCCAAGGACTTCCAGGAATTCAAGGTCCTGAGCAAAGCTGACACCCCCGTCCCGCCCCCGTGCCATTCAGCTCACCGGCGTGCTGCCAAAGTTGCTTTCCTAGGCCTTCCCGAGTTGCATCTTTTGGTTGCAGACTCAGCCACGGTCCTCCCAGGTCTGCAAGAACGTAACAGGCATTTCGGGACCCGGGTCGAAGCCCTGGCATATCCTGGGCAAGGACTTCTGAGCGACCCATAGTAGCTGAGCAGGTGCCGAGCAGAGCGGCTGGGGGGGCCTGCTCAGAGTGGGGGGCCAAGCCAGGGAAGGCTGTTCCGGCCTGGGGGGGGGGGCGGGGGGTAGCACGACCCAGTGGTCGTGTCCTGCCCATCCGGGGGGGAGCCTCTCGGGCGGTGTCTGAGCCACGCGGGGGGTGGAGCTCGGCCCCAGGCCTTGCCCTCGGTGTCACGACACAGCTTTCAAAAACGCCAGTGGTATAGCCGAGAAGAATGCCTCTGAGCATATACGAAGAGCCTTCTCCTTCCAAGCCGTTCGGCACGACAAGTCTCCCGGCATCGTATGGGAAGGCAGGGCTCGAGGGTCTGCAGGCTTGTTTTCCAGGCAAGATTTCTTGTCCCGGCGTCTCTCCTTGTGCAAACGGGACCCGTCCTCTTTGTGAGGCGGGCGATGTCACGCATTAACTCACTCGAGGCTCCTTCCAGAAGCTTTTGGCCCTCCCATAGACACCCAGCGCCAGAGCAGCCTTCCTTGCTGGTGCCGTAATCCTCAGAGACGGCCCGTCTCCACGTCAAGCCGGGAAGGCTCGTGCGAGGCCCCCGCTGCAGCACGCGGCCCAGTTGCCTGGCTTTCTTGGCTTGGCTTAATTTGATGGCCTCCGTGGGGAATCGTCTTAATGAGAGAAGAGAAAGATTCTCAGAGAAATCGCCTCTCTTCCCCATCGCAGCGATGGAGTCGACACGGAAGAATTATTTTTATCCCACCAGAGATTGCTGAAGTCTCATAGGCTGGCTGATTCCTGCCCCCCCCCCCCCCCACCCCGTGAGTCCTAGAACAGCTTCTTATCAGATGAAGAGGGCCTGGCTTCGGGCCTTTGCCCTTTCGGTGCTCAGATGGATACAGAAAGAATCTGCGGACAGTACAGAAAGCCTTGGCTAGCAGTGCTTAATGCGATTAGATGTTTCGCAACGGCAAGCGCACCGTTACACAGAACGCACCGCAGCCCCTCCCGTGGTGGCAAACGCTCTGCCAAGGCTTCTTCCGAGAGCGGACCCAGGATTCAGCCCGATCAGCTCGTTACAGGCGGTCATTCGGTCAGAGGGGACATGGAGCAGGGGAAAAGATCCATCCCGGGCCGTCTGCTCATGGGGAGCGGGGCGGCCGCAGGAGCTTGCGGAGCTCTGTGAGAAGCCAGAGTGGCTGGAAATGGACGTCGCTGCTGGTGCGGACGGGTGGCCCCTTCCTTCGTCCTCGCCCAAGGAGGCGCCTGCCTGGCCCTGCTGAGGGCAGCCCAGTGGGGAGGCTCTGTGGCCCTTCGCACGTCCACCCGTCCCGACCGTGTTTCCTCCGGCAGCTCTTTCGCCCAACGCCGCGTCGACCTGCCGCCGTGCCTTCAAGCCCTTCAGCAGTGCTGCTGAGCCGGCTGCTCCTTGGCCGTGCCCTCGATTCCGGGCGGTGGGCCGTGTCTGGCACCCGGGGCCGGGGCCGGTGGAGCGGTGGGGCAGTGAAGCGCTTCCCTGAGCTCTTTTGGCTCTGCTGGGGAAAATTTTTGCACGAGGGCTGCGGCCACTGTGTTAGCTTGACGAGGTGTTTATGAGCAGGACCTAAGTTGATGTTTGGCAAACCGGGAGGGAGAAATTTATTCTAGTGTCGGCCCCACTGATGCAAGTGGAGGGGAGCCATTAGCTGCCTTCACCTGTGCTCCAAGCACCTGGTGTGCGGCTGTCTCCGGCTGGCCCCCAGGCGCGGCTGCGGGTCTTCCCGGCCCTGGCCCCGGGGCTCTGTCCTCCCTGCGAGGCCGGGGTCTGGCCCGGGGGCCTGCCGTGTGTGAAGCAGCGGTGCTGCTGTTGAGCGTGGGTCTTGGCCGCAGTGCGCGGCTGCGGGGGCTGCCTTGCTGTGCCCCGGCCTGGCGAGGGTTTGCACCGGAACGCTGCCTCCCCCTCGCCGGTTCTGCTGCCTCGTATGCCCTTCTCCCACGGAGGGATGAATGTCAGAAAACGAGCCGCTTGCGGGGGGGGTGTTCAGGAGAGGACGTGGGGGCTCTGGAGGAGGGGGGGCTGTTCTAGGCGGGGAACCCACGCCCTTGCTTCCGAACAAGGAGGAATCCTCCCTCTGCGGTGCTTATGCCGTATATCCAGTGGGATTGGACAACACGCCGCGGCTCGTCAGGATGTGGGGGTCGTCGTGTCGTGCAAACCCAGCCAAGGTTGTGCTTCATCCTCACAGCACCTGGAACAGGCCATGGTTTCCTGATGGGCCAACTGCCCCTCACACAGCAGGTGCTCACTGGCATCAGCGGGCAGAACAGCCCCCTGCGGGTTGGCCGCCTGTTCAAAACGGTGGCCACAGACCACAGACCCACAGCGGGCTGCTGCGTCGTGCAGACAGCCCCCGGTGCAAACCGCCTTCCTGGGTGGCTTGTTGACCCCAGCCCTGCCGGCCTGCGTCTGGTAGCGCCTAGTCTAGTCAAAAGGGCGAGCGGGGCCCTGCGGGGCCGGGGCAGGGGTCCGTCTGGACCGGCACTCTGTGTGTGGGCAGTGGCCCACCGCCTGCCCACGGGAAGCCCAGAAGCCGGACGGGAGTGCGGCAGCCACTCCCACCCGCCCGGTCGCCCTCCCGCCCTTGTCCCTAGCCGGTCGTGCCACGACTCGTAGCGGCCGGTGGCCACCCATGCCGGCCTTCTCTTCCCGCCACTTGGGTAGCCAGGTAAAGGCTCTCTGCCATATCGTACTTGGAGAACGGGAGAGGACGGGGGTTTGCGCAAGAAAGATGGGCTCCGAGAGGGAATCTTCCTTGACGTGGACGAGCTGGAGCTGGAAGACTTGGGAAAACCTGCGTCTGGCCACTCCGCCTGTGATGCTCATTATTACTCTTCATGGCAGTTCTTGTGCAGATTTAATTGTCCTTTTGCCAAACGAACCCTGTGCCGCTTATTTCCAAAACAGAAGCCTTGGCAAATCGAATTGCTCCCCCGCCTTTTGCTTTCTGGCCCAGTAAGGGAAGCCACATACCAAACAGCCAGGCAGGGGGAGACTGATCTGGCCCTGAGCTGTCTCCTGGGCTAATAGCCATTCTGGCTCCTCTTTAGGCTTCCAGAACTGCGTTTCTTTTTACCAGAATCCCAAGATCCTCCCATGTCTGCCAAAAGCTAAGCAGACGAACCCGAGGAATTAAAGAACAGGGTGCCTTCGAGTGCATGCACCGCCCAGGAGTCTGCAATCCATGCCAGATTCAAGCTCACGGGTCCTGTCCCAAAAGGAAACAGTCCTCTACTGGTTCCCCCCGCAACCGCCCCCCCATGACCGCCGGGTTTCCTTTGCAGCATTTGATTGCAGGAGGGGGGCTGGGAGGCTAGAGTGGTGGTTAGAGCGCAGGACGGGGACCTGGGAGGTCCGAGTCCCAGTCCCCTCTGACCCATGGGGCTCCCCGGGTGCCTTTGCGCCAGTCGCTCACTCTCGACCTGAGGGAAAATGGAGCAGAGGAGGGCTGAATGAGCTGCCCTGGGTTCCTCGCAAGAGGGAACAAAGTGGGATCACAAATATAATGTATACAAACACAAATAAGTGTAATAATAAATGCAATGCAATAATAATAAAGGGGAAGGGCTGTTGAGTTGGTGCTACAGGTGGGCAGGCGAAATCCAGTCACCCAGAGACCTGCCACGGGATCCGCAGCCGCCCTTGCCCGCCCTGCTGTGTGGAAGCTGTTGCTTCAGGGGCCGGGACCAAGGCGTGGAAACAGACGGCATTCTCCAGCGTTCCCCCTCTCCTTCCAGACTGAAAGCGAGCATAGTCTGTGTGGGAACAGCTTTCCGGGGGCAGTGGCCCAGCAGGTGGAACCATGCCGTGGTCTCCAGCCTCTCTGCCTTCTAAGCCAGGGTGGGCCCCTTTTCGGGAGAGCTTTCCGAATGCGCAGGCTTGAGTGCTCCAGTGAGAAAACAGACCAGGCACCGCCCAGGAGAGGCGGCAAATCGCAGAATTCTTTGGCATAAGAGCCCGACAGCTTCAGTATCCTGGGTGTCAAGTGGCGAGGCGGTGGGAGGAGCCCCTTCTCTTCCAGCGATGGCAGCTCTGAATAGCCCCACATGAGCTGCTGGAATTGGAACTGCAGCTTATTTGAAAGATTTGAGCTGATGCCACTTGACGTAAATCCAGAGCGATTAACATGATCTGTCCAATAATATCATCCGCAGTCAAGGACTGAACCACCTTTGGTCAAGGCCACCCAAATCTCGGCCTGCTGCCTACCTGTAGCGCGGATCTTCCAGGCCCGCCATCCCATAATCAGGAATATAATGCTTTACATGGTCGTGACACGGGGACTCACTGGAGCCGCCTCCCCTCATTTTCAGTGCTGAGCCAACGAAGTCTCTTTCTTGCTTCACTTCATAAAGCACGGAGTTGATAAACACTTCCATAAAAACGCAGGCAGGAAGCTCCCTTGGCCTTTCTTCCCCCTTGTGGAACAGCGATCAAGCATCTGCCGCAATTTAGCTTTCATCTGCATGCCGCCCAGCTAGGCAGGAAGGGCCCGTGCCCACTGGCCTGAGCGCCCGGCTGCTCGGCACTTCGGCCAGACCATTCATGAAAAGGCTCAGTCTCAGGCCTAAGCAGGAGCCTCGGGGAAAACCTGGTCAGATGCTTTGCTGAAATCAAGGCATCTTTCGTCCACAGCATTCCCATGATCCACCTTACTGGCATCTTTATGGGAAAAGGAGGCCGGATTGGGCTGCCGTGCCTTGCCCTGGAAAGCCGGTGTCGCCCCCTCGACTCCGAACCAGGGCGCCATTCATCATCCCAGCGCCCACAGACCGGCCACTTAATCCCTGCGTTGAGCTTTTGGGCTGCTGTACCCTTCCCCCTCCATCCCAGTCCTCAAGCACCTCCCCTGCTCTCTGGGACGTCTCCGGGATTACAGGCGGGGTGGTGGAATAATGCTTTGGGGTCAGGATCCCCCTGGCCTGGAGACCCGAGTCGTTCCAGTGGCCACGCATCCCCTGACCGTGTCCTTCCCCGTTCAGGGCTGCAAATCCCTCCAAACGTCATCAGCTCTGCCCGTCCCAGGCTGAAGGCAGCTCCCCTCATGGGAGAGGGCCGAGGTGAAGGGGGCACTGAGCCGCTGCCCCTTCCCTTGGCTAACATTTACTGCCTTCCTTACGCACAGGGCCTGCCCTCCCACCTTCCTCTTGCCCCTCGCACAGCCGAAGGAGCCCCTCTGGTTGCGTTCAGCATCCCTCACCGGCCTCATCGGGGCCTCTGCCTGCCCGGCCCCTGCCTTATAGGGCTTGGTCTGCCGTGATCTGGCTGGATGCCCCCTTCCTTCTTCGGAGTTGCCTGGGCAGCCCCCTCATTCTTGAAGTGCTCCTGCCCCATTCCTCCTTTTCATGGGAGCAGCTTGAGGTCGATTGCACCCGCAGGATTTCCGTTTTCAGCATCTCTCAGCCCCCTGAGCCCCTTATTTCCTCCAGGGGATTTGCCTCTGAGGTTTTGGCAATGGGCCTTCCTGAACTCTGAGCCAGGCACCCAACTAAGCCCAGTTTTCCTGTTGGTCTCTGTCACCTGCTCCAAGATGGCATGCTCAGTTTTCCCTGGGGTTCTTGCCACTCTACTTCATCCACATTCCTTCCCAGCTGGTCAGAATTAAGTTCAGGCCACCAATCCCCGCATTCCTCTTGACAGGTGAAGGTGTGAGCTGGATAGAGCAAAACCTTTTGCATGTCCCTTTTGTCTCTCCGGTCCTGGCTTGCTTTGCTCTGCAGTCTGCCTGCTCCGATTGTGGCCCACGGAGGACTGGTGAGTGGAGCCAGCCGCTGAACCTAACGGAGAGACAAAGGGGCTTCGGAGTCTGTTCTGACTTGATAACTCGCCGACTCAGTTTTCCATTGCCACTGATTGGAAGCAAGCTGAGTTGCGTTTCCCCTGCAATAGACATCTGTCCCTAAGATAGAGTGGATTAGTTCACTCTTTTAACCAGTAATGAAATTTGAACAAATAAATGGCCCCAAACCACATGGCTCTAGCAAAACCAGCCAGTTTCCATAACATCATGATTTGCACATGTGGGCTGATGGGTGCGAGCTGGTCTTCCTCCCCTCCTTCCAAGCGGATCAGGACAATACTCCTTCTGACTACAGCCTTGATTTCATTAAAGCTTTCCTGCTAGGCTGCCTTTGTGATAAAAGGCAAGCGTATTGCCGGAGCCAATCCCAAAAGACACAGGCCAAGTCCGAGTGCGGGCCATGAGACAAGCTCTCCTCCCTCCGAACCGAGAAGAGCTCTCTGCTGTCATGTGGGCGCTGGCAGGGCCACCTCGCTGATGGGCCAGCTGCCTGGGACGGCTGATGCTGCTCAGCTGGCCCTTGGCACACCATTGGAGGAATGGTGCTCAGCCCCCCCCCCCCCGAGCCCCGCCAGTGTGCTCACCAGCGTGTCCCCCAAACTCGAAACGGTTCGCAGTGACTGACTGGCTCCTCGAAGGGTTTGTGCATCTTGGCATGTCAGCCATGAATTCCAGCCCTGCCCTTTCTTCCAGTTCTGCAGCAGCCTTTGAAGTCTGCATTGGAGGAAGAGTGGATCCAAGCCTTACACTACTTCTGCACAAATCGCACTGGAACCATAAGGTTCTTTGCACAAATCCCACTGGCACTTTAAAAAATGCCAATTCTGGTCCATCGTATAGGCAGAAGTCTGCAGCCGGGTTCAGCTCGCACGGCCGTGAGTTGGCACCAGCGCAAGTGCTGGAGCTGGAGTTAAGCGTTAGGCTGGGGAAAACCTGGATTCCTGTGCATCCACAGAGGCCTGGAAAGAGACTTGAACACCCTGAATGCTAACTTTGGGCAGTATTTCTGAATGTTTCAGGGTTGCACCTGCATCTTGGGGCTCAGGTTAAGCTTCAGGTCAGGAAAACCACCACCTCTGTGCATTCCCATGCACCTGGAGAGATCCTAGAGTGGGCAAACCAAACAGCCGGACAACAAGAACACGCTGAGTGCTGCCTTTGTGAATGTATAAGGATTAAATCTGCTTCTTTGGGCTGAGGGCAACATCAAGTTAGGGTTGGGACAACCTGAGTCCCTGTGCGTGTCCATGTTCATGGAGGTAGACTCCACTGGACATGCGAGGAAAGTGGTCAACAAGAACACCTTAAATGCTGCAGCAAAAGTTCGGGTATTTTACCTGGTATTAGGGTTGGGTCTAAGGTTCAGTTGTGGGTCAGGGTTAGTTAGACCTGAGCCCCTGGACATGTGCTGGAAGTCACCTCTGTTCAGCAGCTGAAGGGAGCAGTCAACAAAAACACCATGGCTTCTGCCTTTCAGAATTCTTTCTGAATGTTTTAGGATTAATCCTGCATGCCAGAGTTGGGGTTCGCTTCAGGATAGTGTTAGGGTCTCCTTGCACATTAAGGGGCCTAGAAACAGCCTTGACTGATCAAGGCAAGCAAGCACCCAGGAACACCCCAAGTGCTGCCTGTGTGCATGTTGGTCTGAGTGGGCAGGGATTGCACCTGGGTGTTCGGGGTGGGGCTAAGCCTCAGGTTAGCGTTTAGGTACCAAAACAGGAACATCTGGATCTTTTGAGGCCGATGGATTTTTGGCCCCTTCCAATCTGTTGATCCAGTGGGAGGCAGGCTGAGTTGGGCTTTTGCTCAGAAGGCGCCAGCCCAGGGCTAATGAACTGGGTTATTCTGCCCAGGGGGCAGAATTGTGGGAAACTGTTGGGTTTTCCCTCCCCTGCTGGATTCATCACATGTCCTTGCTTATAGCCCCTGCTGAGCAGCAGTGATCAGACCTTCTTTGGTAATGTATTTATTGCCATTTCATTTCTGTAGAAAATTGTGTGTGTGCCTGCACCCCCACACCTCTGGCTTGGAGTAAGCAGGAAAGGAAGGTCTCCGGACCCAGCTTCCCCCCATGAAATTCCCTGAATGAGGCAGGCAGTGGGGTGACAAGAACTTCACCTGGAAGGACCCTGACTCTTCATGCCCTGAACTCAAATAAATACACAGAGCCGTTGCTTCTGCATTCAGAAGAACTGTAGCCGCCCGCAGGACTCGGGCGTCTCTGGGCGCCCTTCCTCTTGGATGGCCAGATGAATAAAGAACCGGGATTTTGCGGCAGATGGCGCAACCTAATCCAGCCGCTGAGGTGGAGAACTCGCCCGCGGCCTCGCAGTCCCTTCAAGCTCCCGGGTGTTCCCTGAGCCACCTGCATCACAAAAAAACTCCCTGTAATGGAATGAGTTCTCCCGATGATAAGGAAATTGCAGTTTTCGTTTCCAGCTCCACACATCCTCTCCGGCGACCTGGCATTAAATGATATGCTCTGGTAATCAGCGAGGCACGTGACCGGCCGCCTTGTTGTGCAGCAGCGGAGTGGCGTGTCACAAAAATGGAAGCGCCTTGGGGATAGTAGGGAAGGGCAGGGTGGCGAGGACGTACGAGGAGGTTGTTTATGGGTCAGGAGAAATGCAGCAGCCCGAACAAATCCACCGAGCGAAGGATGCAGTCTTGCAGCAGAGGGTATTTTGGTGAGTGGCAGAATCTTAAGCGGAGCCTTTTCCATCAGCTTCATAATCCTGCCTTTTGGTCACCTTCTCCAGTCCGAAATCATCGGGTTCTTTGCGTTCCTCCCTTCCCTGCTTGGTCCGTGTCCAGCCTCTTGCCAGCCCTGGTTGTTTGCAGCCCTTCCTGCTGAGGAAATCTGGAGCTTCTTGTGGGCCTTACTGCTCCTGCTCTTAAGCTTTATATTAAATGCTGCGGCATGTGCTATGTTTTCTGCCCATTGTTCCAACTCTACCGCATCCTTCTATTTATGGACTTTGCTCACATTCCTGTTTTCACCTTAGGCTTCTTCCAAATGGCTGCAGCGTCTTGCTCCTGGCTTCCCCCCTCCCCCACAGTGTTCCTCTCCAGGTGTGGGCAAAGTCTGCCTGCCTGCATCTTACCTGCCCTACATTTTCCCCACCATTAAATTTGCGACAGTGGGGGGGGGGGGGCGGAATGGCAGGTTTGTACCGAATATTGAGGGCAGGCTGCTGCAGAATTCTGCTGTGGCCAGACCTCTCCGGCGTAGGAGGCTGCCGGTGGAAATGATCTCAAGGTGGGGACGCAGGTAGCACCACACAGAAGTGGCCATCGCCCTTCCCCCCTCCCCGCCCCCCAGGACGCATCTTCGAGCTGTCCATCAGGGCGCCCTTTTCTCCAGCAGCCTTTGCCCTGCGGCTCCCTTTCATCCCTGCGGCCCCAGCGCCGCCTGAACCTTCTTCCTCTCCTTGTACCCCTAAAGAACACATGTGCCCCCATGCCTTGTGCCCCCATGACTTGTCCCAGTTGCTTCTCTCTCCCCCCACTTTCACCCTGACTCCGGTTTCCCTTTCCCTGACTGAGTCTTCTTTATGCCTGTCTGTTCTTGCACAATGTGGTATAATTTATCAGTGCAAAGCTAGGGGGGCCCTCTCTGCCAGAGCAGGTGGGAGTGATCGCGGTGAAGCAGTGGGCGGCTGAGGACAAGGCAGCTCTGTCCATTTTGAGAGCATTCTTCCTCTGCACCATTTCGTGAACTGCTCGCTGCTCTCTGCCAGTTTGCTGGTGTTCCATTTCTCATCTGCTCTGGGTTGCAGTTCTCCAAAATACGCTGTTCCCTGGAAACAGCCGGGACCAAGGCTGGGCAGCGAATTCGAGCTGTATTCTGAACGCACAATGAAGTGAACTTTGTGGCCACCTGGGAGAAAACAGCCCATGGCAGGAGGCCATTCTCAAAGCATCTGCATTCATTCATGCATTTTTGCTGCTCCTCTTCTTAGGAAACTCAGGATGTATTTACACGACTAATCTGCTTTCTGCAGCAGGCTTCAGGGGAAGCAGGGAAGGCTTCTAATTAGAAAGCAGAATTCCCTGAAACCGTGCACAGCAGTTGGACATCACCGGATGCAATCGCATTTGACTTGCGTGGAAACAAAATCTACATGGAGCACACCAAAGTTAGAACACACAAATTAACCTGGAGATCGGCCGTGGGGGCGTCCGCGGTCCTGGCACACACGGCGCGCCTTGGGGAAACGAGGGACCAGCCTTCTCTTCGCTGGAGCGGGCAAGTAGCTGTCACGGCCGGCAGCCATACATCACGGCCACCGCCACCTCCTCCTCCTCCTCCGTGGAGTTGCTCAGCCCTTTTTAGGGCCACCCAGAGGAGTAGCCGACGCTGCACGGATTTGTTTCCACAGCACAAAAGAGGCGTCACACATCCAGCATGCCCCGGTCGAGAGTCCATGCCCTGCCAAGGCTGCAGCTGGAGCTGAGCTCCGACAGCGAAAGCAACCAAGAACGGAAAGGACGGTGGAAACGGCCAGTGCATTCCTGCGCACAAGCATCGGTGTGCCTGGTCCATTAGGCACCAGCAACTGCCCGGCCCCTTGCTGGATGGTGGCCAGCACATTTATGAGTGTTCGGAGCCGTCTCTGGACATTAAAAGAATGATTTAAAAGCATGGCAAAGATCAGCAGGAAGAAAGCAGCCCTCCCCCCAACAGTTAGGGTCTGATCTAGAAGATTTAAGTAGGCCTGGCTGTGGTTGAACGAAGGCATGGGGCAAAACGGGGGTGTCGGGGCGGCGGCGCTGCATTGCTCAGGCCGGGGCGCCCTTCCCGGCTGCGATGAGGTTGAGGGCTCCAGGGAGTGCAGTGGGAAGCGAACGAGGGGCAGCCGTGGCCACGGGCCAGCGCGGCATCTCCGGGCCTTTGCGTGGGACCATGGCTTCCCAGCTGCTTTCGTGGCAGCAGCACACGGCTTGGAGGGAAAATGCGGTTGCCTCACGGCCCCCGTGGAGAGCACTGTGGAAAGGAGAAAAAATAAATGCCAAAGCGTCTCGTGGGAAAGCGTGAAGCCTGTCACGGATTTGGGGGGGGGAAGCCGTGGAAGTCACGATCACGGGCACGCCAGCGCTGCTTGCGAACCGTGCGTCACGGAAAATGAACCGCACTTTGCCTCTTGCCACTTCCTGTTAGAAAAACAGCCACAGGAAAACTTAATGGAGCATCTAATTAAATAGCCACGGCGTGCCGAAGTTCTAGCGGGCAAAAGCAGCAGCGGTTTGAGCAGGTGCTCGACACCACGTGAGCTCCCACCGGTTCGATGTAGTTAAACCCAACTCCTGATGGCGTAACCTGCACAGCGATACAGTCTAGCCCTTGAGGGAAGGCAGGTTACATCAACCTCTCCCAAGCCACGATCTGAAGAACGGGCTCCAGTGATGCCAGACGAAAACTGGAGCAAAGTCCGGGAAGAAAATTCAAGCTACAGAGCGGAGGGAATGCTTGAAAACTGGCAATGTGATCAACCCTGATCCTCACCAGTAAATACAAAAATAAAATAGCTGGGGGGAACCAGCGCCGTGTGCTCAGGAGTGAGACGTCCAGTTCGGAAGCTAGTTCAGAAAAGTGGAGCAGCCGGAGCTCATGGAGCTGAAGGAGGGGCAGGGCCAGCCAGGAAGAAGCCCCCCTTTTCCTTCGAGCAACAAGAGGGTGGATGGCCTGAAAGGCCTCAAACAAGCGAAAGCAAGTTACGCAGAGGACAAATGCAGTACAAGCAGCAGCCGCAGCAGCAGCCCCTTTCTATGGCACAGGCTGTTTGCGTTTACTCAGCAATTCACCTCAATTTTCCTGCAGTTTGATTAGCCTCTCCTTTCCCCCAAGTTGCCAACTGGGCAATTTAATTCGTCACTCATACCGGTCCGGCGCCTGCTGCCCCACCATACCTTGGTCAGCTGGATCGCCTGCCCCCTCGGCAGCAGAAGCCTGGGGCCCACAAGGAAAGGCAGCCCAGCCTGGGAACGGGCCGTTGCGCTTTCCTCCGTGCCCTTAGGAGCCCTTTGTTGCCAGCACCCAGACTCCCGAAGGCGGCCTGGGGAACACGGTGGGCCCGTGGCATGCCGAGGGTTGCAGCCCGGCCCGCCCGGTCCGGAGGGCTCTGGCTTGGAGAAGGCCAGGCGGCGGCCCCTCTGTGCCCGCAGGCTTCGCGTGCCACCACGAGGCTTGCGCTAGAACCCTTGCGCCGTGGCAGGAAGCCCAGTGGGTCCTGCTGTGGGTTGGCTGGATCAGGCATAACCCCCAAGACAGGACGGGATGTGGGGCAGGGAACACAGCTCCTGGGGAACCGGCCCGAACCGGCAAGTGGCTGGGCCGAGCCTCGCCTGCCTTCACCCCTTTTCAGAGGTGCTTCCGCAGTCCGAGGCAGAGCTGGATGGAGGCTGCAGCAAAGAGTGCCTCCGCCACGAGCTCGCAGCAGCCCAGTCACTCTGGAAACGCAGGGGCGGGGGAACTCGGAGGTCGCTGCAAACCCTCCCGGACCCCGGGCCTCCCCAGAGAACCCAAGGCGGCCATTGGACTCCTCTTGGAATTGAGTTTGTTCTGCGCTCGGTTTTTACGCATGCACTTTCTTACGAGGCCTCTGAGCTCCGTCTAAGGGGAGCGTGGCAAGGGCAGCCGTGACCTTCCCAGACTCGCCCGGCCTTTGCCGTCGTGCAGAGGAGATGGGGCCCCATCGTCCCAACACGCCCATGAGCTGCGCGGGGTGACCAGCGTGGAGGAGGCGCCGTCGCAGGTCAGTCGCTGCAGCCGGCATGGCTGTGTTGCCCCGCAGGATGGCAAACACAGAACCTTTCCAGTGCAACAGGCCACAGCTGAGCTGGCCACCCTGGCTGGGGATGCTGGGAGCCGCAGTCCAGCACCAGCTTGGGGAAAGAAGCTTGCAGGCTTTTTCTCCCCCCGTGTTTTCGAAGTGTGTACACCTAGGATGATTTAAGTGTACCTGCAGTTGGAGCAGGCCGGTCTGTACACCGAAACATCACAGATGCACACGTGCGTGGGGCCGTGCCTCACGGCACACCCGTCGAGCGAGCGTGCTCCCGTTTGCCTCTGTGCTTCTGACCCTCATCCGGTCCAAAGAGGTACGTCGCACCCGCCAGTCTCGGCTGCACCCTGCCTCGATTTCCGCCATCTCCCGCTCCCCGCCTGCCGCCTTCCCTGCCCCAAGGCCTCAAAATGGAGCTCGCAGACTAATAATCCAGCACTAATCCTACCAAATCTCATCACGGCAAATGGCGGCTGTCTGCTCGTGTGTGGACGGCAGGGGCCGTTTGCCCGCCCCCCCCCCATGAACACCCATCCTCGAGGGAGCCCCCTCACGGTTCCTCGGGGCTCCTCTCCGATTCTCTTCCTCTCCGCCTCACCGGGCGGAGGCCGCTGCCCGTTGGCCAAGCTGCACCGTGGGCTCCCGGAGCACCGCCAGCAGGGAATCGCTCCCGACGGGGCGTAATCCTCGTTCGTTCCGCGAGTCGGCTGGCATCCGTGATGCGTGGTTAGGCGGGGGGATTATGGGAAGGAGGGTAGATGGGCCCACCGCTGGCAGCCCCCGCTGGGGAAGCAGAACAAAAGATCGAGACTCCCCGCGACTTCACTGCCAAAGAGCGGCACTGGCTGGCAATGGCGCGGTCCGGCTCCTGGGGCCCCGAGCCGTTCCCTGGCGGAGGAGGCCCTCCCAGCGCACACGGCGGCTCGGCCGGGCAAGCCCCTCAGCAGCTTGCCAGAGGCCCCGACGGACGGGGCAGGCTGCTCTGCGGGGGGCCGAGGATGCGCAGCTCGGCCTGGCTCCGTGCGGGGCCCCCAGGGGGCTTGCTGCCCCTACTCTCTCCGGGAGCGTTAGATGGGTGGATGAAGGGGTGCTCCCCCTCAACGGCCTTGCAGGTGGTTATTCCATTGCTTTCACGCCCCGCCATTCCTCCTCCCGTGAGCTACTCGGGGCATCATACAAGGGTCCCCTACTGTCCATTTATTCCCTGATTTCTTTTCAAATTTATATGCCACTCAAGGGCAGGGGACGAGGGAGGGAAATCTGCTGGAACCGTTGATTCAGTAAAGCTGATTCATCCTCACAACAAACTTGCAAGGTAGGACAGGCTGAGAAACAGCAGGTCAAACACCCTGGACGTGGAATACAAGTTTCAAGTGATCAGAAGCCTGGTTCCAGCCGAACATCAGGAAGAACTTCCTGACTCCGAGAGCAGCATGAGAACGGAAGCGGCTGGCTAGCGGGGTGGTGGTCTCCCCACATTGCGGGGGGGAATCCAAAAGCCATGTCGGGGACGCTTTAACTGGGAGCCCTGCACTGCTCAAGGAGTCCGGCCTGATGGCTTTCCTGGCCCCTTCCAGCCGGACTGGTCCATAATTCTATGAGAATGAATGCAGTCCGTGGGAGCTGGGGGTGGGGGGGACTCATCAGGCCACCAAGCCAGGGGACCCCCCCCCACATAGGGAGATGCTGCTTAAGGGAGGACCGTCCTGTGCCCAGCAGTGTCCCCAGGGACAGGCAGCATAGCCAAAAAGCTTGGGGGGGGGTGGCGGCACCTGCCCCCCTTCCAAGCCTCTTGCTGGCAGAGATGGCTAATTGGGCGCAGAGCCGCCCGGTCCTTTCAAGGCCGGCGGTGCCCAGGCTCGTTCGCTGTGGGGCGGGCAGTGGGGGAGCCGGCTTGGCACCGAGGCCTCCGAGCGGCTCCGCACCCCGCCGGCAGCCCGCCCCAGCCACGCCGTTTCTTGTCTCCCCAGGAGAAGAAAGGCCAGGAGGTCCAGAAGGGCCCGGAAGTGGAGACCGCCAAGCTGGACAAGCTGCTGAACCTGGTGAGGGAGCCGGCGGCCAAAGCAAGCAAGTGAGCCGGAGCCGCGCACGCCCGCCCCTGCCCGCCCGCCCCCCCCCGGGGGCCTGCGGAGCGCCAGCCCCGGAACAGGCGAGCCTTTGTCCGAGCCGGGCCTGCGTGGACAGCTGCGCGCCGGCCTCGTTCTGACACAAAGAGGCTTTATCTGGGCTTCTGCGGCCAGAGAATAAAAGTGGAGAATTGGCAGCAGAGCGGAGTGGATGGCCGCGTCCCACCCCTGCGCTCCCGCCGACGCTCCGGGCCCTCCGGCTGAGCCGCGCGGACCTGGCTGGCCTGCGAAGCCCGTGGGGCGAAGGGCCGGGCCGAGCAGCGCAGCCCTCCGGATCCCCGAGCGGCCCCCAAGGCGGGCCAGGCAGGGTGCCTGGCAGCTGGCCACCTGGCCCCCTTGTCCTGGCCCCAACAGGGGCAGCCAGCGGTTCCGCATCCTCCGCCGGCTCCCCGCCCCCCCCCGGCCCCGGAAACCCAGTGGTTTTCTCTGGAGACAGAAACCAGACCAGAGCTTGAAGCTTTCTGCTCCAAAGGGAGCGTTTATTATTCCAGCTAAATCAGTCAGGAAGGGACCCGTACACCCAGGGGCGGGGGGTCATTAGCATGAAAAGGGGACAAGCCAGCCTGGCTCTTAACAATGCAGGCAGGCAGGCAGCCACAGAGACCCCCAGGGGCCCCCTGCTGCGCCCCTCCAGCGCTGGAAGCCCTGCCGGGCCAGGCCGGGCGCCTCATCCCCGCCCCACCTCACTCCTCCCAGCCGTGGCTCTGCTCTGGGGGCCGGGCTCCCCCCACCCACAGCGCTCTCCTGCTCGCCAAACCGACCGGCCACGCCAGCCTGCCAGCCCCTTCACCTTGGGCTGCTGCTCGGCTGCGGGAGCAGGAGGGAGGGAGGGCCGGTGGGCGCGAGCGCCCCCCCGCGGTGCTGCCCAGTTCTTCAGGGCTGGTGGTGGGACGAGTGCTGGGACGGGGGGCCTACAAAAAGCCATGCCCTGTGCAACAGGAGCGGCCCGGGGGGACTGCCACCACGCGACCGGGAGGAGCTGCGAAAACGGGTGGCCAGACAGGCCTCCGCTGCACCCGTGCTGCTGCAGCCCAAAGGGCTGCGGCAGGAAGCGAGATTCTAGGTGCTCCCGCCCCCCCAGTGCAGGACTCTCATCGGGGACCTGCCCCATCCCGCCAGGACAGCTCCCAGGCCAAACGCCCCCTCCTCGGGCTCCTCTGTGGCACGGAGAGCAAGGCCCTTCGCTGCGCCCAAGAGCCCGTGCGAGGCGGGCCCCATGGACCCACAGGCCAGAGCGGGCCCCCGGGGGGCAAAGGCTCTGCCAGGCTATGCTGCTCTGCCCTGCGCTGTGCCCCCCCTTGGACCGTGCTCCCGCAGCAGCCTCGCGCCCCCCCCCCCACGACTCAGCCTGCCCCGCAGGCACGGCCTGGTCCCAGCTCCCTTCCCCTGCTGGGAATCGGGGAGGCAAGGAGGCGGCTCCAAAGGGGGCAGGAAGGGCAAGCTCTGCAGCGCCCGGCGGCCCTCGCCCTCAAGCGCCTGGCGGGTTCACTTCTGCTTCACCTTTGGCTCTGGGAGAGCCGGCACCCAGTGCGGCTCCCCGGCGAAAGCGAGCGCTTCCCCAGCGCCCAGTCCTCTCGGCCGGCCGCTGCCAGCGGCCCGCCAGAGGTGCTTCCAGGAAGGCGCCTGGTGCGGAAGCAGAGCCCGCGCTGCCGAGCGAGCGGTGGGGAGACGTCCCTGCTTGCCTCACACCAGCCTGACCCATCCGAGGCTTTGCTGCCACCCGGACGGCAGGACCGGAAGTTCCCCACGAGCCTGAGCTCCCGCACCGCTGCATTAGCCGCCATCCGGACGGGGCCAGCCTCTGGCGCGGCGGCAACCGAGGCCGTGCAGGCCGGCGCAAGGCCAGCCCGGATCCGGCGAGGTCAGGCCCAGACTGCGTCTGTGTCCCAGGCGCCTCCCCCGGAAGGGCCAGCCGGGCTTCTCTGGACTCGGACGGGGGCCTCCCTGCTCCATCGCTCAGAGGTCTTCACCCTCGTCTCCGAGACAAAGACGGCGGGACCCGCCCTGCCCTGCCCCGCCCGGCGTGAGGACGGTTGGTCGGAGCAAGGCGATCGGCGAGCGAGGTCACGAGTGTCCGGAAGCGTCCAAGGCTTCAGCTGTCAGAGCAGGCGGGTCGGAGCCGGCTGTGCTGCCTGCGTCCAGGCAGCAAAGGTCAAGGCTGCAGCAGGTACCGCTCCTCATTCCCCCTCTCGTCCGTCTCGGAAGAAGGGCTCTTGTCGGGGCAAGAGGGCGTCTTGCAGGCCTTGCAGAGGATCAGGAAGAGAATGAGGACAAGGAAGGCGATGACACAGTTGAAGATGATGGCGACCACTGCCCCCGTGGAGAGACCTGCCCCCATTGTGGGTCCCCGGGCGGGGGAGGGGGCGGCCAGGGGGTGGCAGAGGCTGCTGGAGCGGGCTTGTGGGGGTCTCGCAGCTGGCTCAGCCTCGCGGATTCCGCAGCGCCATCCCTCACTCGCTCTGGCAGAGGCACTCCAGGCGAGCCGGACGGCTGCACCGCGCCCGGGAAGCAAGCCGGGCCTTCTAAGCGAGCGCCTCCGAACCGCCGCTCCTCCGCTGCCACTCGCCCTCCACGGGGACCGCCTTCTGGTCCGCCGAGGTCATCCTTGCACGTGATGGCGGGCTTCCTTCCACTTGGGCGCTTCTTTTCTTCCCCTGGGCGAGAAGAGGCACCAATGCCAGTGCAGCCAAGCCTGAGTGAGAGGCCCGTTTGCGGCCGGCGCTGACGAAGCGGCCAGGGCAGAGGAGGAGCTGGAACCCGTGCGGGAGCGCTGGCGGCCTGGTGACTCGCCTGGCTCCTGCTGCGCAATGCGGGGGGAAGGAGACGGTCCCCGCGGCCTGTTTGCCCGCTTCGGTCTCTCAGCAGTCCTCCAGCCAGGAGCCTGCAAAAGGGAAGGAATCGTCCGTTAACAGGGCGGGCGGCTCGTCCTCCTCTGCCGCGCCGGCCGGCCCACCGTGGCGGGTTTGCAAGTTAGGCCCAGAAGCTGCCGTGGCCCAAGTGCTCGCTTGCACACGGAAGCCGGGACACCACAGAAGTGCCCCTCCGCAGCCCAGCCTGCCCTGTGCCGCCCCTCCCCGCGCCCCCCACCCACGTCCACAGCGTCGGAGCTGCGTTCCTGCTCTACTGACACCGTCGCCCATCCGCGCAAAGGTCCGTCTGGCGGCCACCCTGCCTGCGCAGGGATCTGCCCTGCAGCGGAAGCCCTTTGGGGGCTCCCAACCTGCAAACGAGCCGGAAACGTCAACTGCAGCGCAAGCAGTGGAAGGGTTAAAACTGCAGCAGTGAACCAGCGGCAACCAGAGTGAGGAGCAGCAGCAGCAGCAGCAGCAGGATCCCAAACGCCTCTCAAATAGACTAAAACTCCAGCTCCTGGGGAAATGCGGCCTTCGCCTGGTGCCAGACAGGCCTCCCTGGGAAGACCCTTCCGTGGTCGGGGCCACAACAGAGGAGGCCCTCTTGCGAGGGACCCCCACCGGACTTCCCTTGGCAGGGGCTCCCGGAGGAGGGCCTCTGAGGACGGTTTCAGGGCCCAGGCTGGTGCACACGGAGGGAGACATCCTTCAGGTCCCTCGGAGCCCAGCCTGGACATGGATGCTGGGCCGGCGCTGGTGGAAAGGGACTGGCCTAACGGGATTGCGCTGGCCAGACCCCGGGAACCATCCTGCCACTTTTCTCCGGAGCAGCGGGAGCTTCCGGACTGTTTCCACACGCAGTCTCAAAAGGCTGCCCCCACTCGGGTCACTGCGCCGGCCCGTCCCCGGCCAGACAGTGTTGGTCAGCTGGCTAGGCTGTTCCGGGCCACCAACTCCACCGGGGCCTCAGGGGATGAGCCCAGATCCGCGTGCACCTCCAAACTACAGTCCGAGCCTTCAGGGGAAGTGCGGCCTTCGCCAGGGCAAGCGAGGTATCGCCCGTCTGGGAAGGCCAACTCTCCAGCCACGCCTCCATCTTCTCTGGGCCGAGGCAGTTCATTGCGCCTCATCCTTTCGGCTGCCAGGCCCGGGCACTCCCCGGGAGCAACCACTGCCTCACCTGCATTTGATGAGAAGGAGAGAAGGATCTGGGTGCCCCCCCCCCCATAAGCTGCCCCTGTGGTTTCACGGAAATGCTGAACGGCACGGGTGACGGAACGGAGCCCTGTGGAACGGAGCAGCGGTGCAGCTGCCAAGGCACCCGGGAGAACCTTCCGAAGACGGTCCTCCAGATGCATCCACCGCCCAGCCCGGGCAGCCCATCCAGAAGGACACGGTGGTCAATGGTCCAGGAGAGGTCCGAGAGTCAACAGAGCTGCACTGCCGCCCCTCCCGCGGAAGGGCCGTTCTGCAGCTCCTGCTCAGCCCCAGGCCTGGAGCCCCCGTGCCGTTCGAGAGTGCCCAGGGCTGGCCGGCAGCACCTGCTCAGGCACCTTGCCAGGAAGTGCCCCTGCCTCTCGCGCGTGCAACGGCATGCTAGGAGCCGCGGGCATCCTCGAGTCACCTGGAGACAAATGGGCGCGGGAGCACCCCCCGCATCTCTCACCCCCCCCCCCCCGCAGCTCCCACGGCTTGCTGCCAAGGGAGGAACCAGCCGCAATCTCATCCGCTCTTCCTGAATATCTGGAACTCCCGGAAGTGCCAACTGAACGATCACGGCCTCCTCTATTTAGGCCAGCTTCAAGGGGGCTTCCCCAGCGCGGAGGCCTTGCTCTGCCTCTCCAGGCAGCCCCCGGCACTTCTGGGCCGAGACACGGGAATGGCCACAGGCGCAGAGCCACCTCCCGGGAAACACGGCCACCTGGAGGAGCCCCTTCAGAGAGCGCGGCTCCACGGTGCCCCTTTGCGCTGCCCCCGATCGGAGGCCTTGGGAGAAACTCGCTGTGGAGGCCGAGGGCGTTCCAGAGAGTCCTCACCGCGAAGGACCCTCTGGACCGACCCTGGGAGCCCGAAGCCACTCCGGGCCCTTACAGCCATCGGCGAACCCCTCCTGGAAGGGGAGCCCGGTCCCCGCACGCCTGACGCCCGCCAGCCTGCTTTAAGGCAGCCCCTCGGAGGGCCTGTTTGGAGTGAGCTTGTTAGCAAACCAAGGAATTCTGCTTCCAATTAGCCAGACTCAGGATCATCTACACAGAGCGGGAAACTGAGTGAGCGCTTCACAGTGAAGGCAGACAAAAGAGGGCAGCTGTGGATAAAAGGATGCGCATCACTAATCCATTCCAAGAGCGACCCCCGCCCCGAAAAAGCCCTGGAAAGACAGGCGCCTGCACAAGGCAAGGCGACCCCCCACCAGCTGTCGCAGCCCGGCTTCCCAGGAAGGGGCTTGCTGCGCGGCGAGCAGCACCGTGACCAGCAGCTTCTCCCGCTGAGTCTCTGGGGTCAGCGGGCCGCCCTGCACAGCCCTCGCGGGCCTCGCTCCTCCAGCGGCAGCCACGGCTCCCTTGCCCACGGGGCCCCGGAACAGGCCGCCAGCCCTCGACTGCACGCGGTCCGGCCCGTGTTTGCAGCTCGCGGTCGAAGACGGCTGAGCTCGGTAGGAAAGGGTGCCGGGTGGGGAGGAGGGATCGGATCACACCAGATCACACCACCGCACGGCTGATGGAACGGTTCCGCTTCCTCTTCCATCTCCCTCAGCACCGCCTGCTGGAAGGGCTGCTGGGCATCACCCTCGGGGGAGAGGGGCCTGCACGGGCCACCAAGGCCTCCCGTGCCCAGCCAGCCCTTCCCCTGGCCCTCAGGCCTGTCCCAGCCCTTCCCCACAGCCCACCTTTTCCCAAAGGGAACAGAGCCATGGTGCCGCCAGCCGAGCCCAGCCCAGCCCACCCAGAGGGACCCCCGCATGGAGCACCCGCAGAAGCCCCAGCCCCTGGCAGCAGCTGCAGCTTCCCCCGGAGCAGCCCGAGAGCCCCAAGGCTGCCCACAGCGCCGGCCACGGGCCTGGCCAGCGCTCCAGATCACGGGAGGCCTGCGAAGTCCGGGGTGGGGGTCCTATCTCAAGCTAGAGAGCCCCCATCCCAGAGGATGGGGGGGAACACACTGCTCCCTCTTCAGAAGGGTGCCGCTTGAGCTACCCTTCGGTCGTCCCAGAGGGCAGCTCGGCATCCCCGAGGAGAGCAGCGGGGGCCCATCCCGGCTCGCCCCGGCACCAGGGTTGCCCTGGGGTCCATCACAGGCCCTGCAAAGGGCAGGGCTGCCGCTCACCCCAAGGCAGCCGCACCCCGTGCCTCGTGCGCGTGGAACGAGCTTCCCTGCGCAGCAGCAAAGAGGCCGCCTCCCTCCCCGGGCTGAGCCGCCCGCCTGCATCCTCTCCGCCTGGAGCGGCTGATGCGCAGACATCCGTGCCCATCGGCGCCTGGAGCGATCGGGGCAGGCAGCCGCCCCGGAAGGGCCCGGCCGGACAGGCGCCCCACGGCACGGGGCCCCCTCGCCTGCCCTCGGCCATGCGTTGCTTCTCGCCGAGGCTTCTGCCTGCCCCACCTAAAAGGGGCAGCTCCAGGGAACGGCGCGCCAGAGCACCTGTGGCGCCCTGGAAGGCAGCAGGGGACGCTGCAGCGCCGCCTCACAGCGGGGGCTGGCCGTGCGGCCACGCGTGGCCCCCATGCCAGGCCCCCACTTCAGTCCCAGCACTGCCAGCTGGCGGGGGCCGAAAGGGTGGCCGCCTGGGCAGGGTGTGGGACCGGGTCTCAGGAGATGCAGGCTCTGGTCTCAGCCATGAGGCTGCCTGGGTGACTCTGGGCCAGCCGCCGACCCTCAGCCTGGTCTACCTCACAGGGCTGTTGTGGTTAACAGAAAATGGAGAGGGGCAGCAGGCTTATGCAAGCTGCCTTGGGGTCCTTGCAGGAAAAATGCGAGATATAGAATAACTAAGTACGTAACGGTGCGGCTTCCCCCCGGGTACAGAACGCTGGGCTGGCTGGGCCCTGAACCAGCTGCTCCCTTCTTCCCAGCGATGCCCGTCCCTGGAGCAGGTGGAAGCGTGCAGGTGGTTTTCCTCATCCTCTGCAGACTTCGGCTTTTTTGAAAAAACACCGAGCGCTGGCTCAGGTTGCAAAGGAGCACAGAGGAATCTGGGCCAGGAGAAGTGATCCCAATACACTGGAAAACATTTCCTCCTCCGTCCGAAGAGAAATCCCTTCCAGACCCAAACCTCGCCTGCAAACCAGCCCTTCACTTGCTCGCAGGGGCCAGAGGCCCCGCTTGTGTCAGAAAGCGCTCCAAGAAAAATTCAGATGGTTTCTAAACACCTTTCCTTCAGCTCGGCTGGCTGTCTGTACCAGAGCAGGCTGGCTGGAGGCATCGGGGTGGCAACAATTGGCAACTTTCCTCCCTCCATCCCATAATGCCACTGGAGCAAACAGCAGAAACTTGTGCTTTCCTGCAAGCTGTGCGCTTTCCTGCAAAAAGGAACTTATCTTGCCAAGAAGTGAGAAAGTGCACGGAAGCGGTTCCAGGAATCAGTGTGGTGCAAGCAAGCAGGCTGCCGGATGGGGAAACCTGCTCGGGAAGGCCCCCTCCGCAGCAAGCGCGCGACGCGGCCCCCCCGGCCCCCGCCCCCAGCGAGGGCTCAGCCCCTCACCCCCCCAGCCCCTCGCCCCCAGGCACGGCAGCTCGCCCTGGGAAAGTGACACATTTCTGGCCTGTGAGCCGCTCAGAGCCGACTCCTTCCCTCTTTCTCTGCACATACACACACAACCTCCGAGGGAGTTTTAAGGGAAATTTGAGGAACTATACTTCCTTCAAAACGAGGGCAGGCACTTAAAGAATTCTCCTGCGGGCTTAGCTGAATTTGGGTAAGGATGGCCTGCTTGCCCACGGGCTTCTGCGGAGAGCAAAGCGTGGCTGGAGAACCCTCTGGAAACTGGAGGAGCGAGAGGCGCGAGTGTCACGAGGAGGCATCACGGAAAGGGAGCCTCAGGGGAAGATCCCCAGGACCCCGGGAATTGTGCACCAGTGTGCAGAACTTCCGGCAGGCCATGCCTGGCCCAAGGCACACCCAGAGCTCCCCCTGGCTAAGAGAAGGTGCCCGGTGCTCCCTGCCGGCGCCCTGCGTGGCCCCACCGGAGGCTCTCTGCCCCACCGCACGGGTGCAACGGGGCTCCGTTCCCTTTCACAGGGGCCGGCACTGGGCCCCACAGCAACCTCCCCCGACCCTGTGCCCTCGAGACGTCTGGGACGGCAGCTCCGGTCCACCCCGGCCAGCACGGCCCGTGTGCAGCGACAGCAGCAGCAGCCCAGCCGGTGATCCCAGATGGAGCGAGACCCTCCGGCAAGGCAGTGGCCCGGACGGCCGGGAGTGCACATGGCTCCGCGCGGAGAGCGCATCTGCTGAGCGAGTCGGGGCCTGTGCCTGGCCCAGGCGGACGGACAGCGGAGCACCGGGCCCCTGGGGACTCCCAAGCGCCGCATGTGCGACACGAGCGCAGCCCTGCACTCCTTCCGTGCCGCCGCCAGCCTCGGCCGGGTGCTGAGCAGATTCCGTGCGCTGGCTGTCACCAGGGGAGGAGGGAAAAGCAACCGGCCGCTCGGGATGGTCGGAGCGGAACTGACGGCCACGCCGCTGCCACTGTTGCAGAAGCTGAACCGGCGGGTGTCCTGGGTCACACGCGGCACCGTTCGCTCCCACTAACACGGGCTGTGTTGCCCACGACCGCTCCCCCGGATGGGTGCCTCTCCCAGCCCTGCCAGCCGGGATCTCTCTGAGCACGCTTCCCGGAACGGAACGTAGCCCTGGACCTTCACCCCGTGCAGGGACCGCCCCTCCCCAGCAGTCCCGTGGCTCAGCACCGGCTGGGGCCTTCCAGGGCTTTTGGTGGACCCCCCCCCCCAAGAACGGCAGCATCGAGAGTATCCAGCCCTTGCAGCTCGGCCTGGAAGGGAAGGCTCTGGGCCAGCGGCCCATCTCTGCTGGCACACTGCCCGCTCCAACGCCAGGCCGCTGGTCCAGGAGCTGGGGAGGAGCGCCGGGTGGACCTGCCTGGCTCAAGACCTTCCGGGGCTCGGGGGGCTCGGGCAACGCCTGGGAGGGCCCTTTGCAAAGGGCCCGCCACGGCCCCTGCGGCTGCGACACGCTGTGTGCACGCGCTGCACCGTTCCCGCCGGCCTGGCCTTCCCCACGACGCAGCCACGCGGGTCCACGGACACCGCCACCGCGCGTCCGCCAGGCAAGGCCCGTGCACCGGGCTCTGCTGGCAGAGGGACCCCCCAGCCCGGGCCCCCGCCCGCCCGGCGCAGGGACGCGGGGTCGCGGCCGGCCCACGAGCGGGCGCCTCTCGCCAGCGCCCGCGGCAGGGCTTGGCCCGGCCCGCCACGCGGAGCGCTCGCTCGGGCGGCAACTCCGGACTTCGGCCCCGGCCGGCCGGGCGGAGCGAGGCGGCGGGCCGCG
>NW_025335985.1:6545736-6548573 GCF_004798865.1 Varanus komodoensis
GTGAGGAGCGGCAACCACTGGATGGTCCGGCTTAGAGGGAGACGCGATGGAGGAGCTGAAAATAACACGTGGTGGGGAGAGGGGGGCCCTTCTTCCTCTCCCACTGCACTTGAACCCGGGGTCACCCCATGAAGCGGATGGATGGGTGGTTCAGGCCAGATACAGGGTTTCAAGTGCCTCTTCACACTGCACATAGCGCATTCGCTGTGATGGGAAGTGGCGATGCCACCAGCCTGGATGGCTCTGAAGGGGACTGGACTGATTCCCGAGGGAGGAGGCTATCAGTGGCCACTGGCCTTGCTGGCCACGGGCTTCCTCAGTCACCAGAGCTGGCCTGCCTAAACACCCCAGTTGCTGAGGGGCTCAGGCAGGAGGAGGCCTTGCGCCCGCCCTGCCTGGGGATCCTGCGGGCAACTGGCTTGCCTCTGTGCGCATGGAGCGCAAGACTGCACAGGCCTCTGGTCTGACCCAGCACGGCTGAAGTTCTTGTGCCCAAAATCCCTGACTGTATTTTGCAAGCTGCCCGTTCTCGGCATGTCTGTCAACGTTTGCCTGAGACCGTCCACCGTTGGACAACCTCTGTCATCTGCAGGATGTAAAACGCCCTCCGCCCGTCGCCACAATCCCCTTCTGAGCCTGGGGCGCATATCTGTCCAGTCAACATTTATCTGCTAGGCTCCCAGTTAAAAGACAATGACTATTACGAATCCACATCCAAAGCACTTGAACATCTATTTTAAACTGAGTGAAATGGACGGTGGTTTCGCCGTGTTGCGGTTTGGCTCTTTGGGGATGCTGCAGCATTCGCAGCAGTAACGGCACCTGTGGCTGCACTTGGCCTCGGTTTGTGACTGGCTTGCGTGGCCATCCCCGTGCGCTCGCCAGCTTTTCCACACCCGGACACGCAAGCGGCACGGGCTTTCGTCACCGTCCTCTGGCCGGCCACCGTCCTCCACGGCTGCCTCCTGGCCACTGCACTTGCAGTAGTTCGGTGAGGGCACGATTAGATATTCCTTTCAAGTCACTCCTTGTGTTTCCATTTTACGCCTTTATTAATTTAACCCCACCCCATTTTTAAAGCCCCTTGATGAATAAAGATGAAAGCCCAGAGAGCTATTTGATCACAGCCACCCCCCTTCTCTGCCATCAGAAGCTTTTAAGGAAAGATCAAGGCCTCTCCGAAGCGCCTGCGCCTGCGGAGCAGCGCGAAGGGCTGCCTTGCGTCTCGCTGGAGCCCGAAGCGCAGGAAACCTCTTGCTTGCCCCGCGGGAAAGCGCGATGGAGACTTCAGGACCCTGGACACCGAAGAGCCGGCGGGAGAGGCAGCCGGCCAGCAGAAGGGCCACCCACGGGACCACCGTATTTCTTAGAATGCATGGGGGGCGAGCTCAGCCTGAAGACCACCCGGAGATCTCGACTGAGCACACCACCAGCTGGTGATTTTCTGGGGAGGTCAGGGCAGTGGGTAGCTCGGGGCAGGAGGGCAAAGTTCCAGAAGCTGCACTGACTCACCCGGTGGCTTTCTAGACAAATTGGGGAGGGGATATGTAAGTGACCGGTCTTGCTTTTGTTCTTGTGCCACTTCCAATGAGACCACGCGCTTGGAGTGTCCATGACAGGGCAGGATTTCAGGTCAAATAATCAGTCATGCCTGGCTGCTGAAAACTGGACCAGACACAAGCCCCCGAGATGGAAGGAGGCCCCGCCGTGTGGCTGCCCGACGCTTTCTGCTCCGTGCCCGGCTGTTCTTTGGCACTTGCTGTCCTGAGCGTGGTTTCATGGACACCAAAACCACTCTACGCTATTTTCTGCCACGGAGGAGATCGCCCAGCCCGTCTCCCTTGGTGCGCAGAGCGTGGATGGGACATGCTCCCTCTGAGACTTATCAGCCCGGCAGCAAAGAGGCCCTGGAAACAGGTGAGGGGTGCAGAGAAGTGTGAGGGGGTCACCCAGCCCTCGGCTCAGCTTCTCGGGAGACCCCAAAACATCCTGGGCTCTGAGCGACAACCGCTGGGCACAGTGTCCGGGGCATTGGCTCTTCCCCAGGCGGCCCTCGCAAAAGGCTCTGCGTCCAGCTGCCACTTGCCTTGTGCATTCAAGGCAGTAGGCCTTTGGTGGCACCAGCCCCAGGGCCTCCCTCCTGCGGCGCTGCCCCACGTGCCTCTTGTCTAGGGAGACACCGGAGTGAGCGCTCAGCGTGCCTGGAAGCGCTGATCCGGATGCTTCCCTCCTGCGTGGCCATCCTGCCTCTTCCGGGCAACAGGTCACAACACACACCCAGGGCTGCCCTCTCGCCATTTGCGTGGCTTCCCTCCACCCAGGCGTGCCTTCCTCTTCCTGCCCCCAACCCTTCTGGCCAAGTTGCACAATCTGGGCTCCTCAGCTGGTCCTGCCCCACATTTGGGGGGCCAGGCTTTGACAGAGGGTTTCACTCTTGCGAAAGAGCTCTCCGCACCGTTCGTGTTCCAGACGGAGTCCATCAGGAGGACTGGGCATCTCTGGGGGCAATCGGCCCCCCGGCCACCCGCACGCCCAGCGGCTCGGCTGCCATGGCAGGCCTTGGGGGCCCAAGGGGCACACGGTCCGGCCCTCGGGGGAGCCCTCCGCCGACGCGGCCTCCCACCCCGGGAACACGATCTTCTGCCCGGGGGCCGGGCACGTGCGCCTTTCTGGGGGCGAGCGGCGAGCCCCCCCCCCGGCCAAGCCTGCCGCCCCGCGCGCCCCCCCGCCGTTCTCACGAGCAGCCGCCACGCGAGGGCCGCGCTCTCGCTCCGCCCGAGGAGCCGGCGGCGGCCCGCTCCGCCCGCGCCGCCCGGGCCCAGCGGCGCCGCGTTCAC
>NW_025335985.1:6548673-6552256 GCF_004798865.1 Varanus komodoensis
GCGGGCGGGCGGCGAAAATGAAAGCCGCGCCGCCGCTTCCTGCGCGGGGCGGGCGGGCGCGCGGGCGAGGCGGCCAGCCAGCATGGGCGACGCGGCGCAACCCTTCGAGACGGCGCTGCTCTTCGCCCTGGACGACCTGGCGGGCGACAACTTCAGGCGCTTCAAGCAGCAGCTGGGCGTCGTGCGCGTGGAGGAGGGCCGGGCGCGCATCCCGCGCGGCCGCCTGGAGCGCGCGGACACCCTGGACGCGGCGCGGCTGCTGCTGGAGGCCTACGGCGAGGAGGGCGCCCTGGACGTGGCCGTCCGCGCCCTGCGCGGCGCCAACCTGCGCGACTCGGCCAGCGCGCTCCTGCAGTGGCGCCGCGGCGGTAAGGCCCCCCGCGCGCCCGCGCCTTGCCCGGCAGGCAGGCAGGAGCCCCCCCCCCCGGCGGCGCCTCGCTGCCCCCGCGCGCCCGACCTGCTGGCCCGGGGGGCCCAGGCCCCGCAGCTCCAGCAAGGTCGTGCGGCGGCCCGGCTGGAGCTGGGCGGCGGGCCTCCGGGGGCCCGGCCCCCCACTCCCGCTCCCCATCCCTCCTGCTTGGCGCGGCGCCGCGGGGCCTCCCGTTTCGCTTCGCTATCTGCGGCAGACAGCTGCGGCCCCGCTACTTCCCTTCCATTTTGCAAAAGCCGAAGCGGATGTCCCAAGCGAGCATTGCAGGGTGCTAGAGAGAAAATGGGGGGGGCTGCGGAGGAAGTCCCGGGGTGCGCTGGGGGGGGGGGTAGCATGACCTAGCGCTTCCGTTCCAACCTGCAAGGGGCGAGCTGGCTCTGACTTGCAGGCTCTCCTCCAGCGTGGCTTTTCGCCTGTCCTTAAACTAACCATGCCGCCGATTTCATGAAATCAATGCATGTGCATATTTAAAGCAGGTAAGTCGCAGGTGCGATGGGGGAAGAAAGCAGAACAGTGTGTGGGGGGTGGAATTTATCCCTTCCCCTCCTGTCTTGGTGGTGCAGGTGAAAATTACCACCTTTGCTGAGGCTGGCTGGAAACACCCCGTTCCTCTCTCTCTGATCTTGGAGTACCCAGCAAAACTTACCAGAAAGGAGCTGAGCTGTGTTTGCACTGGCAAAGGACCCTCTGCAGTCCCCTTTCTGCTTTAACCACCCCTTTCAGGCTGCCTCCCTGCCTGCCCTCTTCCCCAGGGTAGCCCCTTTCAGGACTTCCTCTTCTGAGAAATATGCCTAGGACTGTGTTTTTTTGGCTGACCTCCTGAGCCCTCTGACCCGTGTAGAGTAAGTTCCGTTAAACACACAGAACTGGTTTTGAATTTACACACTTTGTGCTGCACATGCAAGTTGCTTTTTCAAAATTAAAAGCAAAACACAACCCGCCAGGGGTTTCCCGCTTGCCTTTGCATGCAGTGTGGAGTGGGATGGAAAGAGCAGCTCTCCAGGATCCCTCTACTCTGCAGCTCACAGCAAACTGGACGGGATGGGCCGCCGAGGTCTCTGGCACTCCTTTTTAGGAAGAACAGTACAAAAGCCCCGCGGCAGGAATTCCGGCAGGAAAGCCGAGGCAAACGTGGCTCACAGACGACCGGGGAGCTTGCTGCCCTGCGTTTCCCAGCTCCACACACTGCCCCGGACGTGGGGGTGCTGCTGGCACTCTAAGGGGCCCGTACCTCTGTCTCTTCCAGAGCAACGCTAGGAGAGCCGTCCCTGAACACGCGCCCGGCTTGGGCGGCCCACGCTTTGCACCCCATCATGTGCCAAGTGCAGCCTCCAGCCGAGTGCCGGCGCCCACCCGGACTCTGCACCACCCCGGCCTCCTGACCGACCGGCACTGCCTCCTCCCATTGCCCGCCGGGATCCTGAGCACGCTTCTTGAAGAGGCCACCCTTGCCCCGCCACGGCAGTGCCCTCTGCTGCATTTGGCTGGTTCGCCTGCCTGCTTCTTGCAATAAAGACGAAGCTGTGACACTCCGGCTCCTTTTTTAAACTCTGCATATGTTTTTAGCACCTTGCACCAGTCCTTGGAGGAGGGGAAGCAGGCAGCAATTCCCTGATCCTTTATTGTCTTACATAGTTAGGAAGCCTGCTGGGCAATTGCAGAGTAGCTTAGGGTGCGACCCTCGGCATGTTTACATGGAAAAATCCGTATAACGTCCGCCACGCTGTGGCAGTTTTAGGTCTAGCCATCCATCGAACTGAGCCCTGAAACTTTGCATGGCTGCATTCACAAGCATTGCAGACGTTATTCAAAACTCAGACATCGTGTACAAGAGAACTGTCTTCGTTTTCCCACTAAAGTCTATTTATTCCCTTGAAAAGAAGGGGAAGGGTTATGAAAACATGCTCATTTCCTGAAAGTCTTCTGGGCTTGGCTCCGCTCCCCCCATGCCTTGGAATGGGGATTGGGATGCACAGCTCTGCAGAGCTGGGAGATTAACTTGGGGACAAAGGGCTGATTATAACATTTTCAGGAGCTTCCTTGCAGGCCCTTGATCCCTTGGCTGAGTCGAGGCCCCCACAGGCGCTGGCCACGTGCCACGCGGCTTCCCCGATTGCCCTCCCTTCCCGCGGCTTCCCCAATTGCCCGGCAAGGCCACAGCCTGGAGACCATTCCATGGCTTGCGACGGGGTTCTGGGGTGGTTTTGGGGGCACCCCCTCCCGACAGGCCATTATTTTGTTTTCTTTTCACAGCCACTGTGTAAGTCAGTTGCCTGCTTGGGGGATGGGGGGGCACAGCCCTCCCTCACTGAATCCAGGCCTTTTCTTGACACATACCCCTCTGGCTCTGGAGGGCTCGGGAAGCAAATCCTGCAGGTGGCAAGGAAAAGCAGCGCCAGGGCTGTCCGAGCAGAAGGTGGTGCTCCTTGGAGAAATTGTCGCTGGGGGGGGAACCAGAAACTGGCTCGAAGGAAAGGGAAGGGGGACAGTCGGTGGGGCAAGTGGGAGGCTGCGAGGAGGGGGTCTCCTGCTCTTGCAAGCCGCTGCTCTGGCGCACACGTGCCTCCATCCCCGTCCTCGCGGCTGGGTCTGGGGATCCCAGCCGTGGCTTTTGCAGCAGCGTAAGGCCGACGACAGACGGCGGCTGCTCTCTCCACAGATCCGGTGGAGGCAAAAGCAAAGGGTCCCTGAGTGGTGTGCCTATTCCAGAGGCCCCTAAATGCGAGGCCGACGGGGGCACGACGGCTGGTGCGCCTGTGCCCGCTTCCACCCCTCAGCATCCTCGCGGCCCGGCCCTCTCCATGCCTCGGGGTTTCCTGGGCTGATTTTCACATCCAACCAAGACCCTGAGTACCAAATTCTAGTAAGGTGGCACGACCTGCAGTCCAAACCACCAAAACCAGAGTAATTTGTGGTCCGAAACAGCTGGAGGGCATGGTGTGGGGGGAGGTGTTGGTTGGGGTGCCCCCATTACAGGCTAAAAGGCCTCAAATGCCAGAGCAGAAGGTTGGCTGCCTGCCTCCCAGGACCAGCCACACGCTCTGCAGGCCTCTTGTCATGAAGCCATCCGCACTTTTGACGTGCTCAGACAGCAGCGCTCGGTTTCCTACCGGAAGCATCCAGCATTTCTGGGATCGTTAGGTTTGCTCCCCC
>NW_025335985.1:6552356-6583301 GCF_004798865.1 Varanus komodoensis
AGAGCCCCGGCTGACGTTTCCATGGAGCTGTCCACCCCCCCCCCCCCCCCAAGATCCCCTTCCTGCTCCATCCCTGCTAGCTCAGATCCCATCAGCCACGACTTGAAGCAGGGACTTGTGCCCCAGAATGCATCACTGCATGCTGCTTATTCTGAACGGCAGTTGCCACGCTGATGCCCCTGCTCCCGGCCTGGAGAAATCCCTTCGGAGCGCTCACAACCCGTTTTGGTTTTAAGCACCCTAGAAAGTTTAGGATCACAGGCAAATGTGGCCAACCCCACCCCCCCCACGCTAATTCGCATGACCAGGCACAATCCAGGATCCAGGCCAAGAAGAGAAGAGATCGGGGCCTGAGGCCCATGGGACAAAAAAGTACACACTTGCCTATCCTTATTTAGAAACATAGAAACAGAGCGAGGCAGAAGGGGCCTCCCGGGTCAGCTAGTCTGACCCCCAGCACCAGCCCGCTCCGCTCACGACAGGCCCACCAGTTACATATGCGCTCTGCTCTCCTTGTACCTGTGTGTGTTGCTGAAGGACTGTGTCTCCGGTTTGTAAAAGAGCTTGTGCACAGGGCCGATTTGATTTCAGAAAATGAAGGTGGGCAGCCAGCCCGAGAGGATCAGATACGGCAGACACTTTGGGGGCCCTGGACTTCTTCCTGGCAAGTGCCCATGGACAGCAGGATGGTGGGGCGGGGGGGGGGATCCCAGAG
Organism: Varanus komodoensis; assembly: GCF_004798865.1. Lineage (NCBI taxonomy): Eukaryota > Metazoa > Chordata > Lepidosauria > Squamata > Varanidae > Varanus > Varanus komodoensis. The sequence goes on from NW_025335985.1 coordinate 6,553,072, forward strand.
ATCAGGCTCCAAATGGAAGATTTGGGTCCCCCTCCTAGCGCTGCCCCACACCTGCCCTCCTCTGAGGCTGGCCACGCATCTATTTGCTCAGAAGTAGGTTTCATGGCTTTCAAGCAGGACAAGCCCAAGATTCACCTGCACAAGGTGCAAGTGTTGCTCTTCAGAAGAAGCAGCCAGAGGCCAGCAATGCCGAGCGCGTGTGGAACTGGGGGAGGCGAACAGGAGGACACCATGGGGCGGCGGGGGGGGGTGTTCCCGGGCACATTCACAGTGTCATGGGGAAAGTTAGAAAATGGCAGGGTCCTAAAAGCGAAGTCTTGCAAGCGAAGCCAAATAGCCTCGGCAGAACACGTTATGCAGCATCTGATATTAGATAAAAGCAAAGCGAAAACATCTGAGGGTTTTTTAACTTGGACACAATATGGCATCATGTTATTTAATAACCAAATCAGCAGCATCTTCAGGAGCATCTAGCAAAACCTTTCTGCACATTATGGAAATTAGACTAAATATAATTTGTTTCTGTGCACCGTAAAGATCACCTCCGAGCAGCCAGTAAGAAGCCAGCCAGATTTCCGCCTCTAAACCGACGTGGGAAAATGTTTTATAGACCGCCCTCTGCCCACAACTAGAATTAAACTTGGTGTATTTTATTGTGTTGTTTCCTTGTGCGTTTGTATTTGGAAAGTTAAGAATTAAAAATCCATGGGTGGATAATCCATGCTCCATGCTTGCTAGGAAGTGGGGCCTATAAAAATGGTAAATACAAGTTCGATCATTTTAAATAGTCAGTTCATGGTGTTAAAATACAAATTTGAACAAGGTACCTTAAAACGCAGACACACTTTAAGGACAGAATTCAGCCATGCTGAGCCCTTGCAAAACTTCTTCCCATGGGAAGCTGCGGCCTTTGGCCACAGTTTCCATTTGAATGCACATTTATATCTGTAAGGGTAATTATCTTCAGGGTTATAATCTGTCACATGCAACGCTTGGCAGCCTGATTTGGTGCTAACTCTTGTCGCTCCGACAGCGTCTATCCACAGGAGTTGCAGGAGGTGGATAAAGAAGTATAATCAGAGGAACAGAAGCAGCGATCTTTGCTCCGAAGTGTGGCTGAGTGCCAAATTTGCCTGGGAAACATCGGAATACGCTGATGGCATGTAAAATCCACAAGCCTGGCGAGCCTGTGCCTTGGCCCAGGCAAAGGGGCCAGGTGGGACCTGGAGCAAAATTCTGAAGTCCCCTGCTCACCTCTGGAAGGCTTGGCTTGACAAGATGGAAAGTGCGCTGGAGCAGGCGGGGAGGGGGAATGCTCCCACGGAAAGCCCTGCAATGAAAAATCTCGCACGTCAGGAACAGATGTTCTAGCCTTCCCTGTCCCTGCTGTGCCACTTTTCTAATTGCAGAGCGTTTTCAAAAAATCAGAGGTGATCTTCTTGTCCGAAATGATGCAGTCCATTCCACTGTGGCAGGACCGTTCCCCTCCATGACCATCTCATTCCGGTGCACGTGTCAGAGCAAGCTCTACCTGGCTTCTTGCCGGTTTGGTTGGTTGTGATGTGAAGGCTCACGAGCAAGAGCCTCCTCCAGGTGCAGAAAGGAGACTTCAGGTATTCCATGAGATCAGCCTTCACTCAAGCAGGGCTCAGCCACAACAGATCGGTGTGTCTTTCAAATGCCTCCAGGAATTTGTGCTTTTTGCAACGAGCCAATGCAGTTAATCCTGTAGAATATCTTGGAGAATTACTGGAATTTTGGTTTATTTCCAAAATAGGTACCCGCTGCAGTGAAGAGAGGTTGCTGGAAGGTGCAAAGAAACAGTTCATTGGCAAAATATTTTGTAGAACATATGTGGATAGAATAGGCAAAGAAATGGAGTGGAGGAAAGTACGCCAATATTCACCAAGTGGGCAGAATTCACTGGCAGCGCTAATGATGGGAAGATGGATTCTTTGAAGAGCTGTTTTTTGGGAAATGCATTTGGGAATTCTTTGGGGCAGACATTCCAGGTGGGAGGAGAAATCGTTGCATGGAATAAAGGTTTCCATCTTCACTGCGGATGCACAGGGTGGCCACTTACGAATTGCTCCTGAAGAGGACTGCTACCTGTGTAACATTTGCCTGTGCTGATTTATACAGATAAACGCCCATGTAGAAAACATTATTATAATGATGAGAGAACGGCCTGCCTCACGATATGGGAAACTGCCCTTCAGGCCACTATCCAGTGCCAGTGGGGAACATGCAAGAGATCTGATGGTTTGTGGGGTTTAATCTTTAAACTGGAACTGGGCAGGGCCGCTCTTTAAACAAAGGCCAAGCCCTCCACTTGGGAACAAGAAACCAAATGTGCCACTGCAGGACAGGAAGTACTTGGCCCAGCGATACTGCAAATGAGAAGGGTCTCGGGGTTGTTGTAGATCACAAGCTGAATAAGAGCCAAGAAGGTGATGTAGCTGCAAACAGGGCCAACGCGATTTGGGGCTGCATTAACAGAAGCATCACCTCCAAAACAAACGCAGTGCTGGTTCCCCTTCACTCAGCTCTAGCCAGACCTCAGCTGGGTGACTGTGTCCAGTTCTGGGTGCCTAGGTTTTAAAAAGATGCGGAAAAGTTAGAAAGGGTGCAAAGGAGGAAACAAGGTGATCCAGGGTTTGGAAACATGGCCCTGTGAGGAGAGAACTGGGCGTGTTTGGCCTCAAAAAGAGGAGAGAAAGGAGGGACATGGTATCACTCTACAAGTACCTGAAAGGCTGTCACAAAGAGGAGGGGCAAGACCGCTTCTTATTCATACTGGAGCGCAGGACATGGACTAACAGACTTAAGTGGAAAGAAAACAGGTTCAGACTAGATGCAAGGAAGGATCTCCCGACTGACAGAGCAGTAGAGCAAAGGAACCTATGCCTGGGGAGGCTGTGGGCTCTCCCTCGATGGAGACATTCAAAAAGCGTCAGGACAGCCGTCCGAGTGTCACTTGGAGTCTTGTGATGGCAGGGGTGGACCCCATAGCCCTCTGGCCCCTTCCAACTCTACTATTCTGTGAGCCCGGGGACACTGTTGAATGGATGCTGACCCTCTGGCTATTCCCCATTAAAGGACTGTCCTCTGTCAAAGAGGCGGCATGGCCACCCTGCTTCTGCATGTGGGAAGGGGGGAATGGCACTGCCGGGCCGGCTTCGAGGGGCATGTGGAACAGCGATACTCCACGGAAGGGCGGCAGCCGGAGCGTCGGGCCTGCCGAAATCACACACTTTGCTCTGAAATAGGAACTCGGCAGCAACCTCTGTTCTGGCGGAGTTGGAAGAGAGTGGCAGTCTTTAATCCGGGGGGAGGGCCCGGCCCAGCCGCTCAACCAGCACAATCCAGATCAAGGTGTGTGCCGAGGAAAAGCCCGGACCAGCAAGGAGCGCCGAGCACCAAAGCGTGGGGGGACAAAAGGTGCCGCCAGTTCACCAGCCAGCAGCTTGAAAGCCTCACGCCGGACGTGCTTCTAGCGCAGGACTTCTCCAACGGGCCGTGGCCAGACCGCCTGAGCGGTGGCTCCCCTCGGCCCGGGAGAGCGCGCTCCTCCTCTGCAGTGGTGGGGGCACGGACGCACAGCCGGCAGAATCCACTCCTTCTGCAAACAGGTTGCTCCAAAACAGACGTGAGCAAGGCAGATGTGATCAGTCACCGAATGGGGTCAGGTGCACACAGTCAATCAGCATTTAGCTGACTGACAGACTCTGAGTAACTCCTCAAGGGCTGCCCTTTCTTGACCCAGAGGCTGCGCCGAGACCCACGATTCCAGCCTCTGCCGGCACTACCAAAAAGGAGATGAAGGGCGCAGACAAGACTGAGAAGGCCGTCAAGGGTCAGCCTGGCCGGGGGCCGAAATCCTGGCAGCGCCCACCGGCTGGAGCACCCGGAACCCATGCCCACTTCCGCCCGTGCAGCTTGCGCCCTCTGGCCCCGGCCACCGAGGCCGTCAGGAGGAGAAGCGGGAGGTGCCGCTGCCGCGGGCTTTCTGGCCCAAGGAGCCTGTCAGGCAGGCAAGTGGGGTGCGGGTGACCCGCGGGGAGGGGCGGCAGTGGCCGGCGAGCACAGCAGAGGGGCTCGCGGCCCTCGGGAGCCTCTGCTCCCCACAGGGTCCTGCTCGCCTGTCGCCTTGCAAGAAAGAGGGGAGCAGAAGACGCTTCCACATCATGTGCAGGTGCTGAGAGGCTGTGACGCCCCCGCCACTATCTGTGCAGCGGGCCACTCCCGGGCACCATGACGCCGTTTGCAGTGCTGAGCAACCCCACAGCTGTTGCAGCTGGCCGCCCCTCCCCAGGCAGCCAACGGGCCGTGCGCCACGGGGGAAAGCAAAGGGTGACGTCTGCCCCACACCCCCCCGCCCCGTCATCAAGACCCTGCAAAGCCGTGTGACCCGAGCAGCGCCAAGAGCGAGCGCCTTCCTTCATCATCTCGCTGACTCGAGTCACCGGCAGCGGCTCCCTGGGGAACGGCGCCGTCACTCACCGCTGCTCCGAAGGCGCTGTAATCGCAGGGCCACCGTGCCTGGCACTTCCGCGGGACTAGTGTTTGTCAGGCTTGTCACCCAGGAAGATAAGCTGTGGGTGCGGGGGGCATGCCCCACTGAGCCCGCTGGAGACCCGGGCCCTTCTGGGGACGGCGCAGGCGCTGCTTGCTCCGTGGGCAGGCCGGAAGAAGCACCTCAGCTGGGGGAGCAGCCCTGATGCACCTGGGGCACGGGAGCAGGTGTCACAGGTGCAGGATGGGGGACAAGTGGCTGGAGGGCAGCACCTGCGAAAGGGACCTCGGGGTGCTGGTGGACTGCAGGCTGAACATGAGCCGGCTGTGGGATGCGGCGGTCAAGGGGGCGAATGCCACCCTTGGCCAGAAGCATGGCTTCTGCTGCACACGACTCTGGGCGCCCACAGCTGGAGTCCTGCGTCCAGTTCTGGGCTCCACCTTATCGGAGACGCAGCCAGGTTAGCAGAGGTTCAGCGCAGGGTCACCAGAAGGGCGGCCGGGTTGGGAGGGATGGCAGACGAGGAGAGATTGAGGGACCGGGTCTTTTCCGCCGGGAGGAGACTCCGAGGGCGTCCTTTAGTGACTTCTGGGTATGTGAGGGGGCGTCATGGGGAGGAGGGCCATGGCCTGTTCTTCCCTGCAGTGGAGGGCAGGACGCATTCCAGTGGGGCAAAGCTCAAGGAACCAGGCTTCAGGTTGGATGCCAGGAAGTCTTTCCTGACAGTTAGGACCCCTGGGATAAGGAATGGGCTTCCACGGTTGAGGCCCCCTCAGTGAGGGTGTTCAAGGAAAAATTGGGCAGCCACGTGTCAGGGATTGCATGAATGGAGCTGGCTGGAGCCAGGGGTCAGACTAGATGGCCCGGGAGGCCCGTTCTGACTCGCTTTTTTCTGTTTCCAACTCTGGAGGAGCTGTGGCATGGAAGCCCCAGTGCCCCCCAGGCCATGGCGAGCCACAGCCAAGAGCCAAGCCCGGGTGCTGCCAGACGAGGCTCCTGGCATGCAGGGGTCCCCCCTCCACCCCGCCCCAGCTGCAGGGTTTAATGGGAGCCGGGCTCCATGCAGCCACCGTGCTTTCTCACTACTTTTGCAGTCGGGTTTTTCCTTTGAGGAAAAATAAATCGCCGTGGAGGAAACAGCAGAATAGCAGCAGCAGTAAAGCAAGAAACATGCCGATGCCTGCAGGACGCAGCGGCAGGCCAGGCAAGAATGACAGCCGGTGACTTCTGCTGGCATCGCCTGTCGGTGCTGAGGCGTCTGCGGGGCCGAATGTCTGCCTGGAGTGCCTGCAGTAAGAAGAGCCAGAAGGAGCCGGGAGCCTTCGAAGGGAGGGGAGCCTTGGAGGAGGCTGCAGAGGTGACCCGAAGGAACTCAGAGGAGAGGCTGTCGGAAGCCTCCAAGTCTTTGCCAGAGGGGAGGCACGCGGCTTGGGCCCAAAGACCTGGAGGAAAACCTTCCGCTTCTCAGCCTGCCTGAATTCAACAACAGCCTTTCCCCACCTGCCACCTAGGAGAGAGGCAGTGCAGGCCTGCAGATGGTTTGTTATTATGCAAACCATCTAGACAGCCATGTGGCTACGAGACAATGTATGAAAGCGCCAGACAGACAGAGGCCTTCCCTGTGGAGCATCCGACTTTATAAATCCCCCTCCATGGAGACCTGGATGGAGGTGGCACCTTTCGGTACCAAGCGAAAGCTTTTCTACTTGTTCCGCTCCAATGCCGCCCCATTTTTGATAACATGTCGTGTTATTTCAGGTTTTGTGCTATTTTTACATGGCATGGATTTCCGATGTTTACCTGTACTGCCCTAAAATCAATCCTGGGATGCAAGAACGGGTGGCAAGTTCAAAACAGAACGGGCAGCCTCAGACTATACCGTGCGGGGGGAGGAGGTGGAGCGGGCTGGCTTGGAAGAAGCCGCTCTGTCGTGGGTTGTCGGTACTAGCGAGAACGGAGGACTCATGCGCACTCCAGAAGGGGGTTCCAAGAGGCCTCATGCATCCGATGCAGCGAGCAGAAAGCAGCTTGTGCCGTTTCCTGCTTTCTCTGACAGCATCCCTTCGGGTGGGTGATCACTGCCATCTGGACCCCTGCCATGTTCTAGACCCCTTGCAGAGAGTAGGGGCGCCAGACTCGAGCAGGGAAGCCAGAGGCAGCAGGACTAGAAATCCAGGCCGGCAGAGCGGCATGTGACGGTTCCTTGCTAGCCGCACGTGGAATCTGCTCGTTGTGGGGCTCCAGGTTCCCCACCGAAATCTTGGATCCAGCTGCCCTACCCAAGAACTGGGGAGGGAGGGATGGAAAATACTCAGAGGGGCGCTCCCCCTCGGCAGCCACCTCAAGCTTCTAGTCCCTCCTGTTCAAGCTTTCCACTGTGCTCCAATCCAACCCATGGCAAATGAGGGTGAAGCTGGCAGTGGGCTCAGATGAAACGTGTCCTGCGGCAGAAGGGCAGCTGCCCCTCAGGCATTTCTGCACCGTGGCTGGAGGGAACTTGCGCTTTGATCATCCATGGTATTTGTAGGCTCTCAGCCCTTTGGTGGCCCTCTGTGATCGGTTGCAGAGGTCTGCCTGCCTGGCCTACGCCCCGGCTGACAGCGAGGAGGGATGCGCGTTTTGCCTTGTCTGTGCCAACACGGTGAAACCTCAACAGCTGAATGTCGGCACACCTGCTGCGCACAGAGCCCGGGGTCTTTGTGTTTCCAAGATGCTGAGGGTGAATTCATGTAAGCATCTTAGGGCATGGTTGACTGACCGAAAGCAGAGGGTCACCATGAGCGTGGAATCATCGGGATGGCGGCCAGTGACAAGCGGGGCCCCCCAGGGCTCTGTCCTGGGGCTGATCCTGTTCAATCTTTTCATCAGTGCCCTGGAAGAAGGGGTGAAGAGTCTGCTGATCAAATTTGCAGATGGTACTAAAACTGGGGCAGTGGCCACAACTGAGGAGCAGGTACTCCAGATCCAAAAGGATCGGGACAGACTATGGAAATGGGCAGGAGACAACAGGATGTTGTCAATGTGGATAAGTGCAAGGTCTTGCACTTGGGGCATAGGAATGGGTGTCATAAGGACAGGTCAGGGGACAAGTGGCTGGAGAGCAGCACCTGTGAAAGGGACCGCGGGGTGCTGGTTGACTGCAGACTGAACATGAGCCAGCCGTGTGAGGCGGTGGCCAAGAGGGCGAACGCCACCCTTGGTTGCATAGCCAGAAGTGTGGCTTCTAGATCGAGAGAGGTATCACTACCACTCTGCATGACTCTGGTGTGCTTGCAACTGGAGTATTGAGCTCAGTTCTGGGCCCCTCATTACAGGAAGGATATAGCCAGGTTGGAGTCAGTGCAGCACAGGGCCACAAGGTTGGTGGCTGGTTTGCAGGGGATGCTGTATGAGGCGAGACTGAGGGAACCGGGTCTCTTCAGCCTGGAGGAGACTCGGAGGGGATCTGCTGGTGACATGGAGGTATGTGAGGGGACGTCATGCGGAGGTGGGTAGAGACCTGTTCTCCCCTGCGGAGGAAGGCAGGACGTGCTCCAACAGAGCAAAGCTCAGGGAGCCAAGGTTCCGTTTGGATGCCAGGAAGCGCTTCCTGACAGTCAGGACCCTGAGGGTGTGGAATGGGCGTCCAGGGGGGTGGCTGAGGCCCCATCGGTGCGGGTGTTCAAGGATAGGCTGGACATGCGCATGGAGGGCATGTCGTGAGCGGAGCTGGCTGGAGCCGGGGGTCAGACTAGATGGCCCGGGAGGCCCCTTCTGACTCGCTCTGTTTCTCTGTTTCTATCTTTACGTTCTAACATCTGCAGCCTTCCCTGGCTGAAAAGAAAGGGAGCAGGGAGACCACTTCTCCCCCACCTTCCAGCCCTGTTAGGCGCCCACCCCGGCACCTCACGGAGGAAGGATGAGGCAGCTCAATGCACAGCCCCCCCCCCCCAACCCCTCAGCGGCCCACAGGAAGGAGCCCACCTGGGCCTGGCTGGCCCCATCCAGTTCGTGCTGGCGTTGCGGAAGTCAGCGCTCACGAGAGCCGCGAAATCGGAGCTTGGCCCGCAGGCTCTCTCTTCCGGCATCTGACGGACTCAGCCCTCGCCGGGACGGCCTCAGTGCACAGGAGCAAAACTGGTGCCAAAGGAACCCTTTCCCCTCCTCACGTGGGTTGCCCGGGCGTGTTGAATATGCGCACTGTGCAGATGTAGAACAGAACGCCCTGGAACCGCACAACGCACCATTAGAACAAGGCCTTCCCCGTTCGCCCGTCGGCACCCTCTCTGCCGAGGCCGGGAATTTTCCTCCCTGCATTCACGCTCAACCCAAGGACGGCCCTTCAGGATGCGGCCTGGCCTGCTTCCTTCGCCGTCTCTCTCAGCTAGGAGCACTTCTCCTGCAGCGATTCGCGCGGAGGCTTCCTCTCCAGCCCTGCACTGTCAGAACCAAGGGGTGCGCGCGCGTGTGTGCATGTGTGTGTGCGCGCGCGCAACTCCTTCCGCCACCCCATTTGTTTTCCCTGCAGCTTTGATCTCAGGTGACTTAAGAGATTCACAATGCAGATTTAATGTCTGTGTGGGTTTTAAATGTTGTTCTCCACACTGAGAACTCGAGTGCGTGAAAAAGCCAATGCTAAATCCACAATAAGGAAATGAGTACATTGGTAACGGGTTGGCTTCTTCCTGAAGGCATTACGGGCGGCTTCGTAGACAAAGATCAGATAACTCATTCGGTTCGCCTTGCGTGTGAAATGCCTCGGCATTTCGTGTCTCTCCCAAAGCAGCTGTGTGTGGGGAGGTCCCTCTTAGTCCTGCGTCTCGGGCAGCAAGCCCCCTTTGCCTGTGAGCAGCCTGGGTCCTTGGACGGAGCGTTCGGTGGCGCTGGGGACATGCGCCAACGTCCTCTTGAGCCTAGTGGTAAATGCAGTGCAGCGAGAACACGGCACGTGCTTTGCTTTTAATTTTTCAGCGAGGAGAACGCTGTGCTAGCCTCGCCAATCTATTCGTATTTAAATAGCTTTGTTAGTTCCTTTGGGCCACTGTTTCTATAAATTGCAGCTCCTTTATTCACATCGCATCGCCTTCGAATTATTGCCCCAGCAGGTTACCCGGCCTCGTCTTGGCCATTAAGTTTAACGGTTTGCTTTTCCCTTTACGTCCTTGTGCGCTCATCTGGGCCTATAATAGCTAGTCATTACAGCTTCTGTTTCCAGCTCCTATTACATTGCTTAATCAATAAGCCCATTAATGCATTTCAGCTGCAACAAGGAGTCTCCGTGCATCGTCCCAGGCTCCAAGTTGCCCACCTGGGTGCAAACTTGAACCCAGATTAACAGGCCGATGCGCCAACGTTTCAATCCCTCTGACGGGGTCTCTGCGGAAGGAGAGCCGAGGGGCAGCCCGGCAAGCGGGAGAAGCTATTTCCACCCTGGCTTGGGAAGCGGGCTGCAGCACCTGCCCGAGGCCTGTGGGTCTCCCCCCAAAGCCACAGTTCGCAACCGGATTTAACACGTCCTCCGCTGGTGCACAGCCCTCCGAGTCTTTAAACCCCTGGACAGCCATTGGGGCAGTAAGGGCCCTGGACAGGGGCCGGTTCCCTGGCAGAGGTGCCGTGGGTCACTCTCCAGCCAGCGGGCCACCCCACACCCCCGGCTGTTCTGCCAGGTGCTCAGGTCCCGCGTAACAGCGGAGCCACGCATCTTGCAGACCTTCGGGGCACAGGGATATACTCTCCGTGGCTTCTCTCCCGGCCACCCAAGGCTCAGAGATGAGGCACGCCGCCGTGCCGTCAAGCAACTGCTTTATTAACGCCGTGAATCAGCGGTGGGGTTTTGCAGGGTAACTAGAGCAGAAACTGATGAAGGCCGGCCGGCTGGCGCAGCTCCGCAGGTGTCCAAGAGCCCCCTCTGGCGGAGCAAGGGGCACCTGCCGCACGAAGCTGCAGCCGGCCTGCCCCACTCGGCACCCTCCACGCCCGCCCAGTCCGCTGTTCAAGCCGCCCACCTGCGGCCTCGTGCGGATGCCCCGCAGCTCGGCTCTGCGCTGCTTGAGGAAGTCCTTCCTTTGAATTCCCACCCAGCAGCTCCACCCGGCAGCGCCTCTGGGCCCCGGCATGCTGAGGGGAGAAAAGCTTTTCTCGACAGGCTTGCCCTCCTCCCCACATCCGTTTCTGCTCAACGAAACACCCTCAGCGGTGCAAGCGCTCCTTGCAGCGGAGCAGCCCCAGCCCCACACTCATTTCAGCTGCCCTTTTCCACACATCCTCTCGCTCTGGTCCGTCCGAGCAGCACTGAACGGAGGGAGTGCGGCAAGGGAGCGGGCCGCACCGTGGAGTCGTGTGCAGGGAAGACGGCGTGGGACGTCTTCAGCCCCTTCTCCCACGATCCTTAACGTGACACTTACTTCTTCACAGCAGCCAAACATCTTCACGCCAAGGCACTCACCTCGGCCCCAAAGCCTTTCGCTCGCCATTTGCCGGCAGCCTCGATCCTGTCGGTGGGAATGTGGGACGAGGACCGTTTCTGCCCCAACGCCGAGCGGCACTTGCCATCTTAATGCCAGACCACCCAATTCAGGGGTCTTCCAGGGAACTCTTCCCAATTCCTTTTCATTCTTAAATAATTTGGGGCTATTTGCAGACTCCCCCCCCCCACCCCCCGCAGCTCCAACAGTTTGTGAACAGGCTCAAAAGTGCCACTACTGGTGCTTAGGACCCCCTGCCGATTACGTCTCTCCACTAAGAAAGGGCAAGTCCCTCTTCTCCTGTTCTTTCATGTTACCAACATGTAAAAGGATGCAGCTCGTTATTAACCTGAGCATGAGACGCGTCCTCCTGGCCCCGGAGCACAGATTACTCTGGGCTCTTCGGTGAGGGACTCTTGCGTCCTCTCAAAGTCCGGGCAAGTGCCACCACCAGCTACCCAGCCACATTCTCCAGGAACCATACATCAGCCAGGAAGGCCCGACTGTGGCCCAAACCACCGCGTGGAACAGGCTGCAAGCATTTTAGCTTTCAGAGAATTTCAAGGGTGCCTCCGGAAGAGTGGCCATTCTTTGAACCACCCTGGAAGCCCTTCTTGGCACCTGCCTGCCTGCCCTGGCTCGGCTTCTGACCAAAGGCTACCCAAGGGCAGCCACATGACTCGACGCAGGGACATCCTCGTGGGTGGATCGGGCTCTTCGGTACTATCTCAAAGGACTGTCGGGGTGCTGGGAACGGTGCTGCAGCTCAGAGGCGCTTCCCTGCATTCCCGGAAGGGCAACGGCTACGCCCCTTCAAGAGCTCACCTCGGGCAGCGAGTGGTGCCCGGCCACGGTGCCCCCGTGGCTGGGCACCAGCACTTCCCCCGTGTCGCCAGCAGCAGGGACGGCGCAGGAGCGACCCAACAGGACGCGAGCCACGAGGCCGTCCGGAGCACGAACCCCACGACCTGGCCCACCCTTCTGGCCTGGAGCACCTCTTCGCGGTCAAGCACGAGGGGCTGGGAACACAGCAGGACCCACTGGCCGGGGAGCAGCCCTCCACTTCAGCGGCCTTTGCATACGCTACGGGATCCACGCCTCCACTGAGCGCCTGGCCCTAACCCAGTTCCGCAAAACTGGCCAAGTGCGTGACCGGGGGACAGGGAGGGGGCCTGGCCGTCCCCGCTTTTCACCCGCAAGGGCCCCCCGTCCCTGCCAAGCTGGGGCCTTCTTTGAGCCCCCGTGGATTGCAGCGCTCGGGCTGCTGCAGGGCCTCCTGTGTGAACCGGGAGGGTGGGGTCCTGTCTGGGGGAGCAACGCTCACAGACCCCAGAACGGGAGCCCTGGCAGAGCGGTGAGCCCACTGCAGGCACCACGAGCCACACCCAGGGCCTGCGGGTCTGAAGTGACTGCCAACACACTGGGCACGCGTTGCCCCCCAGCAGCCGGCTGCCTGGCCACCTGGAATGCGCCCCCCCCCCCCGCCCAGCTAATGCTACCCCTCCCCACAGAAGCAGCCTGGAAGAGTCACACGTCCAGAGGGAGGACTCCTTTGTCTGAAGCGGGCCGCCGTGTGAACGCTTTAAGCACACGGCAGACCTGCCTCACCTTGAACCGGGCGCCACATGCAGCATGAAAGACTGAGGGAAGATACTTCAAGATGGAAAGGGGTGGGACTCGCAGGGCGACCGGACAGGCTGAGCCGCCTGGAGGGAGCCGTCAGAGGAGCAAAATGGGAACGGGCAGGTAGGGAGGAGCACCGTTCAAGGGGCGAGCCTGGGCGGGCGGCTGCGGCCTCGCAGAGCCGTCCTTCGAGGACTCGTTCTCCGGGGCGCTCTGGAGGCACAGGGCCCGCCGGCTCCCTGAACGCATTCGAGACGGCCAGTTCTCCAGACGTGTGACAAAGGCAGCTCAAGAAACGCAGTTCATCAAGAGCGTGTTCCCAAATCAGCGTGGGACTGCTCCTACTCAATGGATCCGGAAACAACAGAAAGCACCTTCTTAAGAAGAGGACCGGAGTGGCCGGCTGTGGGCAGTCCCGACTGCCAGCCCTTCAGGCACCTTCCTGGCGGGGCTAAAGGGACACCTTCCCTCGGTGTGAGGCACTGCTCACCCCTCAGCACCCCTCGCCCAGAGAGGGGAGGGCCGGGACGGATGTGCCAAGGGGCTGCAGGCAGGGCCAGGCAAGGGGGCCCAGCAGCTCTTGGTGCTCTGTTGCCCTGAAGATAAATGCAAGCTTACTGAAGACGAGCCGTGCACTGAAACATAGGCCTTGCCCCTGGCTTTATTAACAAAAATACAATTTCAAGCTTACCATCCAGGGCTCCTAAGGGTTACAAGCGGCTTCTGAGACACTTTGCGTTTGTCCTCATGGAAACGCACATCACGGACCCTTGGCACAAGTGCACAGACAGCACGCCCCCCTCGCTTCTATGCCGAATCAGACTGCAATCCCTCCTCGTGAATGTCCAGGGTGGAAGTCCCTTCTTTTAAAGGAAGAGATGTTAGCAGCCTTGGAGCCACAAGAAGGCACATAATGCTTTCGGGCAGCAACGAAATGACTGGCCGCGATATGGGGCAGGTGGGGGGCGGGGGAAGCATTTGCCAAACCCTTTCCCTTTACAAAAATCTGGCTACATGACACAACTCACAACTTTCACCACAGGCCCCAGGAGAAAGCAAGACATTTTCACAGGTACCTCTTTATCAGATAGGAAAACACCTCAGACTTTGGGGAAAAGAGCATTCCCGCTCCGGAAAATTCTGCACTTCCTTTTCATCCCTGACATTCAGGCACAGTAATCCTGGATATACCAGAAACAGTCCACAGAAATGCTTTATGTGCACACCTGATCCAAGCGAGGAAAAGAGCCCAGTCACAAAAGTCTAGCCGTCAGTCTGCAGGATTCTGAATTCGGGCTGGCAGCCTGTCCTTTCCTTTTTCCCTAAATGCAGTTTCTCTCTGCCCGTTTCCAGTGCTTGGATTACTGCGTGAACACTGACTGGCTCTCCCCAGTCCTACTCAGGGCTTTTTGTGGGGGTCCTCACGCCCCACGGAGCGAGGGTGCTTCCCAGCCCGGCTGGCCCCCCTTCCTCCGCCCTGCTTCCTCTTCGCCTGGCCCTGGGACTCAGACTTCAGTGTCTCCAGCCAGAGGGCGTCAAAGGACCCAGGAGCCTGGTAGCCCGGCTCCTGAGAGTCAAGCGGGTCTTTGCTCAGCAGCACGCAAATCGCAGGGGTGTTGCGCTTCACAGTCAAAGAATCCAGGCCAGCCTCTGGCACGATCGGCTCCCAGATCTCCTCCGTCTGCCTGAAGAACACTTTGGTGATCTGGTGGAGACTTTTGAGCCTCCGCTTCAGGATCTCCACGCAGGTGATCGTCTTGCTGATGGCTTTGCCGGCTCCACTGAAGACGACCTGCCTTGTCGTGTCAGACTCCATCTTGCCAATGGCGTAGCCCACGAGGTTCCGGATTTTGCTGCCGTCCTTCACTTTCATTTCAATTATATCCGAAGGTAGGCCAGGAAAGGGCAGGGGGGACGGCTTCTCCACAACCTTGGATTTCTGGTAGTTCTCCATGATCCACACAGCTGTGAAGGGCAAGGGGGAAAGAACGTTCAATGAGGCACCTGGGGAGATTACATAACACGCAAATGTCTCCATATTATGGCTAAAGAGGTAAAGTATTATGAAGATACAGCAAAATAATTGCTTTGCTGCATCAGACCAAGAGCTGGTCTGTACCATCACTGTCTCCAGCAGTGACCAAAAGAACAAAAGAAAAAGGGAGGGGATGGCAGGGGCTAAACACTAATTAGCATAATACTAGAACTCAGGGTTATTCCATGGAGCTGATTGGCGGAAGATTCAGGACAGAGAAAAGGAAGGGTTTCTTCATATGGCACAGTTAAACCATGGAACTCCCTGCCACAGGAAACAGTGATGAGTACCACTCTGGATGGCTTTAAAAGGGGATCGGACAGATTCAAAGAGGAAGAGGCTATCGGTGGCTGCTAGCCTTGCTGGGCACGGGCTACCTCCCTTAGCAGAGCTGGCGTGCCTGCATATGCCAGCTGCTGAGGAACTTGGGCAAGCGGAGGCCTTGCACCCATCCTGCTCGAGTGATCTGGAGAACAGCTGCTTTGCCACTTTGGGTGTGCTGGATGGCACTCTGGCCTGACTCAGCAGGGCTTTTCTGATGTTCTTAGCAGATCCATGCAATAGAAAATCCATATCCTATCGCAAAATGTGTTGGATGCCGCCGCAGCGAGTTTGCCACGTCCCAGGGCCTGGCACAGAGGAAGTGATTCCAGCAGGCCTGTAACTATTTCTGCCAGGCTCCAAATGATAAAACCAGCAGAAGTAAATTACTGGAAGAAAACCAAGCACTAATCCATTGTCTTCGCTACAGATGCTGAAGAGAAATGGTCCTGCAGGCTCAGTACCACCCCCTGGGGAGCAAGGCCCACTTAGCACGGAGCAATACCACCGAGGGCCGGGAAGCCCCCCCCTGCTCCCCTCCAGTGACCAAGAAGATCGCTGCATGCAAACGCTCCCAGCTCTTTCCCAAGCAAAAGCCCAGGGAGCCGCTGCCAGCTTGTGCAGGTAGTATTAAGGGAAGGGAGGACCGGCGCCAGGGGGCTATGGGCATCCCCATGGGATCATGCCCCCAGCGTGCCGTAACGTTTTCCCTCAAAACATTTCAGGTCAAATATGTGTGGAATGCTGGCATAAAGAAAGAGAAAGAAAGCGAAGCGGGGTTCTATTTCAGCTTTGCTGTTTACTAAAGAGAAGTAAAATAAACATGGCACATTAGCTCTCCCTCACACAGAAGTGCGCCGACTTGAGTCCCCATGGGCTCCAGCCCACCGACCCAACAGTGAGCGGCTGATGCGAGCCGCCTGACGAAACGCCTCGAGTGCCACAACCCACCCACCTCTCCTTTAGGGCATCATAACATTTTTCTCTGCAGATTACGTGGATTTATACTGAAACTGCTCAAATTCAGTGTTCCCCAGAAAACCTGTATCACTGCTTTCATCCCAAATGGGCACTTCTAGCAGTGCCCAAGTCGCTCAGAGTATCCGTGCTGCTCTGCAGCTTTCTCATCTGGCAGTACTTGTAAAACCTTTAAACAGCAGCGAAGTGCAGAAAGAAAGGCACCTGTGGTTGACAGTTACTAATTTTCGCAAGCTACAGTACGATGCTTGATGGGCTGCCACAGGACATCTTCTGCTTTGCTGTCACTAAATATCAGTCCCTTTTCACTGAGCTGTGGGTGTATTTCAAGAAACATGCATGCATGCTAAGGACCAACACCTGAAAAGCATTAACCGTGACTCTGGAACTGCCACTCTTTCCTAACGGTATGACTGCAATCGGCACAAATGCGTAGTTAGCCATGAATTCATGAAATGGGAAATTTCCCGGATAAAAATAAAGCTCTGGAATATTCTGTGCTCTCATCACTGAATTCGAGCTCTCATGAAAAATGAGTTTAATGACTGTGTGCGTAAGAAAGAAGATTCAGTCTATAAGCATTGGCATTTTTTAAATACTCAAATCAGTTTTTTAATTAAAGTATCTTTTTTTAAAAAAAACACAAGTTTAAAAGGAAATTACATTTGAATGTAAACACATTAAAAACTCTATTTAAAACTCAGTCATGACAACCACAACATACTGCGTTAAAATGCCTGCATTGCTGTATGAAGAGAACAAGTGTCAAGTCCTCCACGCAGGAAAAAGAACCAAATGCAGCAACACAAGATGGGGAATATGTGGCTCAACAGAACTCAGAAAGAAAAAGATCTCAGAGTAATTGTGGACAATAGGCTAAACATGAGCCAACAATGCGATGCAGCCGCCAAGAGGGCAAATGCTATTTTGGGATGCATTGACAGAATTATTACTTCCAAATAATGAGAAGTAGTAGTTCCTCTGTACTCCTCAGTAGTCAGACTTCATCTGGAATCCTGCATCCAGTTCTGGGCACCAAGATTTAAGAAAGATGCAGGAATATTAGAAAGGGTCCAGGGGAGGGCAGCAAGGATGAGGCAGGGTTTGGAAACATGGCCCTGTGAGGACAGACTGAGGGAACAGGGCATGTTCAGCCAAGAGAAGGATGAGGGGGAACATGGCATCCCTCTATAAGTGCCTCCAAGGCTGTCACAAAGAGGAAGGCCAGGATCTCTTCTGGCTGATCCCAGAGTGCAGGACACGGAATCATCAAGTCAAGCTGCGACAACCCAGGTTCAGGCTGGACATCAGGAGAAGCTTCCTCACTGTCAGAGCAAGCGACAGTGGGACCGGCTGCCTGGAGAGGTGGGGGGCTCTCCCACACTGGGGGCATTCAAGGGGAAACTGGGCAGCCACCCGAGTGGAATGGTGTAAACTGGTGACCTGCAACAGCAGGGGGTGGACTAGATGGCCTTCCGGCGCCCTCCAGCACGATTACTCTATGATTCTAGGCGGGAGTCGCGGCGGAAACATCACATTTCTGAGGCAGCGATCCCACCCTAAGGACTAGGGCATTCCTGCTGACTTTCCTCTTGACCGGCCACTAGAAGCAGCTCGGGTGCTGGGAGCCAGCAGATGCTCCCCAGGGCATCCCCCGGGTCCCCCGGCCTCTGCTGCATCCCCAGCGGCAGGCGCTTCTCAGTGCACCGCTTTCCCGGGCGACAGGCGTCTCCTTAGCAGCCCGACGCCCTGGACGGACAGGGAGACAAACAGGTGGGTCCTGAGCCGGACCAAGCCAGGGCTTTCCCTAGGAGCAAAAACGGTACACGCGAAGCTGTTCGCCAGCGAGAGAAAAACGTTATTTCTGTGGAGGCTGCAGCAGATCCAAACTGAAGCTGCAGAGAAGAAGACAGAAGGCCGAGACGAGGAGCCCGCGCTGCTGGGCACGGATCCGGACGGCGGGCGGGGGGAAGCGTGCTGCTGGGGGCCCGGGGCAGCTGAGCGGTGCCCCGGGAGCTAGCCCGGCGCAACGGCGCCCGTCGCGCCAGGCTCCCCGGGGAAGGCCGCCACGCCGAGGCGGGGCCGGGCCGCTCCGAGACGGGGCGGCTGCACGGAGAGGCCGCGGCCTCGAGCTTGCAAGGGCGCCGGGGCTGACGCGAGCAGGCCGCCTTGCAGGCCCCGCGCCGGCGGACGGGCACCAAGAGGGGCTACCACAGTTCCCCTGAGCACGTGCAGAGGCTTCCCGCGGGCGGGGCCGTCGCCTCGGCCGGCCGGGTCGGAGTGTCGGCGGCCGCGCATTCCCGGGCGGCGGCGCCTCCCCGCCGGGCCCGCGCCCCTCACTCACCCGGCGCTGCTGCTGTTCCTGCTGCCGCCGCCGCCGCCAGGCCCGGGCCAAGATGGCGCCTGCTCGCCTCCAGGGCGCCGAGCACGCATGCGCGCGCTGACCCCTCCCCGCCCCGCCTGCGCGAAGGGGGCGGGGGCGGGACGCGCCGCGAGGGGAGCCGCGCCATTGGCCGAGCCGGGGCCCGGGCGGAAGCTCGGCCCGCGGCCTGCAGGGGGCGCTCGGCGCGCGTCTGGCCCGTGGGGTGGGCGCGGGGCGCTCCCTGCTCGGCGGGGCGCCGGGGCCGGTTCCGCCGGGGCCTCGCCCGCGCAGTCACTGCGGCCCCGCTGCGTTTGTGCCCGCCCCCTCCTTGCCAGGCAGCCCGCGTCGCTCGGTCCCGCCCTCGCAACAACCACCCTGCGAGGTAGGCTGGCCCGGCCTCGCCCAGGCTGAGCGCGGACACAGGTCGGCTCCTGCTGCTGCTGCCGCCGCTGCCCTGAAAGGGACGTGAAGGATCGACTGACTGCACGGGCGGGGGCAGCCTGAGACCCCTGGGAAGTGACCGTCCCAGCCGGCAGCCCTTTCGGCAGCAGGGGAGAACCTCTTCCGAGAAGACCTCCATCCCTGCACGGGAAACGCCTCGGTGTAAAGTCATTCCCTCCTTGAGGCAGAAATAGTGTCATGTTGAATTCCTGTTGGGAGCACGAAACCAGAGCGGTGTTTCCCAAACTGTATCCTAATGCAGAAAACAGCCCCTAATACTTTCCAGCAGATATCTTAACTTTCCTATTTGGCTGGATTATAAGGGGGAAAACATGCTGTTAAATCACCCTGGAACCCCTTTGCAAATCCCACTTCCAGTGTATTGTGCAACAGTTCAGCTGTGTTTGTGTGGCACAGAAAGCACTGAGCCATGAAAGGGAGGCTTAAATGTGTTTATTTTGATGTTCTGTTCTGCCGCCTTTGAAAACACTTCAGGGCAATGAACAATAAATGAACAAATAAACTCTGCTCAGTATAATACAAGTTGCTTTTGGGATAACGGAACAAGGAATTCATCAGAGCAGCATAACTCTTTACTGAATCAGGAGCTGTATAGTGAAATCTGGACTTAAAGATAAATTTAACTACAGTTAGAATAGGAATCAAAGGCTAAGAGTGAGGTCCACTCATAGACGCTGATAGGAGATGGCATTATAGAAAATGGTCGGAAATGGACAGGAACACCTGACATGCCAACACCCTTGAAGTTAAAAAGGTGCAGACCTGACTCGTGTAAAAGCTGAATATGACAAATCCATACTGATTTATCCATGGATCTCGGTGTAAAGTTAAAAGATCAAGAATAATTCTTTCCTAACTTGGACAAAATGTAGATCAGGTGCACCCAGATGTCATGGAGCTAGGCCGGTACCCTTGCGAGGTCAAAAAAGAAAATAGCGGGAGGGATGCGGCACCAGTAATTCTTCTCCCAGGCTCAGGCTGCGGTGCCGGGACCAAAAGAGCTTCCTGCAATCAGGCAAACTTGCAATGGTTCCGGAAGGACCACGTGAGCTGCCAAGCTTGTGCGACGCTTTCGTTAGATGGGGAGGTGAAGCTGAGAGAGGATGGGGTCTGCCTCTGAAGGAACGGGGCATTTTTCTTAAGTGCCACATTCCCTAACCTGTAGCCATCACAATTAAAAAATGCACAATCCCTTCTGCACAACATGGAGAGCAACCCTGCAGTTGCCGTCGTTTGTGGCTTTTCAACTCGGTCTGCCTCACGGACGATCAAGTGGTTTCTACTTTAAGAGAGGCCTAAACATATGATAACCTCAGCTAGAGTTACAGTTGCCACGGAATGGAAAGCAAAAGACTAGAAAAAATATTAGCTGAATATGCCATGATGAAGATCAGCCAAAGAATTTGATGAGAAATGGGAAGCTACCTATACATATTTTACTTAAAAATTGAGAGAAAAAATAGAATTTATGTGAGGATGGCTTAGTGGATACATTTACTAGTCAAATATATGTAGAAGACCAGTTAAAGAATTTTATGTTAAATGAAAAGTGTATTATTTATCCTTTAATTAGCAATTGAGAGTGTTACTATTAAGTAGTATGTACACAATGATCAAATTAATATAACTGATTTATGAATTTAACTTTTTTACAATTGACACTGTTTTAACTAGGGGAAAAGAGGAAAATAATTATTAATTGCTGGTGGGCTTGTAATTGGGTGAATTATTATTTACTTGATACCCAATTTAAAGCCCTTTTTTGTAATATCCAAGTATTAAGTTAAAATTGTAGTTATACAATTGATGGTAGTAATAATACCTACTGACATTTTGTGCAATTTCCCACACTTAAGAGTTATATGCAATTTTTGTGTAAGGTCCCGTGGTATCTTTTCCCCTTTTTTCAGGTTACTTTTCCATTTTTTTCCTTATAGCTATACGAATAAAAAAAGTGTTTTCTACTTCACTGTGGTTTGCATCGCCCCTCCTCAGTCCTCCCACTGCTGGCATGTATCCTATTGGCCATTGCGCCTGAAATTGAATTGCGAGGCGCATCGCTTCCTCTTCCTCATCGCTCCACACATAGAGGCTGGATGGCTGGAGTGCTGCCTGCAGTTGCCACTCGTTACAGAGGACTCGTGGTAGCGGCATACCAGGACTATGGAAACCATGATCCTGGGTTCAGCCGTGACAAGTCATGGAGGTGCAGAGAAACCACAGAACAAACCATTGTTTCCTATCATGGTTTCTACAGACCATGGTGAAGTAACATGATGGTTTGGACCACACAGCTGGCCAACAACAGTAAAAAACCTACCATAGCTTGTTGTGTTGCCTGAACCCAGCCTGTGTGTGACTGTTGGGTGTTGTACAAGGTCGCTAATAGCAACAAGAGGGGATAATCCACATTTCCTCCTTCCCTGGCCTTGGTCTGGGCAGCAGGACCCTTCTGGGATGCTCCAAAGCATGACCGAAAAGCCTGGCTGATCTTGCCACTTAATCCCCTAAACTTGGAAAGTCAGGAGGGTAATAGCAGATCAGTTTCATCTGTGGCTGCAAGGCAAAGGCTGCCTGAAGTTTGCGCCTTGTATTTTGATTCAGGGATCCTGTAGAAAGCCTGGAAAGAGGAAAAGAAAAATGCCAGCAACTGAAGGGAGACTTCACATTTCAGCTCAAGAATGCTGAAGTGGGACACAAGCGGCATGCGGGATATCTTACCTGAGCTCTGCTGATAATTACTCCCGGACATATTTACCCTTGAAGAGAAGGCAAGAGGAGACCTGCTTGCTTTTTTCAAGTACTGTTCGGCTATGCGGCCCGAGGATGTGGACAAGGGGCTTGGTTTGGTCCAGCCCACGACCTGCTCGCTCGACCCTTGCTGACTGTGACGTCTAAGGAGGGAACTCGTGCTTGGGTTCAGGAGGCTGCCAACCCCTCTTGAAGAGAGGCAAAGGCAGTTGTGATTGCTCCACTCCTGGAAAAACCAACCTGGACTCAGCCGAGGTAAACCAGGATAGGCCTACGGCCAATATTCCCTTCCTGGGCAAGGTGATCGAGCAGGTAGGTTGTGGCTGGGCAGCTCCAGGCATTATCTGGATCCGTTTCAGTCAGCGTCAGGCCTGGTTTTGGAAAGGAAGCGGTCTTGCTCCCCTGGGAGATTACCTTTGCCAGTGGAGAGACCGGGGGAATGTGACCCTGTTGGATCTCCTGGACCTCTCGGCAGCTTTCGATACCATTGACCATAGTTCTGGAGAGGATGGCTGGGCTGGGAGTGGCGGGGACCGCTTTGTGGTGATTCCGCTCCTACCGGCGGATCGTCTCCAGAAGGTAGTGCTGGGGGACCACTACTCTGCGCTGTGGCCTTTGTGCCATGGACTTCTGCCAGGCCCCGTTCTGTCCCCCATGCTCTGCAACATCTACACAAAACCACTGGGAGAGGCATCTGGAGGTTTGGGCTGAAGCGCCTTCCATGTGCCGATGACCCTCAGCTCTACCTCTCGTTTCCATCCGGTCCGGGTGGAGCAGTTACTGTCCTTAGCCTCTGTCAGCTTGGTAATGGACTGGATGTGAGCCAACGAGCTGAAGCTCAGTCCAAACAAGGCAGAGGCGCTATTAGCAGGTCGTCCGTCCATCCGTCCTTCCAGCTGGGGAACTTTCAGCCTGTTTCGGATGGGGCCACACTCCCCAAACCTAAAGGGCACGGTTTGCAGCCTGCAAGGGCTCCTGGATCCCGAGCTGCTGCTTGTTTCTCAGGCGGACTCAGCGGCCAGGCGTGCTTTCCATCGGCTCAGGCCGGTTTTTCGGCTGCGTCCCCACCTGGAAGAGCGAGGCCTTGCGACAGTTGCCCACGCACCGGTAACCTCACACCTGCACTGCCGCAGCGCGCTCTCCCTGGGTCCGGGCACTGCCACTCGTTCAGAGCAGCCACGTGGCTACTGCCGAGCCCCAGCCTTCGCGAACACGTCGCACCCGTCCTTGGCAGGCTGCACCAGCAACCGGTTGCTGTCTGGGCCCAGTGCAAAGTGCAGACTCTAATATGCAAAGCCCTAAATGGCTGGAGGCCAGCAGATCCGAGGGAACACCTGTCTCCACGTGCCCTGCCCAATCGTGAAGGTCTTCGGCGGAGGCCCTTCTCCAAGTCCCACCCACTAACAAAGTGAGGGGGGAGATGGCTGGGGGAGGGCCTTCTCTGTAGCAGCCCCCACCTTTTCAGCAAAAGGTGCCCAGCTGCCGACCTGCGGCTGCCTGGGTCATGGCCGACTGCAAAGCCTCGGCACAGAGGGCAGCCACTGCAGAGACCAGACTTGCTCCTTGGGGCCTCCACAGGTTTCACCATCCGGAATCTCGGCAGAACGCAGTCTAGGGATGACCCCTCTCCGACAGAGCTCCCTTGCAGACCCCCACTGATCTGGGAACCGAATCTGCGCAGGCCAACGGGCAGAGGTTTCTCTCAGGTGTGCAAGGAGGCCTCTCCAGCCGGATCCTTGCACACGACTCAGAAGGAAGTCCTGAGGAGGCTCAGGGCGGGCGGGCAAAGGGGCTAACGAGGGGGCTGGACCTCCTTTACTATGAGGAAAGACTGAAAGGGTCTGGGGGCTTCTCAGCTCAGGGAGGACGTGAGGGATGCTGATGAGGTCTTGCTTGCTGCGGAGGGACCTTTCTGTTGCCTTCCCTCCCTCTCCAGCGACAGACCAAGGAAAATGCAACGGTCCCTCGTGCGAGCAAAACCCAAGAGCTGCGCAAGAGCCTCAGCGACGGGGCAATGGTTCCTCTGAAGACGGTGGGAGATTCCTCCTGGGGAACGGAGAGTCGGCCTGCGAGAAGCGGGCTGGCACGTTCGCTGGAGGCCCGAGCTCAGGCGACTGGGCCCTGAACCTTGAGGTGGGGCATTCTAGCAGCCCCGTTCCGAGAGATGCCCAGTCTGGCCAGGCGCATCCGTGCCTTGGCTACCTTCTGTTTGGACCACTGCAATGCACTCTGCACGGGCTACTTTCCAAAAGGTTATGGAAGCTGCAGCAGGTTCAGCTGCGGGACAGACAGACACGCGCGGACGGACGGACGGACACGCCGCCTTCCTGGGTGTCCCCCGCTTTCCTACACAACTCCAGGAGCTGCTATGACCCATAACACCCTTTTCATCTGCAGAAAAGAGTGCCATTTTTCTTGATAAATGTGGGATTCTAATCAGAGCAAAGCATATGATTATTCTGAATTATGGATGACGCGGAGGGGATGGACACGTACTCCAGTTTCTGAAGCTTGCAGAACTTCAGCGCGGTGCAGAGATGCCGAACACCTGTGTCCCCGAGGCTGTTGTCCCCCAGGCCCAGCTCCGTCAGGAACTCGTGGGCTTTCAGGACAGAGGAGAGGGCTTTGCAGGATGACTCCGTGAGGCCACAGAGGTGCAGCCTGCAAGGGAAGACAAGGGAATTTACGCTCTGGAAACCGTGGCTCCCAGATAGGGGACCGGCTCTGCAGACCCGTTGCCCCATCAGCACTAAGCTCCTGCCAAAGAGGCGTGGGAGGCGGCTGACGATGCCGTGTGGGGGCGGGGAGGGAGAGCGGCACATCCAGGCCCCTCTCCGGGCCTCTCTCCCAGCTGCAAATGCACAGAGCCGGAGTGCCTCCCCTTTCCAAGCTGGGAAAATAAATACTGACTTTCCATAGAGAAGCCTCGCAAGGCTTGTCAAATCGTGGGGGACGCCGAAGGCCAAGGAGAATGACGGTTGGCCTGGCGAGAACAGGGATCTCCCACGCAGGGCAAGAATATGAGCTCGGAAACAACCTCTGAAGGACATGGGCAGCTGCCTGAGATGCAGCAGTTAAACGTGGGAGTGTTTTCCCATCCCAGTTTCGGGCCGGGAAGTGTTTCTTCTGAGAAAAACCTCCATATTCTGCTGCTGTTAAAAGCACACGGGCAAAGACAGCACATGAAGGGTGCCCACGCTTTGAAAAACACGAGCCCTCTGACCGCATGGGCCTGCTGGTGGGAGCCAGCCTCCCGGGGGCCCAGACCAGCAGCAGCACCGCGGTGCGAGCCCAGCGGGACTTCGGCTTCCTGCCAGAACCTGTGCTGCAGGCTTGACCCTTCGGATCGAGCAGAGCCTGCCGGATCAGGCCAAAGGCGACGTGGGCGAACCACGTGGCGGCGACACGGCTGCCCGCAGGATCCCTCCGGCAGGAGGCCCGACGGCCTCCTCAGCACTGGTGCCCACAGGCAGGCGGCCTCGTTGCCGGCAGGGCTGGTGGCCACAGGCGGCCTCCGCCCCCTTGCTCCTGGGCGGCCCCGGGAGCGAGAGAGGCTGCAGCACTCACGTGAGCCTTTGCAGCCGCGACCCGGGGTGCCTCAGCCCTTCCGACAGCGTCTCGACTCCCTCGTCGCCCAGGTGGTTCCCTTGCAGATCCAGGTCGGTGAGGGCCGGGTTAGCCGCCAGGACCAGCGACAGGGGCTCGCAGGCGAGGGCGGTGAGATTGCAGCGGTGCAGCCTGTGCGGGGGGCGGGAGAGCCGGAACTGAGGACGGATGCTGGTCGTTGGGGGGGCCAGGGCTCTCGGGCGGCCGTTGGGGAGCACTGCAGCCCGGGGGCAGCGGCCCGGGGGGAGTCAGAGGCCGATCCTGCGCCCCTGATGGGGTCTCCCGAGAATGGCCACAGCAGCCTGCCCCAAGAAGCCACACCCTGGGGGCGCCCTGCGTGGGTTTCTCCCCCGTGCGGCTGCTTCTGAGCTGCCCTGGGGAGCCCTTGCCCTCCAAGCGGGGTGCTGCCTTCCGGGCTGCCACGGCTCCAGGCTGGGGAGCGCAGCAGCCAGGGAAAGAGCTGTGCCGTGCCTCGCTGTCCACCCCAGTTCCCCTGCTGCACTATTTTGGGATGATAATAGCAAGCGGCATTTCCAGGGAAGCGGTAAGGATTATGGAACTGATCTACTTATTTCTGCTCTATACCGCCCAATCACCGAGGTTGCCTGAGCCGTTCACAGCAATTCTGTGTCATGTGCCTTGAACACATACGCAATATTGCTGCCTCATTTGCTAGAGCCGCTGTTCAAACATTTCACTAATGCTGAGAGAGGGAGAGCGAGGGAGAATGAGAGAGAGGGAAGCACAGAACTTGACGCACTACACAAGATTTCCCTTCGTGTTTAAGCAGGAAGAGAGATGGAAAGCAGGTCCACGTGCGTCAACTGCCTGAAGATGTGCAAATCTGACGCCCGCATCTTTTGTAGGAGCTGTTGATTCATGCGGAGAGAATCAGCCCGAAAAAGTGGTGCAGCCGGCAGAAGCAGGGCCCCCTGAGCACCCCATCCGGCGCCACTCCGGTTTCAGATACCGAACACCTGGAGGAGTGGTCAGCTTACCGGAGAGTCTGCAGCTTGCAGTGTGGATCCAGAAGTCCAGCAGACAGGTGTGTGATGCCACCGTCTCCCAGTGGATTGTCACCCAGGTCCAGGCGGGTCAGAGTTGGCCTGCTCACCACGGCAGCGAGGTCTTTGCACATGGCCGCCACGAGGCCGCAGCTGTTCAGCCTGCGGAAAAAGGCACATCACGCAAGGAGAAGCCACACCGGAATGGTGCGTCGCTTCCGTCCTTCCTGCCCTCGCGCCCAGAGGAATAGGAAGCTTTGGGGAAAGCTGGCAGAGCCTTCTTCCTCATGTTGTGATCAGGAACAATGGCAAGGGGACAGGAAAACGGGGGACATCCAGATGGCCTCTGTGGCTGCACGAAACGCTTAGTGAAGGGTCGAAAAGGAAAAAGGGCGCGCATAAGAAGCAGAACCACAGGGCCAGGCAAGTGGCCCAGACTTGTGGGGCAGTGGCAGGAAAGCAAAAATTCAGCACGAGCGGAGCCTGCCGAAAGATATTAAGAGCAACGAAAGCAACCTTGGCAGGCACGTTTGAAATGGGAGAGCGGAGTGGGTGGCCCAGGAAAGGGGAGGTTCTAGAGGCGACAAAGAGACGGCAGAGCTGAAAGATGCGCACTGATTTTGTGCAGAGAATGAGCGAATACAGCCGCAGAGCTCCTTTCTGGGTCTTTACGAGGTACTTACTGGATCTCCAAAGACTTCAGCAGCCCGGGAAGCAGTTGGGCAGCTCCTGCGGGCCCCAGCTCATAGCCGGAGAGGCGGAGTGCCTGGAGCGCCCCGGAAGACGAGAGACAATACGAGAGCGCAGCAAAATCCAGCTTGGTCACTAGCTGCTCCCGGAGGTCCAGGTCGCGGACGTGGGCCATCGTGCTCTCAGCGAACGTGGGGTCTTCCATCTCGTAGATGCAGTGGCACAATTCCAGCAGTCGCCCCCTGTCCCTGAAGGAGTGGCACTCGGCTTCTCCGCTCACCCAGCTCAGCAGCACTTGCCAGAGGCGTGTCCGGGACGCCTTGTGGCCCCACGCGTCTTGCAGGACGCCCAGCCTCTCCGTGCTGCAGAGGCCGAAGAGGAAGCGCACGAGCATGGAGGAGGGGCTGCCACATTCCTTCTTATCTGCAAGCACCTCCTCCAAGTCGCTGAAAGATCTTGCCGGGTCCCCGTCTGTGTCCAGAAGATAGAACAAGGCTGCAAAGAACTCCTGGAAACTTACGTGGATGAACTTGAACAGGGTGGCGTTGTGCTCGTCTTGATGGAGAAGCTTCCGGCCTGAAGAAAGGGGTCCTGAGCCCGACGAGCCCAAACCGTGGCTAATCAGCATGTCTTTGCTGAAGGCCGTCATCTTACAGAGCGTCCCGTCCTTGGCTAAGGAGCACAATCCTTCCAGGTCACTCGGCCGCGAGTGACACCCCAAGAAGCTCAAGAGGAGCCGCATGTAGATTTCGGTGATGGTTGCAGTCTCTGGGATATCGTTAAGGGGGCCGCTTGGAAGTTTCTGCCTGACAATGGTGCAGATGATCCAGCACACAGCAGGAAGGAAGCACATGCTGAAAAGTGTCTCATTGCTTCTTGCAAGTTCAAAAGCGCGAGTGGCTTCTTCTTCGTTTTCAAAGAAGTGGTGGAAATACTTCCTCCTCTCAGCTGGGCACAGTCCCAGCACCTCCACAAACTGTGGGGATCGCAGGCTTGGCAGGAGTGCCTTCAGAGCCATGGGCCTCATAGTCACAATGAGATGGCACCTGGCTAGCAGCTTTCTTCGAATCAGGCCCATCACCAGGTCTGCTGCGGCCTGTTTTCGCTGCAGGTCACTGCTTGGCACATCCCTCCGAAGATCCCAGCACTCCAGTTCCTCAAAGCCATCCACAACGAAGAGGATGCTCTCTTGGTCCGAAAAGACGTCCTCCTCCGTTAGGAGAGTCCCTGGAGGACAGCCGCCGAGAACCAGGTCAGCCACGCTCATGGGCTCGCTACTGCAGTTCACCGCTCGGCAGGAGAGGTAAAAAGCATACTGAAACTCCCTTTGCCCGAACTTCCCAGCTGCCCAGTCCAGCATCAGCTTCCTCACGGCGGTTGTCTTCCCCACTCCAGGGGCCCCGAGCAGCACGACGGTTCTGGAGCTCTTCCGCTCTGCATCTGGACCAAACAGATTCTCCACGCCTACTTCCAGGAAGTGCTCCGGACGAGCTGCTGCCTTCTGGTGCGTCCTGAGCACAGACAGGAGCGCATGGCTGCCTTCCTGAGGGTGTGGTGTCCTGCCGAGAAGCAACTCGGCGCACCTGTGGTGGAGACTCACCGCTGCGGCCGGGGCAGAGGCCTGTTTGGCAGCACTCCCGAACATCTCCTGGATGCTCCTCTGGTATCTCCTCCGGCGATCTAGGAGGACCCACAGAGAGAACATCAGGGTTGGCCGTGGATAATCCTTGCATTTCCACTCAAGGTGCCCCACAGACGGGACTGCGCTGAGCCAGGCAGAGTGGCAGGCAGCTGCTGGGTGTCTCGCTGCGATCCCGGGGTAAAGATCGATCGGACGGGGTTGGATTTTGGAGATGTGCCTGGAGGCCACGGACACCAGGACGACGCTCCCTCGAACAAACGCAAAATGGCGTAACTGGGCTCAAGGGAGAATCACTTACACTCAAGGGCCGAGTATCGTGGAGGGTGGGTTGAGGTCGTTGAAAGGTGGATTATCTTGTTGTCTGAACCCAGCTGTGCTAACAAGCCACAGTTGGTTAACCATGAACAACCCATGATGACAACCCATGGTTGGCTGTGGGATTCTGAATGGTTGCTCCCCAGGGTTTGTTATCTCAGCAGAATTCAGACAACATGACAACGCGTGTTGTGGCGAAAACCCGTGGGTAAGCAACAAGCCACCTTCAGCCCTTGCGTGTGGGTTGTGGCATCTGAAGCCAGTCCTTGCCGAATGGGTGGAGGTGCTTCTGCCCAGGGAGCCTGTCCCTCTGCAGGGGAGCAAACGGTGTGTTGGGCCGGGGGCTCCTAATCTATTTGTTCATTGGATTTGTGTCTGGCCTTTTTTCCTACAAAGAACTCCAAGTGGCCTAGATAATTCTCCTCCTGCCCTCAGACTTATCCCCACAACAACCACCCTGCGAGGTAGGCTGGGCTGAGAGCCTGTGACTGGCCCCAAGGTGCCCAGTGGGCTCCAGGGCTGAGCAGGGCCTAGAACCCGGATTGCCCGAGCCCCAGTCCTTGCTGTTAACCGCCACACGTCGCCTCCCACGGCCCTTTCCCGCTGTTACTCCAGGACTGGGCAGTGTTTGGCCGTGCAAAGGGGTTCCAGCTGGGCCTTGGTGCAGGTTACGCTTGAAGGGAATGCGGAGGCAGCCGGCTGCACGTCCCCCGAACTGCAGGGCTTGAAGTCAGACGGAGATTCCTGAGCTCTGGATGAACTACAAGACCGAAACAAACAAGGTGCCCTGAAGTTGGGGCGCATGGTCACTGAGAGTCCTTCAAAGCACAGTGAAGAATTTTACGGCCTGGGCTGCTGAAATGCACAAAAACAACTTCCAGAGAGCCTGCGAGAGCCCAACCGCTCTCTGGAACCCATTCCCAGAAAGAGGTACTGAGGAACCCACCTGCCCCGGGAGCCTCGCCCTCAAACCAAGAATGAAAGGGGTGCTGTTCATCTGTGTTCTCTGCATATGCTCAGAGGCTGTCCCCTTCTTGGGTCAGCAGGTCTCCTCACCCCCCTTCCCTCTTCGTTTAGAATCAAGGTTGAGGAAGAGTCCTCTGAAATCCCACTTTCACTTGTGATGCTCCTTGACCCTCATCAGCACATCCGTTCCTCTTCCTCGCCGGGAGCCCTTAAGGCTGCCTCTCTTGCCGGAGGCTGCAGGAGAGGGTGGCCCCTCTGGCTCCTGAAAGCCATCTTGACTGCAGGCTTTGGTAAGGGCCGGGGGGGGGGTGTGGGGGCAGAGATGTGCTTGCAGGCGCCAGCTAAAATCCAGCCGGATGGCCCCGGGGGGCCGAGAGGATGGCTGGAAGACACTCGTTTCTCTTCCCCACTGGACAAGTTGGAAGAGAACGGGCTTTGCTTTCTCCGGGATATCCTGCAGCCTCCTCCTGTGGGCTCCCTTGGGAATTTGGCGGAGAGCAGGAATCTGTCCCCCCC
>NW_025335985.1:6583401-6616064 GCF_004798865.1 Varanus komodoensis
CCGGGGCAGCGCCGCCCCTCCTCTGCCGGCGCGCAGCGGGCGGGCTGCGTCGGGCCGGGGGGCGCGCGGCCTCCCGGGGAGCGGAGCGGGGCCGGCGGCCGGCCCTTGCACGCCAGGGCGCTTGGCATCATTTCTTCCAACGCCGCACCCGCACCCGCACGTACCTGTTCCGCCGATGGGTGACACCTGCGCGCCGCTCGGGCTCCGGATGAACCAACCCGAGCACCGCGTGAAACGGAGTGCCCGCGCAAGCGGGAAACGGGCAGTCGGGACAGTTTCTTGGAACAGGGACGGTTTCGTGAAGCCCCGAAGCCGCCTCGTCCGCGCTTGCCCGTCGGCCGGGGGCAGGGGCTTCCGTGGCTCCGCTCCAGGACTCCCGCCATCCGGCCAGGAACGCGCCACCGGTTGGCCTGAGCAGCTGAGCTGGTGGATAAAAAGGAGGCGTGCAAAGGGGCGCCCACCTGCTTGATAACACCTGCCCTTTTTTTTGCAGTGAGTCACCAGATGCAGCGGGCAGCGGGCAGCGGGCAGCGGGGGGGGGGGGCAGCATACTAGATATTGTGAGATGCTCTCGCAGCCCCGGCACCCTCGAGTGGTTTTCAGTCAGAGTTGAGCCTGACTCTTCACGACCCCATGGACCACACTTCTCCAGGCCCCCCTGTCCTCCACCGTCCCCCGGAGTCCCCCCAAGCCCACACCCACCACCCCAGTGACCCCATCCAGCCACCTTATCCACTGCCGTCTCCTCCTTCTTTTGCCCTCTATTGTTCCCAGCATCAGGCTCTTCTCCAGGGAGTCCTTCCTTCTCATTAGGTGGCCAAGTATTTGACCGTCATCTTCAGGATCCAGCCTTCTAAAGAGCAGCCAGGGTTGATCTCCTCTAGGACTGACCGGTTTGATCGCCTTGCGGTCCAAGGGACTCGCAGGAGTCTCCTCCAGCACCACAATTCAGAGGCCTCAATTCTTCGGCGCTCAGCCTTCCTTGTGGTCCAGCTTTCACAGCCATGCATTGCAACTGGGAAACCTATAGCCTTGACTATACGCACTTTTGTCGGCAGGGTGATGTCTCTGCTTTTTAGGATGCTGTCTAGATTTGCCACAGCTTTCCTCCCAAGGAACAACCATCTTTTAATTTCTTGGCTGCAGCCCCCATCTGCACCCCCCCTCCCCGGCCCGTGCATGCTGCAGGTACCGCCTTTCTGCCCCACACCCAGCACCGCCGTTTTTCAACTGGCCCCCTTTTGAAAAAGTTTGAGGACCCCTGCCATGGCCCTTGCTGCTCAGGGGCTGGAGAGAGGGTACGCCAGACACTTGCTTCACCTTTCATCTCCTGAACAGGTGGGGGAACTCCCCCTGCATCTCCCTCCCGCTCCAGCTCTGAAAAGCTCTCCTCTCTTTCTCACACTCTGCCTGAGGAACTTCACTCAGAAAACCTGAAACTTCCCCACCCCTCCCCAGCAAGATCAGCTGCTTAAGCTTTCTGTGCACGCACCATGTTCGCACGCAGATGCCCCCCCTCGGAGGTGCCTTCTCATGGGTGGAATTCTCCCTCCTGACAAGTAGCAGGTGCCCAAATGCTGTTTTAGGCAAGGAGCAGACAATCCTGTTTTCAGAACTAGGTATGAGGCATTGTGGGACGGAGATCTAACATAATGATGCTTTTATTGTTGTAGTGTGGAGAAGTGAGTACATGCTTTGATATAATTACCAGCTTCAGAACAGTGGATGTAATTTGTACAGTTAATGAACTGAGCACAGATGCTGTTCTCTGTGAGGAACAGGTGGCGGCCACGGGAATGTTAGAGGTCATGAGGGTTTTATGAGGATCCAGAGAATCCGTAACCAGCCTGAGAGATCACGTGCTCCCACTGGCGGAATGAGGAACCAAAATAAATTAAGGGAACCGTTAAAGACTGGGGCGAAGATAGATGCAGAGTTCTTCCCGCTAAAGTCTGGGAAGAACGGAGAGTATGGAGGGCGACTGCCGCCGTGTCAGGGCCAGGCCAGGCACTGCTGAGTCCCAGGGACGCCTGTGGCCCATGGTTGGCCCGGGAAGGCCGCTGCGATCTCGAGAGACACGGGGCAAGGAGGCAGAGCGGCCCCAGCAGGCCTAGTCACCGCTCCGCCCTCACTCGGACGCAGGCTTCAGGTGCTTGGCTGCTTCTAGCTGGGTTAGCATGTCATCCCACTGGACAAACTGCTTAGAAAGGAGAAGCGTCTGGAGGGGTCTGTTAAGGAAAAGGAGGCTGGGGAGCTCGACCAAAACAGCAGCAGCAGAGGCGGAGCCCGGCAGACCGTGGCAGCCGGAGGAAAGCTGGCGTGACAGAAGAGGGGCGGCTTCTGTCCACACAGCGGTGCGGCACGGCACGGCAGTCCACGGGCTGTGCCACCCCTGCTGCGTGCGCTGCGGTAGAAAGGATACCATTTTGTTGTAATCCTCTAGGAGCAACCGGACATTCTCCGACACTGCTTCACACTGGTCCTGCAACATCACGGGAGTTCTGTCAGATATCTTCTCCTAACAGTCTGCAAAGCTACTAGCAGGTTAGAACTAAGCTGCCAACAAACTTGGGCTTCTACATTCCCTGCTTACCCTCTGGTATGAACACTCAACATCGGGCAGCTTTCCTTCAATCTTGGCTTAATCACAACTTGTTGTGTCTAAACTGTCAGGCTGGTAATGTGGTGCAAATGTAACTTGAACCTGGCTTGCTTCAAACCAGCCCTGCTTACCATTAACCAGTTTGTGACTTTGGCTGATGGAGGCAGACAGTACACACTCCTTTCTGCAGCCGTGCCAGAGGCCCCCCGTGGCTCACGCCCGGCAGGCGGAACTGCCATTCAGCATCATGGCCAATCAGTGCCCGTGGAACACAAGCGGAAATGTGAGATGAGGTTTCAAGGTGCTTACTTGTGGTATCTAAAGTTAACTGCTTTCAGAATAAGTTGTTGGAAGATGGTGTATACACAACTAAACAAACCACTGCAAAAGGCAGGCAAGAGAAAGGGGAATCATCCGGAAAACACAGCCACTTTTCAAAATAATTAACGACTGCCTCTGTTGGTGGACAGTGTTCCCAGCATGTGCCCAGCGCCACACGGCAGGATCGTGCCACTGCTTTATTCTCGATCCCTCCTAACTGGATTCAATTTCTCTCTGAACCAGACCCAGCTCCATGCAAGGAACGACATCCCGCCCTTTGCCTCTCGCTGCAGCAACGGCAGATTGTAGCAAAGGACAATTAGCAACTTGCCATACAAAGCTGCTAGGCACTGCATTGTTGGCAAGCCAGGACAGGGTCTGCAACACTTGTAGAAGACAAAACTGTTTGTTTAAAGCATCTCATTCAAAGGCTCAATGCTTTACAACCTGCTTTAAATTTCATTCTGGTAAAAGTGGATTGGGAGGATTGTTGTTTGGTTCTCCAACTGAGACTGGCTACAAAAACTTGAAACTTTATATATTCATTTTTTATGCTTTTCCTCCTTATTTTGCTTGCTGTTGCTGACAGTGTTGGTCAACAATTATTCATTCTAATATTTCACAGACTTGCACATGGTAGGCATGTCATGAGCAGGGCCGGCTGGGACCAGGGGTCGGACTGGATAACCCAGGAGACCCCTTCTGACTCGTCGTTTTTATGCTTCCGTGTTTCTCTGTTCAAATGGCCCTCGCCTGCCCCAGCAGTCTGCACCTTCAAGGCAAAGCTGCAAAGGCTTAGTAACCTATCTCCCTAATCAAGAGGAATCTGTCTTTTAATAAGAAGATTCCTTTGAAGGGGGGAAACTGTTACCAATTGCAGCACCTCAAAACACCCCAAAAGTATATGGCCACATTTGTTCCACTGCGACACAGCTGAGGTGAGAAGCTGAAACCATGCCCCCGTTCTCTGCTGCCACCACGCAGTCAGCCTACCTGCTGCTGAATGTGGATCTGGGAAAGCCTCTGCAGTTTAGCAGCATGGTCAGGAGCAGCTGCAAGAGAGAGCAGAAGGACGGCCAGGCTGTTGATTCTTAGGAATGACGCTTAAGAACGTAAGTTATGCTGTTTTTTAAACGTGTCGGACTCAGGGAATTAGAACATTTAGTCATAGGAGGAGAAAGTGGCAAACAATGGTACAGGATATGTGCTTTTCTTCAATGTGAGCATTTTCACAGTGATGGGGTTACATTAAAAAAGAACAAGCTCTGCTCAAAAGGGGTAACAATCTTACAAAACAAGACGATGGCATGCTTTTATTATGCAAACACGAAGGCATAAGCACGGATGTGGGGAAAAAACCTAACACACACCGAATCAGAGTCTGAAGAACTGCGATTCTGGCGAAATGCGCAGCAGATACAGCTCTGATCTCCCGGTACAAAGGAGAGTCTGGTTCCGAGAGTAAGGGACAGACCTAGGGACTCACCTTTGATGTGTGCACTGTCCAGGTAGGGCTGCAGGCTGTTCACCTGCTCCAGCAGGGCTGCTTGAGCCATGATCGACTGCTCTTCTGATGGAGGAGGACACAACAACAAACCTGAGAGTGGTACCTTTATGGCCACAGGTAACATATTCTACCCTCACTATAGCAAATGAATGACCAGGTAGTTAAAAAAATCTAGGACTATTTAACAGTGCATATCTACTCCGAAGTCCTAATGGGTTCACTGGGGTTTATTCCCAGGTGAGTGCAGGATTGCCGATTAAAGAACACAAGATTTAAGTAACTACAACGATGGCATTCAGACCATTCCCTGAAATATAGAGGCTCACCCAGAGCTTCCAAGTTTAAAAAATGAAAACCTCTCTTGAATTACCTGCCAAGATGAACTGCAGTTTCATAGCATCTGGAATAGCCATTCGATCAATGTACTGAGGATCCAAATATTTTAGGATATCTTCAACTTGGTCCAGAAATGGCAAATAATGAGAGAGAATTGGAGTGTTAGAACATTGTAACAACAGGAAAAGACTGTTGATTCATGCAGAATGTATGGCAGCCAGTTATGAGCTCCCTTATACTTTCTTGAAAGTAACAACAGCCAAGAAAATGGAGCCACAAGGGACAAGATTCACTTACCTCGAGCTCCCAAAATCACTTGATGGCCTTAAGCGGTCTATGACCTTGTCCACAAATCATGATGGCAGTTTCTGGTTTGCTTACCCAGTAAGCGCGGGGTGAGCACGGGGCAGGAACCCCAACTTCCCATTCCCACTTTAAGAACCCAGCAGTGCTGATCCAGGGTTGTTTTGTGACACAGGAACTTCTGAACTGCCAAGCTGCGAACCGACCTGCGACTTCTCCACCCTCTTTCCCTCCCGCTCTGAAGGACCACGACTGGACAAGCAAAACAGTCCGTCTAGCACAACATGCAGGGCTGGAGAACAAGGAGGGGAAGGCTGGCTAGGCCAGG
Organism: Varanus komodoensis; assembly: GCF_004798865.1. Lineage (NCBI taxonomy): Eukaryota > Metazoa > Chordata > Lepidosauria > Squamata > Varanidae > Varanus > Varanus komodoensis. The sequence goes on from NW_025335985.1 coordinate 6,588,799, forward strand.
CCTCCCACCCCGCCTGCATGATCAGAAGCCACAGAGTCTGGGGGCTTCCAGTCATCAAAGGGGCAACCAAGAGGATTGTGCCAAAGATTTATGCTAGTCCCAGCAACCTTAAAAGAAGAAGAGGGTTGTGCATTGTGCTCCACAAACTACTTCTCCCCCCCCTCCCCCCGGTAGCACTGCCCTCCTTCAATAGACCCTTCATGCTTTTGCAATATCCAGCAATCACCTTTTTATTCAGAGGGGATCTGTTGGCGACATACAGGTGTGTGAGGGGGTGTCACATGGAGATGGGCAGAGACCTGTTCTCCCCTGCAGAGGAAGGCAGGACGCGCTCCAAGGGAGCAAAGCTCAGGGAGCCAAGGCTCCATTTAGGTGCCATGAAGGACTTCCTGACAGTGAGGACCCCGAGGGTGTGGAATGGGCTCCCATGAGAGGTCGTTGAGGCCCCATCGGTGAGGGTGTTCAAGGATAGGCTGGACGTCCACATGGTGGGCATGTTGTGAGCGAAGCCGGCTAGTGCCGGAGGTCAGACTAGATGGCCCGGGAGGCCCCTTCTGACTCGCTCTGTTTTCTATGTTTCTATTTCAGCAGTGCTTAAGTTTGATTGAAACCAACAACATGGTTTTGAAAAAGTTAAAGTACATACTTTTTTTGAAAAGAATTTTAACCCTCTCTCTTTTGCTTGCAATGTTCCCCAAGGCCACCTGGACTTTGACCAAGCCATCTGCTATCTAGAAGAGAAAAAAATACTCTTAATAACAATGTAGATCAACTTTACACAACTTCACACAAACAGCAGTATACTTGAACACACACAAAAAGCAGAAAATTTAAATGTGCACAGTTTAGGGAGAAACTCTGCTTTTTCTAGTGTGGAACATGGAACCATTTGCATTCACCTACCTCCCAGAGCCTTTCTCCAGGGAGTAATTTTCACAGCAGTGAAAAAGCGTGTGACAGCAACCTGAGTGGGGCATGACTTGTGTTTCACTCAAGACGAAAGAGAGATAGTTCAAATCTCTGTCCATCACAGAACCTACTGGGCTACCCTGAGCCTAAACTACCTCACACGATGGTTCCACTGCGGCTAAAATGCAACAAATAATAGAAGAGTGGAGTTGGAAGGGGCAGAAGGCCATCGGTTCCAACCGCTACCGTTGCAGGACATCACGTTACACCATCCCACTCAGAGGGCTGTCCGGTTTCTTTTGAATGTCTCCAGTGTGGGAGAGCCCCCCACCTCTCCAGGCAGCTGGTTCCACTGTTGCATTGCTTTTCTATGCGCTGTTGCATTCTTCACAGTGAATGAAGAAACTTTTCCTGATAACTAGCCTGAACCTGGGTTGCTGCAACTTGAGGTGATTATTCTGTGTCCTTGTGAGCCGCCCCGAGGCTTCGGCGAATGGGGCGGCATAGAAGCTTGCTAAATAAAATACACTCTGGTATCAGTGAGAAGAGGATTGGGGTTAGGGGTCTCCTGTTCTCAAGGCTGAGGGAGAACCCAGTCTCTCCTCACAGGGCAGTGTTTCCAAACCCTGGATCATTTTTGTTGCCCTCCTCTGGACCCTTTCTAATTTTTCTGCATGTTCCTCAAATCTTGGTGCCCAGAACTCTGGCCTGGGCAACTTCTTCTTCCTTCTCTTTCTCCTCCTATATTTTTATTTTATACTGATAATTTTAATTTTGTATTTGTAAATCAATGTATTTTTTGTATTGTTATATTTAATGGTAATTTATTATGTACTATTGTATTTCAATGTATTTTATCATGTTGTAAGCCGCCCCGAGGTTTCGGCAAGGGGCGGCATAGAAATGTTATAATAATAATAATAACAACAACAACAACAACAACAACAACAACAACAACAACAACAACAACTAGACACAGGATTCCAGATGAGGTCTGACTAGTGAAGAGTCTAGGGGAACTATTACTTCTCGTGATCTGGATTCTATTAATGCATCTCAAAATAGCATTTGCCCTTTTTGTGGCTGCATTGCATTGTTGGCTCATATTTAGCCTGTTGACCACAATAATTCCTAGGCCTTTTTCATTTTCATTTCTGTTGAGCCACATATTCCCCATCTTGTATTGCTGCATCTGATTTCTTTTTCCTAGGTGGAGGACTTACCATTTGTCCCTATTGAATCTCATTCTGTTGCTTTCAACCCAGCATTCATGTTTTTCAAGATTGCCCTGGATCTTCATTCTGTCTTCTGGGGTGTTTGCTATTCCACGCAGTTATGTATTGTCTGCAGATGTGATTATTGTTCCCTGTACTTCCTCATCAAAATCATTAATAAAGATGCTGAAGAAAACTGAGCTTAGGACTCAACCCTGTGGCACCCCACTAGTTAACTTCCTCCAGTTTGAGGAGGAGGCCCAGCCCACATGTAACTGAGAGCAGGGCAAGGACAACGCAGTTCTCATGCCAGCAAGGAGAGGAATTAGCTCAGCACAGCATAGGGAGCAGGAGCGCACCGAACAAGAGAGAATCGGTGGAATTCTGGGCCCAAAGGAACAAACTAAGGCTGCTAATTGCTGGGAAAATTTTGTCTCCATGTGTGCCGAGATGTGTTATTTCTCAGCATATGCCTGGACTGAGCCCCAAACAGTCAAAATTCATCCCGTGGCTGAGTCAGCTTTAAGACCTGCCTGACTTCCCATAAGCAGCAAGATAAAAAGAAGAGAAAAACAGGTTGCAATGAACCCAATTTATTCTATCAGTTACGTAAAACCAGAAAGCAGATGGCCTGTCTTTTGAAAAACCTCTGCTGTGAACAAACTTCTGAGTTACACTGAATGCTTTGGTAGGCAGGCAAGCAAGCAAAAGCACGCTTATTGCTCACTCACTTTATTTAAATGGCTCAGACAACTGTCTACTGAAGGCAATGGACCAACCCTTTGTTCAGTTTATTGAGGTACAAGCCACTCTCAGCCTAGCTTCTGTCGTTCACTGCCTTGAGCAGATGAAAAGAGGTAACTGGCCCAGGCTCAGAATTTTCTGGACTTCTGCCAAGACACCCATTCCGGTGTCACAATTGAAATAAGTACATTCATTTATAATCGATTGCATAGCCATATTGTTCTGTCCTCCCAGTAATTTTTCAGAGGCTCAAGTAGATATAATTCTAATTGAAAGAAGGAAGCTATAATAAAAAGCTAAGAAATGAGCCATTGCAAAGGCACCACCAGTTTTAATAAGGAGAGGTTTGTTAAAAGGGGGTAAATGTCCTTATTGGGAAGATAAATGAACGGGTTCTGTTACCCTAAGGCAAGAAAGGAGCAATTGCGGGCCTTCATTACCCATCCTCACCATTATCCTGGCTTTGCATTCGCTTTACACTTCTGTGCGTTGTTCTCAGCCTGCTTTTCCTTTCCAGAATTAGCAGCCACCTGATGCTGAGCTAAGCAACTCCTCCTATGTCTTGAGGTTCCCCAGTGGCCTTTTGCCTCCTGTCTGACAGTAAATCCAGTCGCTGCTGCGGGGGGGGGGGGGGGCTCTGCATCAAAGTAAACATGTTCAGGACTACACTGCAGGACTGCCCAAAAATGGTACTGTAATGAAATTGCTTAGCTATTTTTGCTTTTTCTTCTGACATCCGCCTTTTTCCCTCTTGCCAGGAGCTCAAGGAGACATACATAATCCTCCTTCTCTCCATCTTATTCTCACAATACCTCGTGAAATGTATAAGGCTGACAGTCAGTGGCGGGGCCAGAGTCACTGGGAAGCTTCATGGCCGAGTGGGGACTAGATCCGGGGTCTCCCGAGTCCCGCCCTGCGCGCCAACCACACGCCACTCCGCCCACTCTCCTTCGGCTTCATGGCGGCGCCCCCTCCCCGCCTCCATCTCTGGGGCTCTGTTCTCCCCCAGTACACGGGACTCGCAGCCAGCGCCTGGCACCAGGGAGAGGCGCGTGCGGCCTTCCACCTCTCCTGGAACTCCGAGCTCCATCAGCCCCAGCCAGCCTGGCGAGCACTGAGGAATGATGGGAGCTGGAGTCCCACGGCGGCTGGAGGGCCGCGGGTGCCCCGCCCCGCCGCCTCGAGGGAGCGTCACCAGCAGCAAGAGCGGCCGCACCGCCGCGGAAGGGACCGGCCGGGCGGCTTTACCTTGCGGGCATCCGCGGCGCTCTCGGCCCCGGCGGGCGCCCCGAAGACGCGCTCCTCCAAGGCGTCGAGCCGACGCTGCAGCTGCTGCACCTCCACGGCTGCCACTGCCGCCATCTTGGCCACCGGAAGTCCGTGAGGAAGACGGCCAATCGAAAATGATTTGACCGGAAGTAGGGAAGCCGGAAGAACATAGAGCCAGACCACTGAAAGGCCGAACAGCGCGGCGACGGGGACCGGAAATGCCGGCAAGGGCTGCAGGGTCGCGTGCCTCCGTCTCCATGGAGATCGGCGTCGCTTGCCGTTAGCCTCTATGGTAAGTGCCTGGAAGACGCGCGGAACGCCCGCTCTTCCAAACCGGAAGCGCCGTGCTGCGCCGTTGCTATGGGTAACTCGGGCGTTGTTATGGAGACCGTGCGGCTTGGGGCCCGCTTCAAGGCTCGCGGGGCCCGGCCGGGTTGAGCGGAGGGCTCCGGGGGCGCCCAGTGCGGAGGCTGGGCCCCGTCTGCCGCCAGGACCGCGGCCAGGGAATGAATGGAGCCGCAGGCCCTTTTCCCGGCTCGCCAGGCCGGGGCGCGCTGGAGGTCCGCGGCAGGCGCCTCCCGGGCACAGCCACGCGCCGCGGCCGTCTCGGGGCGCATCTCCGCCAGGCTGGGCCGCGGAACGCGCGGCGAACGGCCCATTGCTCGGTGGGCCCAGGCGCTGTTGCCGAGGCCGGGATGAGGGCAGCCCGGCCCGCCGCCCCGAGGCCCTGGCCCTTTGGAGCGAGCGCTTGAAGGCCCCGGATCGGGGAGCGCGCCGGGCAGGCGCTGCGTGTGCTCGGGGGCAGCGCCTCTGTCGTCTTCGGGCCGGGCCAGCTCGTATGTCACCCAGGAGCGGTGCTGCCTTTGCCCCTGTTGCCGTACGTAGAAGGTGGGAAGTGGCAGGATCTGGCCAACACTAAGGTGGAAGGTGCTGGCTCCCACCTCGGTGGGGTTCCTTATCCGTGGCGGGGTTTATTCTGAGCGTTGTAGGTGCTGTTCGTGGGCTGAACCGATTTTGGGGGTGCAGTTCAGCACAACGGATGGCTCCTGTCAAGCTCAGATCAGAAACGGATGTGGAGAGGAGCCCCAGTGACGGTGAGATCTGGGCATGCCCGAGTTCTTCTGGGCTGATGGATCTTACAGTGTGGTCACATCCCACATGCTTCAGTCAGAGTTAAGCCTGGGAAATGCATGGGCTGAATAGATCAGCAATCTTGTCAGGAACATGAGCTGCCTTGACTTCACAGGAGGAAAAAAGGGATATAAACGTCAGGCACTATCATAGCTGCCCGGATCACTGTTTTTTAGTGGCAAGATGGGACCTAACTCTAAGTAAATGTGTTCATATGTCTGAACTGCCTCTCAGTTGGCTCCCAGGTTCCTAAATCCAAATGTTCTGCTGGATCCTGCTCACAGAATTGGCTCCGCAAGAAGGACTTGATTAACCCTTTCCAACATACACTTGGGAATACTGTTTCCCTAAGAGAGCACCCCAGAATAAATCTGTGAGAGGAAAATGTAGTCATCATCAGTACATTTCCATCTGTTTATCTTTTAGGCCATGGCAGAAGATGCTGTTGCTGTAGTTCATCAACACAATGGGACCTAAAATTGGGAAAGGCTGCTTTATGATGTTTGAACGCCTTAAAATGAGAACTCAGCAGGTTTCTCATGAGCTTGATTATTCCTTCCCACTTTTTAATGCTCAGTGATTTTATGCAACCGGCAAATCCAGTTCCATTAGAGCAATCTGTCTTGTCTCTTCCCATCCCTCCCCTGAGTTTCCAAAGGCCTGTCTTCCTTCTGATCAGTATTCTACACAGCCAGAATTTACCCAGAACTGGATTCTCCCATGCCAGATTTGAGGGGAGGGGGAACTACATTTGAACAAACTGCTGAATGCATTTCCATGGTGGCTCTGCCATCCAAGGTTTGGTCACTGTGGGTATATTTCTGACAAGCAAACATCGAGTTTTATTGGTTAAGGAGGCCATCCCATTGTGTTCCACACACACACGCCCACACAACTACAGTGCTGTGTGGCTGAAATGGTCTCTATGGGAAAATCATAAAAGGTGAGGAGAATGACCTTAATATGCTTCCTGTAGACATTACAGTAGCTGCAGCAGTATAATATAGTATCTTTAATAAGTACATTTTAAAAAATCAATACAAATTTGCAGTCTTTGTTTGCAAGGCCTTTGAGCTTGATGCCGTGTTGGGAAGGAGATGCCGATAACTGCTGTAAACGTGCAGTGGTTCCTTTCGCAGGAGACAGGCCTTGCGATTCAAGCAGGCCCACCACAACGGCTCTGCCACGGAGTGAGCAGCGCTCTTGCCCACTCTCAGATGTGGCAGCTGCTGCGATCACACATTGCGAAGAGTCAAAGGCACTTTTTCTTCCAAGGCAAAGACCCGGGAACCCTGCTTTGTTCTAAGCTCTTTTTGGGTCTGAATAGAAAGGAGATCGGCTGAACTTCTAGGAGAACCTCGTTTTTTCCTGGGTCAGCCATTGCTCCCTGCAGTCCATTCCATGGTTGACTTTAGGCACTGGTGCAGAGCCTCAGCCGCCAGGGACAAGGGGAAAGGGGAGCGACCCCGTGTCACCAGCGTCTCTTGCACTCTGCTCTTCAGATCCCCAGACATTCTTTAGGCCTGTTTGTTGTAACTTGCACATTCTGCTTATGAGTGGTTTTATTTGCTCTGTTGGATTTGAATCTTTAAAAATAACAGGAGCGGGAGGGACGCGCTCCAATGGAGCAAAGCTCAGGGAGCCAAGGTTCCATTTGGATGCCAGGAAGCACTTCCTGACAGTCAGGACCCTGAGGGTGTGGAATGGTGCGAGTTGGTCTGAAACATCGCCCCACGGACGTATAATTTGCTTCTCGCAAACGCTGTGCCACCGCATTTTCCACCTAGTTACTGTAGCTAGATTTGTATAAATAAAGTGATAAAGTGTATTTGACATGCATCTTTGTTGCTTTGTTGATAACTCCGAGTTAGAGAACAGCCTGGGAGTTTGTGACATCCTTGGGGCAGGAGGGGAAATGCTCCCCTTCCACGGAAAGGGTCCCTTCCAAGGGATATCTTCCCTCTTCCCGGGGCGAAGCCCCTTCCCCACAGCCGCCACACGCAGAGACAGGAAGCACTTCCGGACAGTCGGGACCCCGAGGGTGTGGAATGGGCTCCCAAGGGAGGTGGTTGAAGCCCCATCGGTGCGGGTGTTCAAGGATAGGCTGGACATGCACATGGCAGGCACGTCGTGAGCGGAGCCGGCTGGAGCCTGGGGTCAGACTAGATGGCCCGGGAGGTCCCTTCTGACTCGCTCTGTGTCTATGTTCCTAATGAAATATTTAAAATAAGTACAAAGGACACTGCAGTAAAATTAGAAGCAGAAGGGTAGCAACTGGAGCAATGCAGCACAGCCATCATCACAAATGCGAAGTAAAAGTAAAACGTTGCACATTGCCCAGCAGAGAAAAGTTGCCCATCCCGCTGTCCCCTCTGGCCTGTCTCCTCTCGTGTCCTGCGTAGAGGGGCCTGGTGCAGTCGGCGGCTGCTTGGCATCCCGGGGAAGGGCTGCAGCCCCGCACGTGCGCATGGGCTGAACGTGGAACGCAGCAGGGCCCCGGCACAGTCCCTGGTGGGGCTGGGAAAGGCCCCCTGGCCATGCATGCTCGAAGCTCTGCTGCCTGCCAAATACCCGAGCATGCCCCTTCGTGCCCAGTCATTTAGCACGCCACACCCTCACTGAATATGAGCAATTTTTAATTTGTGCTCCAGGGAAGTCAGCTGAAGTCAGCAGCTCCTATCAATACCGGTCCACTTACAGCGCAAGGCGGTGTAATGAAAATCCGATCAGAGGCCTGGCGAGAGTAAATAAGTATGCCATTAAAATGAGAAAATCAAACCCCCAGACAGGTCTTTTCTCTCCTCCATTGATTCCTTTTATTACGGAAGTATTGCAGCTAAATAACATTAGTGTGAACCATCTTGATAGTGTTTTCTGCAGATTGCGTGTCGATAACCCAATTGCAGGTCGTCTCCGTGCATTTGGGGGCCACCCTGCTCACCAAACAGTTAAGGGGAAGCGCTGGTCCTTTACGGCGACCTTCCCTGCCATGTGGAGGAAGGATTCTGAAGGACAACCTGTGAGAGTTTGAAGAATGTGTGGTCTCTTGGCTGGATTTCCATTACGTGCATTTCTAAACCCTCCGGAGTCTCTCTTGCAAGGGGTCTAGTAAGGGCTAGGCAGGAGTGTTGACAGTTGGTCCGCGTTGAGGAAGCTGGTGTCAGAGGCCAAGCAGTTCCATTCAAAAGCCTGCTCAGACAGGACGTGTCAAATGCTGGCGTGGACGTTGCCACGAGGTTTTGTGCCACTTGGGCCAAGAGGTGCAGGGGAACTAAGCACCCAACTTCCCGTTTGATGATCCTTCCCTGGAAATGCTCCTCTGCATTTCCCATCATGTCACGTAATATCGGAATTGGACCCATTATGCTGCCCTGATGAAACACATTGCCAAGGGTCGCTGGCTCAATCCTGACACATCTGCCAGGGAACTGAGCACACCGGGGCCTGTTCCGTTCCTGCTACTCGCTGGCTCCCCCCGATTTTCCTGGAAGCCTTTGCAGCACCGAAGAGCCACCTCTGTAGCCTGCAGAAGCAACCCATGCACAAGCCATGATTCTGCGTTGGATCTTAGCAGCTCATGCCTTGAATAACCCAGTGTTGGCAATCCAACAACAAGGCATAAGGGTTTTTTTTTTTTTTTTAAATAGGGTTATGTTTCACGGAAGGGTTCATCCAAGCACCCCTGCAGGGGTGCCTCTAGAATCTGGCTCAGATGAGCAGAGGAAAGAGGCGGGTGAAGCTGCGAAGCCATCCGAGCTGGAGACGGGGGCATAGCACCGGTTGTCCAGCCGATCCTTCTGCAACCACGGGACCATCGAGGCAGAGTGAAGAGGAGGGAGGAGGCACTGGAGACCTCGGGGGTAGGCTCCAGAGGAGGCTGGAAGAGCGGTGTGTGCTGCTCCGAGCAATTTGCTGCCGAAGATGCTCCGTGGGGAAGATGGCCTTGCAGCAGGCTGCATCAGCAGGGGGCTCTAACCATTTCCTGTGCTCTGCTCACAACTCTCCCGTCTGCCTCATTAGCTTTATAGGCTGCTAAAACAGCTCACCTCTTTTGTAGCCACTCTTCCTAACATATCCCAAAGCAAGGTCAGGTCCCTTGTAACTTTTTACATAATAAAGCTAAGCGATTAGAATTATAGATCAGTGGGTTAACCCACCGTTAACTCATAGTCATGAATCCAGGCCTAATGACAACCCTTGATTTAGGCATGGGTTGCCGTTGGCGGAGAAGGTGGTGTATGAATACAAGGTTAACGAGAAAACGTGTGTGTATGTAGCTGCAGGAGAACTGCAGAGAGAACGAGGGGGAAGCGGTCCAGGTTGCGTGCCTGAGCTGCATCCTGAAGGGCCATCCTTGGGTTGAGCACGAATGCAGGGAGGAAAATTCCCAGCCTCGGCAGAGAGGGTGCCGACAGGGCAGTTGTCAGAGGATGGGGGCAAAGCCTTGTTCTGATTGTGCGTTGTGCGGTTCCAGGGCGTTCTGCCTTACACGCGTAATGGTGTGCCAGCAGCCTTGTGTGCTGTATTCTTAATAAATATTGCCGGTTTGCTTTTCTTCAGTCTCTTTGGTCCATTTCGTGTTGAGTGTGAACCACAAGGACTGTTTTCACCCAAGGTGCTCTGGGGCTTCTAGATGGGTGGCTTCTGGGGTGAGCAATCCAACAGTGGCAGTGGGAAAACTAGGGGGATAACACGTGGAAGAAGACCCTGGAACTCTCCCCCTCACCACTGCCCTGAAAATATCCATGTTCCGGGTAGGACAATCACGAAGTGAAAGCAGTTCTGGAAGGACCCTCTAGGAGACAGTGAGGCAGGTGATTTGTGGGCTAGGCCTGCCCCACAGGAGGAGGGGGACACGCGCCCCAGAGCATCTCACTATGGGTGAGTCACAGCCACCAAGGGGAGTCCTCACCCACCGTCCGTCCGAAGGGAGCAGCGGCAAGGGAGGACGCGGGAGGTTACTGGGCCCCTTCCAGGAGGGGAGCCTCACCTCACCACAGCCGCAAAATGGCCAGAATGGCTGCTCGGAGGGGCTTATACTCTCCCAGATAGTCAGAAGGCTGGACTAGAAATGGCAGCGAGCCTGAGAATGTAACCTGCTAGAGAGGCAGGCTCCAATTCAGTATACCTGGATACTCTTCCAGGCCAGCTGAATAATGGAGTCTTTGGTTCAGGGGATTCTGGTTCTAGCCCCATTTAAGAACAGGGTTGTTGCCCCTACATACCGCAGTGTGTAGCTGGCAGAGCCCTTTTGCTTTCGACAATTGTGTGGCAGCCACAAGACGGGCGGGGAAAGCTTTTCTTTTTCAGCAGCGGGAGGCCGCGAAGGGCATCACTCCACCCACTTGGCAGCACCCCCTACGCATAAAGGGCAACTTGATGCAGCCAAATCAGCAATGCTAGCAGGCAAGCCCCATCATTGCATTTTGGTCCCACCCACATTAAGTCCAGTTCCGATCAGAGGAACCCAGACCAGGAAGGACTCAGCACAGCCGTGGGACCCCTGCTCTGCGGGCGGCTGGTCCCAGATGCAGCGCCGGGCCTCACCCAGTCGGCCCAGGAGAGCCTCTGCTTCGAGACCCTGGGAAGCCAGCCGGTCAGCGGTCGACCGAGCAGGAGCAGCAGGGAACTTCCCTCCAAATAAATATTCTGCAGGGGAAGCTGGAGGGCCCCAACCCCTTTGCTATCCCTGGCCTTGTTACTTGTCTTCCTGATTTACTGGGCAATGTAGGCGCTACCAGCTTCGTCTCTCCTTCTCCCCCTCCCTTCTTGGTTCAAGTCACTCTGGTGCCCACCCCTCGTGGTCCCAGTATATGGAACTGGGGTTTGGCACTTAAGGCAGAAAACCCCATGAGCTGCCCCCCACCGGGCAGTAATCCATAAAGTGAACTGGATCCAACTCAGAGTAGACCCATTCAATACAGTGGGACTTAAGTGAGTCAAGTGGTGCTGGTTTCAACAGGTCCACTCCCAAGTCGAGACCCACCTCAGCAGTAAGAATTAATAGCTGACAATTTGCCTCTTTTTTCATGACCCCAAAATTCTGACACCCGAGAAGGCTGCCTCCTTCTGCCTCAAGGCGGGGCGGCCGGCTTCCTTCCTTCCTTCCTTCCTTGAGCAAAGGACCAGCTTGTGCCCTGGCTTTCAAAGGAAGAGCCAGCGAGCAAGACGCGGCCTACGAAGGTGCAGCATCATTCAGCAGAAGCACTGCAGCGGTTACATAACTGTCATAATCCAAAATGGGGCATGGCAGCGATGAGCGACCCCCCCCCACCCCTGCCCAGACAGGAACGGATGTGCTGGCTTGCTCCTCAGCTCACATTCTCTCTGCCCCCGGCTTTGTCTTGCTGCCCTTCCGTGTACAGTAGCCATCGATTTGCTTACAGCGCTATCTGTCTCGCAGAGCTCGGCCTGGGTTCTCCGTGAAGTGTCTATATATCTCCCGTATCCCTTAGTCCACCGTTATCTGGATATCTGCCGCGACTATCTGTCTGTCTGCCGGAGTTGTCGAATGATTTACCTGCAGCATCCATCAGCCTGTAGCCTTGGCCCGGAATATCGACGGCTTCCTCACGCTCTCCCTTTTACGACGGCAGGTGGAGACACGGCGAGCCAGTGCACTTTGGGAAAGTGAAGAAATTCGTAAACTCCAGGCACTCTGCCCTGGGGACAAATGAAACCACACAGCATTGAAAGGTATCAAAAATCCATGAGGCAGAGCCAAGGTGTGAAGCTGGTGGAGTGGGGAAGAGAAGGTGTTGTCATCACAGCCTTTCTATTCCCCCCCCCCCACCAGAAACTAAACATTGTGCTTATAAATACGATTTAATTGTTTTCTGGTAGAGAGAACTGGTTCCCCTTGTCTGCCTGTTTACCTTGGATTCTTGAAACATAGAAACAGACCGAGTCAGAAGGGGTCTCCTGGGCCATCTAGTCTGACCGCCTGAAGACACAACTGTTGTTTCCATATTGCTTGATATAAAACTAAGAAATTCCAGATGGTTTACATAATCTTCTTCCCTTTTCATTTTCACAACAACCCTGCAAGGTAGGACAGGATAAGAGTCAGAGGTTGATCCCAAGTCCCCCAGTGGGCTTCATGGCTGAGTGGGGACTAGAACTTGGATCTCCCAAGGCCTAAGCCAAAACCCGCAGCCCCCGAATCCCTCCAGCAATAGCGATGGCCTAACAGCCTCTCTGCCTGCCCCCTGAACTGGCGAAGAACGGGAGAGGCTGCTGAAACATGCCTTGCTGCGTCTGGCACCCCGGCCTCACCTGCTCCGCAGGGTCGTGGTGGAGATAGAATGGAGGGGAAACGACTCCCGGACTGGGAACGGCAGGGCTGTGCTCCGTGCGTGAGGCGTCACGCGGAGATGTGGCCTGCGGTGTCCAGATCGCCTGGGGAGACCGCGAAGGCCGCCGTGAATGAAGCGCAGGGCCTGGCCGCCCGGGGGCTCGCCCGGGGCCCGCGGCTCAAGTCTTCCTTCCTCTCCGTGTCCCCAGCAGGGTTCTGAGGAGGAGGAGAGAACCAGGCCCCCAAGAGGCTCCTCCTGCTCCCAAGAAGGGGCCGGGGCAAGTGGGAGGCCCACCTGGTCCCATCCATCAGCCACAAAAAAGACTGCGCAGGTGGGGGTCAACGAGGGGAGGTGGAGGCAGGTGAGGGAGGCACTTTGCAGGAGGAAACAGGCAGGGAGGGGAAGGGGCACGGCACACTCTGCCCCTCCCTTCCTCCGGTTGCTTGCTGCAAGCCGCCTTCCCCGCCTCCTCAGGACCCCACGGACCCGTGTTTCGGGGGCACCGCGTGCCGGGATCGTGTGTTGCCCAGCGGAGGCCGCCGGCGCCTTTGCAAGCTCCTCCCAGGCCGGCCTGCGGAGTGGCTGCAGCTGCGCAGGCCAAGCTCCAGGCCCGCCGGCACACCTGTCCCCCCAGGGGGGTGGCGGAGCCGTGGCACACCGGGTCGACGTGCCGGGACTTCCCGCCTCGCCTGGGCGTGACGCGGCCTCCGTCCCCTCTGGGGTCCCTGAAGCTCTCGCAGCAGCAGGAGGGCTGCCTCCACACAGGATGCGGGGCTTTTGGGCCCTGCGTGGAGGGACTGCCAGAAGCAGCCGGGCACGTCAGAATCGCCCGCTCTGCCCCACTGAGTGGCAGGGCTTCCTTCCAGGGGAAGAAGACCCCCGAGGTGCAGCGGCCGACTCGACCGCCTCACTTGGAGTTGCACTTCTTTCGTCCCGCACCAGATGTCGCATTTCCCCTCCGTTGCTGCGGGATGAGGCGGTGCCGGTGCCTCCTTTCCCCACGGATGAATCCCGGCGGGCCTGGATGGGGTCCGGCAGGCCTCTTTCCCCAGACAAGCCCCGAAGGGGAGAGGAGCCGCTGCCCCCCATTGGGGGAATCCTCCTGTGAAGGGGAGGGATCTCGGCCGGCACTCGGCGCCCTGCTTTCGCAGAACGGGAGCTGGAGGAAACCCGAGTGGCTTTTCCATGACTGGCATCCAGGGGCACCTTCCTGGACCCGAGGCGGCTGGAGAGGAGCCACCTGTGCCGGCTACTGGCTGGGTTCGGCGGGAGCCTTGAGGCACTGCCTGCGGCCCGATCCTCTGGCCAGGCTCCCAGTCCTGCCGTCGTGGTGCCTGGAGGAATGTTGGGCGGGACCCCGAGCACTGGGCACGGCCCCCGAATGCGCCTCTTGTCTCCCCCGAGCCACACCGTGGGCGAGCAGAGGAGAGGGAAGGGCCCCCTCGTGCCGGACTGCTGCGCCTGGCAGAAGGCAGCCCCTCCCCCCCGTGACCCCTGCACAGCATGGCACACGGTGGCCAGGGGGGCCTTCTCTGCTGCCTCGCCACAGCGCTCACCGTGGCGACCTGCTCCCCCTCCGCCACCCAGCCACGGCTCTGCCAGCCCAGTGAGCAACCTGAGCAGGCGCCCCCCACCACGGGTGTCCTCCGGCGCCTTGGGGGGGCAGCCGGGCTGGCTCCCTTGGCCCCCACGGCCCCTCTTTTTGCGGCTCTTGGCGAGGGCCTCTTCCAATTTTCGGCTGGACCGGCTTTGCCCGTCACCTGGACTTGGACAATGCCCCAAGCCACTCTGGGCTCCACTCCACGGCTGCTTGGGGTGGTTTCTAAGCCCCTGCAGCAGGCTTCTGCCCCTCCCCAAGAAAAGCCGGGGGGGGGGCATTCAGAGGACACGCCGCACCATCCCTCCCCCCAGCTAAGCATGCTGTGTGACTCCAATTAAACAACGCTTCACCTCGTAAACCAAACAAAAACCCAATAGTTGAGTCAATTCCGAAATACCTGCGCTTTAAATGTAACCATGCATTGCGTTGCTGCACCGCCCAATGGCCAAAGCGCTCTTCTAATATTCAAGTCTCGGTACGTTTAGAACAGAGGCTGGTTTTATGCATCTTGCACGTCACGGGCTGGTTTGGAAGGAGCCATGCGCACGCCCGGGGCTGCGCTCGGCTTGGCCGGCCCTTGCTGCCTGCAGGAGCGTTCTTCGCGCAAGACCCCCGAGGACTGTGGGACCTCTCGCGCTTCCAAGGTCGGCTCCTGCGTGGGACAGGCCAGGTGGGCCCGGAGAGCCGGGCAGCAAGCCGACAGACTTCCGTTCCAAGCCTGGAAGGATGGCCTCCCGTCCTGTGTCCCATTATTCACTGTTCTGCAGACGCAACTTCTCTTGCCGTATCTGATTGTGTTTTACAGTCATCCATTTTGCCTGGATGCTTATTTAGAACTATCGACTGCCCGTTTTAACGAACGTATTTGCAAGAGAGTGTCAAAGCCTTTTCCTTCCCTCTTGAGCTGTTTTTCTTCTGGGCAGGTGAAGTTGCAAATGGTCCCTGTGAGTGGAGATGCAAGGGCTCGTTGTGTTTCTTTTATTATCACAGCAAAGAAAATTCAGAAGGTAATCCCTAGCATATCCCTGTCACTGGTGGGATTTGTGGAAAGACCTCTTCTGACGATCTTGATGTCAAGCTAGCATAGGAGGGGGAGGCCGTTGCTCAGGCCCCTGGGCGTGAAGCCCCTTGGGCTGGCTGGGGAGGGAACTCTGGGAGGCAGCGGGCTCCCTTCCTCTGTGCCTTGGCACACCTCACGTTTAAAGGGATGGCCACAGCCTCCAGCTGGCCGTGATTCCTAAGCTGCTTTCCAGAACTGCTCCCATTCACCCAGGCAGAGCTGGGGCAAACAATCCCGGCCTCAGGTATAGGCCAGTGCTTGAGCGCATGAGTCTGGGGCTCCGGCAGTATGGGTTCCAGCCGCTGTTCAGCCATGGAACCAGCTGGGTGACTTCGGGCCGGTCACAGACTCTCAGCCCGGCCTGCCTCACAGGGTGGTTCTTGTGGGGATGAAGCCGAGAGCATCAGGAGCAGAATGATGACACTGCTTTGGGTTTGTAGAAAGGGGAAAAGCCAGGATATAAATCTAATAAATGATGGTAGTTTGGGGAGGGAAGCTCCCTGAGGAGGGAAAGGGAAAAGGAAGTGCTTCTTCACACAGTGTGTAGTTAAACTGTGGAATTTGCTGCCCGGGGAAGTGGGGATGGCCGCCCGTCTGGTGGCTTTCAAAGAGGACTGGACAGCTTCATGAAGGAGGAGGTTATCGGTGGCTACTAGTCTCGCTGGCCATGGGCTGCCTCTTTCACCAGAGGCGGCCTGCCTGCACACACCGTTTGCAGAGGAGCTTGGGCGGAAGGAGGCCTTGCACCCATCCTGCCTGAGGGGTCCTGTGGGCAGCTGGTGGGTACAGAGTGCTGGACCAGGCAGGCCTTGGGTCTGGTCTGGCATGGCTTTTCTGAGGCTCTTATGTTCTAGGTACATCAGTTGCTCAGGCACCCAGTGGCCGCCACACTGAGGCAGCCTGCCTGTGATGCTGAGGTAGCACAGAGTCATGAGGACTAGTGGCTTTGGATAGCCTCCTCCTCCTGGAATTTATCCCATCTATCTTGGTGGAATCACTACATCTTGCGCTAGCAAATCCCATAGCTGGACTATGAAGAAGTGCTTCCTTTTTGCTCTTCTGAACCTCCCGTCCTTTGGGCTTCATTGGATGACCGAGCTGGGCTCCAGCATGGCAGGAAAGCAGGAATGCCCTGCACACGGTGCTTGTCTCTCCAGCAGGCCTGCCTCACCTTGCCTTTTCTCCTATGCGAAAAGCCCCAGACGTCACACTCTTTCGGTCCTGCAGCCCCAGCTCGCTTTGGCTGCCCTTTCTGGGGCCATCCCAGCTCTGTCCAGCCTTTCGAAGGATGGTGGCCAGAATCGGGCAGCAGCAATGCGCATTAGCTTTGATTCAAGGGAAACGTCCCTGATTTTCCCCAGAAATCACATGACAGGTAATAATGTTTACCTCTGGTCCTTCTAACCCGCCTCGCCCTTCCCCGCCAGCCCGAGTGGGCCTTTCCCGGCAAGCCTTGTCTTGTCGAGTCACTTCTGCCGAGCACCTGCCCTGTCCGTGAAGGGCTGAGAGGGAGGAGGCACCTGAGGGGAAGCTGCCCCCTCTTTTGGCTTTGGGGGGGGGCCTTGGGGAGGCATCCCCCCACCCTGAAATGTACAGCATTTTAAAGAAGGGTGCTGTTGCTGCATGGATCTTAATGGTTTTGAGCAGCACCGGGTTTAGCTGTTCCACGAAATGACGTGTCAGTCTGGAATCTGGATTGTGTGTGACGATTCCCTGCCGGGATGCTTGAAGCGCAAGAGGGACGGCAGGAACGGTCCTGCGGGGGGGGGGGGGGCGTGTGTGGCCAGCTCTCCCTGCTGCAAAGTGAGCCGCATCGACAGGATTCCCCTTCCAAAAGCAGGGTAAGGCAGGCAGCGTGGGAGAGCGGAGCCTCTTCTCTTCTGCAGAGCTCAGAAGCAAGACCCCCAATGCATGGCGCGCCTGTGCCGGCTCCACTGAGGCTTGCAAGCCCGGCCAAACAAACCCGGGGGCCAAACTGAGCCCCCCAGCCTCCCAGGCTGCTCCCTGCAGGTCCACACGCTTTCCCTGCAGCCCCACCCCCTTTCTGATCCTTTGGGGTGTTTGGGGACTTTGGTTCCCCCTCCACCCCTTCGAAAAGGTCGAGCTGCATCTCTGAAGGCTTAGCTGGGGGCAGCAAACGCTTTCGGCTACAAGACACTAAGGCGCCAGAAGTGTCTCCCTGCCTCCACCGCCACTGAGGTCACCCTCGCCGCACAGCCACCTGGTGCATGAACACTTCCTGGTAGCCACAGGAGAGCAGAAATGCCGCCCAGGCGAGTGAGGGTGCTGCACCTGGCAGGTCGCCAGAGGAGGGAAGCCGGGCGTAGTAAATGTCTTTGCAGGCCAGGGATCATAAGATATGACGACATTCTGGATAATGATGGAGGATTGAAATTGAATCAAGGAACGCAAGAACAGGGATCTAGTATTTATTGGTGGCGTAAGGTGCAGATACAATCGAGATATGCTAAAGACCATAAAACGTGGGGCTTTTATAAAGATTTAACAGCATTTGATCAGGTGATGCTTAAATCAGATGAGAACATGATTAAAAGACTATATAATTTCTTACTCGATAGGAGAATGGAAGTTGAACAGGTTAAGGAAACTATGATAACGTGGGCACAAAACTTTGGATATGATATTGAATTAGAAAAATGGCAAAAGCTGTGGGAGAGAAATATTAAGGTAACATTAACAACTTCGTATAAAGAAAACCTGTATAAAATGTTTTATAGATGGTATCTGTCGCCATATAGATTAGCTGTTTCCAAATATGTCAAATGGATGTTGGAAATGTAAACATAAATTGGGTACTTTCTATCATATGCAGTGGACTTGTGATAATGCGAAAAAGTATTGAATTAAAATACATAAATAGCTTGAGGAAGTGTTACAATAACCTTTAGCTTTTAAACCTGAAGTTTTTTTTATTAGGCATTATACCTGCTGATATTAGTAAACAAGAAATGTATTTGATCTTACATGTAATCACTGCGGTGAGGATTGCATTTGCCCAACACTGGAAAAGTGAAGAACCACCAACCGACGAACTGATCCTAAAAAAGATCTTGGACTGTGCAGAAATGGACAGACTGACTTTGTCATTGAAGGAGAAAGAAGATGCTGATTTCTATCAAACTTGGGACTCTTTTTATTACTGGCTAGAGAAACGGGACTTCGTATAGATTTAAATCTGTTTCTAAGTTATCAT
The DNA here is from genome assembly GCF_004798865.1 of Varanus komodoensis. Classification (NCBI taxonomy): domain Eukaryota; kingdom Metazoa; phylum Chordata; class Lepidosauria; order Squamata; family Varanidae; genus Varanus; species Varanus komodoensis. The sequence goes on from NW_025335985.1 coordinate 6,607,235, forward strand.
AAATGGAAAAAAATGTGGGGGCTGACCCAGCAGGTCCGATGTTTCTGATGACTGATGTTCTTCGTTTTTCTTTGTTTTAGGGTTATAATTTTGAATAAAACTTATTGTAAATGTCTTTGCAGGCCAGTAACTTTTTGGGCACCTTAACGCATGCATGTTTGCTCAGAAGTTAATCCTGCTTGGTTCAGTGGAGTTTACACATGGGTAAGGGAGCAGAGGGCTGCAGTCTTGATAGGATACTGGAAAGACAGGACCATACCGAAAGAAGTGAACCAAACTCTACCGAGGTGAGGGTGTTAATTTCTGCAGATACAAATCTACAACAAATTAAAAGGTTGACGTGAGATCAGAGGTTGTTTAAAGTATGAGGAAACAAAAAACTTCCATGGAAAAGAAGGCATTGGATAGCTTTATCTTAGAATGAACCTGGCTTTTATTTTGTTTTGTTTTGTTTTGATGTATGGTCTGCATTAGTTGTTCTTCCTCCACAGCTTTCCAATAATAAACAATTAAAATATCATAAATATAAAGCCATGACACACATCACAACAGAGGAGGTAACATGGTTTGGTGCAAAACCAGGCAGGCTTTAGGATAACACAGGATTCTTCATCAGAAGATGTTCAGCAAACCCAAGGAATTGTCATTGCCTGGAGCAAGACAGCAGCATTTTTCTCCATGCTTATTTTCCTTCTTCTGTAGTGCTGACAATTTTGTTCAGGGTTTGACACCCTTTTGGCCGGCACTGCTACCTTGCAGGACGTACTGACCGGGGGAATTTCCTGGGAGACCAGGTGGGAGGGAGGGGAACAAAGGAGGCCATTCAGCAGCGGTCACTTCTTCCAGGGAGAGACCCACCTGCCCTGCCCTGCTCACCCGCTTTCCTGTTGCTTATCTCCAACATAAACATGCTGCAGAAAGCCTGGATCCTGATGGGGTTTATTAGCAGCCCTCTGCATCTGGTTTCACAGCCAAACCCCAGACAGAGCTACTGAGCAATGCCAGCTGTGGAAAGGGTGGGGGGGGGGGGAAGCGGGGGCAGAAGAACAGCCTGCTGAAATTTCAGCAGCATCTTGGAAGCTCCGGAGTTCTCGGCCGGCCGTCACAGAGCACCGCATGCTCACTGTCACATCCCCCCGCCCCCGTGCAAAATATCCTGCGATGGCAGCGCTCAAATGGAAGTGGCAGGTCAGGTCGAGCAGCCGACCCTGTGAACTAGCAACCACTGGGATCCCTGGGTGACCGGGGGGCACGTGGCCGGCCTCTGGACAGCCACGGAATATATGGCGCATTCAGCCTCCAAACCTCAGGGGGTCTGTGTGTGTGGCACGGGTTCAATTCAGCAGGCATTTCCACCTTCCTCTGCATGTGCATACAAGCAAACCGGGAACTCCATCATTGTGTTGTGGTTCACAACACACCCTGTTACGCAGCAGGTGTGCACAAATAAATCTGTAGACCAGAGCCCAAGAGGAGGGGAGTCCCAGAAAATGGCACCCCGACACACCTGTAGCCTGATTCGGAGACTCATTCGAAGAACAGAACCTGAGGAAGTGTATGGTGGGTCTTGCGCTGGAAGATGGGGGGCTGATGGGGGGTCCGTGATAACGGCCACCCTCCTTCGCTGGGTAGTTTGAAGTGGCTGTTTCTCTCAGCCTCCTCTTAGCAGCCTGCCTGGCTGGTCTGCCCGTGTATCTTTGAAAAAGTTTGCAAGAAGTGCAATGATCTGAGCACAGTTTGGCCTTGCGGCTTGAAAGAGTGCCTGCAGCAGAGACGGCAGCAAAGCAGGCTTGCGATATTTCTGACTGTGGCTGATTTTAGCTGAGAAGATCTCGAACACTGGTCAGCTTCGTAGCTGGATGTGCTCAGACTGTCTAGGCCAGACCTGGGCATTGTAGAACTGAGCAAAAAAAAAAAAAAAGAACTGAGGTATTGCAAACAAACCAAGCTGGATGCATTTATAGGGAATCCAAAGGCAACTTGGATTGTTAAGTTTTCTGTTTCTCTATTCTAATTCGTAAGGTCTGTACCTTACTATGTTAAGCGCTGGGAGATTACATATGTTGTAAATTTGCGCTGTATAAGTAAAATTGAACTGAATTTATTGCTTTTCATGTAATGTTAATGTTTTTGTGAATATTCATTAAATAGTGTTGTTCTGTGCTCCACATTTTCATTGTAATGTTTCGTTTACTGTTTTTATAGAGATATATATTGAGCAGAGCTGTCAGTGTATTGGTCCGGCCCTTAACAACTGTCAAAGTTTCTCATGTGGCCCCCTAGGAAAACTAATTGCCCTCCCCTGGGCTAGGCGGAGGCTCCTGGTGCCGCAAAGCGAAAGTCACTGTGAAGCTGGGCTGTTCGGCCTTTTCCTCCTTCCTGGAAGTGTTGCCAAACGTACAGAGGGGAAGCAGCAAGGGAAAACATCGTGCAGGCCCCATCTGCGTCCCTAACTGAGGTGGGGTCATTGCAGGATAAAACCCTTGCCTGGAAGAGCCTCAGCTCGCCTGTTTCGAAGCACCTCTCCAGAAGCTGCCGGCTTGAGTCCCCCTGCCTGTTCGCTGGGCTCTTCTTCCAAAGATGAAGATGAAGAATGTCTGCCAGATAAATCGGGAGGGATGCAGCTTTGCCGGATTACAGTCAGAACTTCCACATCTCTGCTCAGAAGTTCTGCCCTTTGCGATGTAATTAAACAGCTAAGTGAAGTGTCTGGGTTGAGGAGACCTTATTCCAGGAAGCGATTAATTAAGGCCAACAGCGGGTAGGTCGGGAAGACTTGCGGTGCAGGACATGAAGTGCCTCCACCGCTGGAAGTGAAGGGGTCGTGAGAGAGGAGGGAGGGCCCCCCCCCCAACGAGCTGTCTGCCTTCCCCAGGGAGACCCCCTCCCACACCGCAGCCACGCGCTTTCCAATCGGCACTGCAAAGAGAGTTGGCTCTTTCCCTTCACAGCTTTTCTGTGCTAAGAAAAACAATGCAGGAAGTGTTGGGAAAACCCAGGAGGCTGGAGGGACTTGTGAGGTCATCTGGAACCCTGTAAAATTGCAGGAAGGAGTAATGTGACTGCTGATGAAAAGCCTCGTATTTTAAAAGCATCCCAAACGTCCCCCCTGCAAAGAACTCGCAGGGTGGCCGCAGAGGGGGTGCTTCTCTGTCAGCCTCGGCTCCCCCCGCCCCGCCACCTGCAGCGCTGCGGTGTCAATACCGGCCTTCTCTAGCAGGCCGTGGCAGAAGCCACTGAGCTAATGCAGATGAAGCGCTTCAGACACTCTGAGCAGCTTCTCAGCGACACGTAGGTCGAAGCTGGTTGCAAGTACGGGCCATAATCTGCAACGGAGGCCGTGCAGCTTGCAGGTTCCCCGTGATAAACTCTGGCGGCACCAAAACGCTCCTGCTACTTCCAGGTCCCCTTCAGAATATTCTCTGCTCACAACGAATGTCTATGTCATTGCAGAGTAAATAACAGACTCCAGCTGCCGAGATACTTGGCCAACCAACACTCTATAAATATAGATTACCTTATAGATTATGTGCCAGTGGATACGAAGAGACCCAGCATTTTCCTACAAAGTGTCAGAAGGGAGAATTATCCACAGAAGATGCTTTTAGGGTGGCTGGGTTCATCCTTTGTTCCCACCTTCCTTCTTGGTAATTCTTACCACCTGACCTGAAGGCTTTGCTTTGATGTTTCTGATTCTGAAGGTGGGATCTAAGCAGACTAGCCTGGTCCACCTGGGACAGCTGGAATTATTGTGCCATGAAATGGGTAGCCAGTAACTCCCGTGTTCTTAGAGGCAGCACTGGATGCTAGCGTGGCAGGTTGTCAGCGTGGAACAGGCTAGGCAAAGCTGGACTGAATTGACAAATGAAATTTGCAGGGAAAAACAGGATTTGCACACGGTATTGTGATCCCTCGTACGATGGAGGTCTTGCACAAGGCATTCTAGCAGGGTAGTCGGACTTGCTCAATGGAAGGACCACATGCATAGAAACAGAGCAAGTCAGAAGGGGCCACCGGGCCATCTAGTCTGACCCCCAGCTCTGGCCAGCTCTGCTCACGACATGCCTACTGTTTATATATGGTAAACGTCAGGTGCTCGGTTTGGCCCCCCTTCCATCATACCAGGGCTACCATTCTACCGTGTGTCTCACGTTCATCCCGAGCATAAACTGGCAAGACATTTTTAGCTCTCTGTTGGACGGGGCACTCGAGGCCAAGGCCGGGCGTCGGGCGACCTCGCGTGCTGCACTGGCCTACGTGCCGTTTGCAGAGAGGCCTGGGCTGGCTGAGGCCTGGGCATCGCTCGGCTTTCTTTCCCTGGAGGGCTGACCCTGGAGGTAACGCAGCTGTGGGCTGCGGGGACTGGTGGCTTCTGCGTAAGGCAGCTGCTTATGCAGTGAGTGTGGTCGTCTTCACACTCTGGAACGAAACAAGCCAATTTCTTTCAAGTTTTTTCCTCACTTTGCACCAAACACCCTTAGGAAAACACGGGCATTTGGGAACGCCAAAGTGTTTGCTGTACCGCAGATGCCACGTTCTCAGTGCAATGTGACTTGGAATAAATCACACGTGGGGAAGAAGGGAGAATCCGAGGTTCACAGATCTATAAATTCTGCCGAACTCATTTTTATGCAGCCTCAAGGCGACAAAGCCCACGGCGTGGCGGTTGGCTGTGTGGCTTAGGCAGTGTGGTGCTGTAGTCAGGTTGGCCCCCCTAAATCCTGGTTTGGATCCCTCTTCAGCTGCGAAGATGAGGCGGCGGTGGTGGGAAAGCCAGCATCCCTGAGCCAAACGACAGGGTTTTGATTACGGGTAAAATACGACTCCTGGTCCCTACGCCAAGGTTGGGATGCAGGTGCAAAAGCATCCTCCAGTGGGTGTCTGTTCCCAGTGCTGGCTGCCTACCTGCAGAATAGGGCCCCCGGCTGAACGCCCCCCCTGCCCCAGGCCCCCCTGCCTCCAGTCTGCTTCCTGGGAGATCCTTCGCAGCAGATTTAGGGCCTGCATGAAGCCCAGCCTCAGCGGCACTGGATTTAACTCTTCGCATGCTTGTAGAAACCCACCCACAGAAACATGAGTCTTGCCGAGAGCAGTCCACACTATTCAAAGCCCATGGGGAGGGGGGGGGGGGGGAGTAAAGAGAATGGAGAGGAAGATGCACCAAACCAAGCCCCAAATGTGTTTGACCCTTGAAAAATCTCCAAGCCTTGGAGCACCTGCCTGCACGGCATTCCCACCCCACCTTCTGAGGTCCTCCAATGAGGGTCTTTTCTTCCTCTCTGTACATCTGCCTCGTATCTGTAAGCGGCAGGGCCTTTTCTATGGTGGCCCGGAAAATTAGAACGCCTTCCCTCAGGAAGCACATTTCACCCCCTCTCCGGCTTATCTGGCAAAACAAGTGGAAATGTTCCCGTTTGGAGAGGCTTGGGGAAGCAGAAATCATCTGATTTTGCTGCCAGTGCGAATTAACATGTGCAAACTCACATTTTATTCCAGCTCATCGCTGTCCTGTTTGCTCTGGCGCTTGAGAGAAAGGCCTGCTCGTTCTTATCCTGCAGCCCAGCCTTCCACGGCACAATGCCGTCCAGCCGTTGTGGCTGCAGCCCCCACCCGCCCCAGCCAGCACGACCAGTGGGGGGGCTGACGGAGTTGTAGCCCCACATGCATTGGGGGGGGGGGGGTCCAGGCTTTTGCCTGCAGCGATTCTGCCTCGTGGGCAGTGCCTTGATGAACGCACATGTTCTGCGTCTGCGCCTGCAGGTTTCGCCACACTGCCGCGCACGTGCAGGGAAGGGCAGCTGGGAAGTAAGTTAATTCAGTACCTGCGGGATGCAACACCTCCCATCATCCACTGAAACGCCTCTCCTCGCCCACAGCGAGGGCCGCCGAGCAGCAGAGCGGTGCTGCGTCCTGCCTGGTCAGACACGTCTCCTCCTTCCGCATTCAAGGCAGCCGGGACTAAGGAGCGGGGCGGCCCCGTTTATTCTCACCGCAACCCTGTGAGGCAGGCGACACAGAAAGACCCCGGGATCAGGCGGCACGGCAGCCCATGTTGCAGCAGCTTGTGGCTCAGTGGCCATCCACGCCCCGCCGTCGCTGTTGCCCCAGGCAGGGCCCGGCCCAGGACAGCCCAGCGATCTGCAGGGCTCCCCGATCCCAGGCGGCACTCACTGCGACCGAAACAGGAGGCCTCTTGTAGAAGAGCGGCTCTCGGGCGACTATGGGATGGGCCTCCTTTGCCCATTTCCCTCGGGTGCCCCCCTTTTCTGGGGTTCAGATCTTGCCCCCAGATCCATTTCAGTCAGTTTCAGGCCAGGTTGTGGCAGAATGACAACCGTGGTCGCCAGGGGTGCATGGATCCCTGGATCCCGCGGCAGCTTTCCGTACTAGTGGCCCTGGTATTTCCCGGAGCGGCTGGCTGAGCTGGGCGGGGCGGGGGGAGCCCTGCGCGGGTTCCCCTCCTGCTTGGCCGCTGGGTGGTGCCTGGGGCCCTTGCTCTGCCCCCTGGGCTCTCCGTGGGGTTGCTCTCACCCCCCCCACGCAATTTAGCATCTACCGCCGAGGAAGGTCATCCGGTGCTGCCATCAGGGCGCCGATGCCATGCAGCTCTTCCTCCTGGCGAGGCAGGCAGTGGCCGGGCCCAAGGGGTGCTTGGCTGTGACAACAGACCGGGAATCCTGGAATAGTAGAGCTGGAAGGGGCCATGAAGGCCATCAGGTCTGACCTCCTGCTCTTGCAGGACACCAAGTCACACCATCCGACTCAGAGGGCTGCCCAACTTCTCCTTGAATGCCTCCAGTGTGGGAGAGCCCCCCACCTCTCCAGGCAGCTGGTCCCACTGTCCTATTGCTCTGACAGTGAGGACACTTTTCCTGATGTCCAGCCTGAATCTGGGTTGTTGCAGCTTGAATGGATTCTTTCGTGTCCTGCACTCTGGCACCAGCCAGAAGAGAGCTTGGCCTTCCTCTTTGTGGCAGCCTTGGGGGGTCCTTATAGAGGGATATCATGTCCCCCCTCAGCCTTCTCTTCTCTCCTCTCCTCTCTTCTCAGGGCTGAACATGCCCAGTTCTCTTCATCTCTCCTCACAGGGCCGTGTTTCCCAGCACTGGATCTCTTGACCCTTCTTTGTCACCTGAGGTCCAGCTGGTTTAGTGGCTCAGAGCAGCTTCAGCTGCTGGCCCAGCCATGCCTCTGTTTGGACAGAGCAGTGAGCTATGCTCTGCCGCTCTCTAAGCTAGATTACTGCAGTGCATGTTTCTGGGGCTGCCCTTGAAGATTGTTCGGAAGCTGCAGCTTCTGCAAAGTATGGCAGCAAGATTAAGAACCGGGACTGGAAAGTAACATCAATTCTGGCTTCCTTAGGGTGGCTGCCTATATGCTCCTGAGCCCGATTCAAGGAACTGGTCAAGCTATAAAGCCCTCCATGGCACAGGACTGAACTACTTGACAGAACTCCGCTCTGAACCCCAGTCTACCTGTACACGAAGGTGACACCCGCGGCCTCCCTCTGAGTGCCGCCTCCAGGGGAGGCTGGGGATGCTGCAGCAAGTGGCAGAGCCTTCTTGGTGGCAGCCCCTTTCCCATGCTTTGAGCGCCAGATTAAGAGCTCTCTGTGCTGAGGCGCTGAAAGGTGTCTAAAGGTCTCTCATGGGACGATACACGTACCTACGTCGCCCGTTTCTAAAATGTCTGTTCTATACAAAATACTGTTCTAGCCCTTAACTGTTCTAAAAATGACAGGCATTTTAAAAACCTTATAAAAAGGAAAGAGTTTCTGGTGTTTTATGGTATCTTGGTGGTGCGAAGGAGCTTTTGCAAATGGCACACGTCACTCAAGAGAGTGCCAGTTATTACGGGATACGGAAGGGAGGAAGACCCCTCAGCAGCCGCACCAGCGGCTCCTGAGTGAACCTGGTGGCGGCCAGGCGGCTCAGGTGTGGCAGCCAGGTGTGCGGGCTTGCTGACCCCCCGCCTGGGGTGGCCGGGCATCTGCCCTCCGAGGAGATGCCACCTTGCTTGGGAGAAAGGACGCGGGGGGGCGGTGCTCCAGGTGTGCTGCAGGCTATGGTGGGCGGCTGGAGCGGGGCTCCCCTCCCACACGCCTGGGCCCCACATCCGGGGGTCAGCTGGGGGGCGGGCGACCCTGCAGGAGGCCTTCCTAGCAGCAGGCAGGAAAGGCCCGTCTCTGGCGCCGCTCTGCCCCAGAGGCTAGTCCTTGCCCCCGCTGGAGAGGCCGGGAGCACGGCAGAAGGGCCCACCGGCCGGATCGCCCCCACCGCTTCCACGGCCGCCCGCGCAGGCAGGGACTCCTCCTCGGGAGCAAGCGGGCTTGCCCGTCCCTGAGTCTGCCGGGCTGGGACCTCCGCTGCCCGCGGGAGGGGGGCTGGAAGCGCCCGGGCGCCCCCCCCGCTCGGCCAGCCCGGCCGAGGCGCCCCCCCTCACCGCCCCCTCCCTTGCCGTGCAGCCAGCAAATGGGGACGCCGGCGCGGCTGGTCCCGCGGCGCGGGGGGAGGAGGCGGCGCGGGGTCCGGCTCGCCGCGCCTGCCGCCACTTGTTGCGGAAGCGGAGCGGGGGAGGCGGCGCGCGCCCCCCCCCGCCGCCTGATCGCGCCCGCGGAGCCGCAGGATCACGACAGCGAGGACTCCGCGGGGCCGGTCCGACCCATGCCGGGGGGGCGGGGGGCGGGCGAGGGGGGCCGAGCCCCGGCAGACCTGCCCACCGCGTAGACCGCGATCCGCGCCCCCGCCGCCCCGGGGCTTGGCTCTCCGGCTCGCCGCGCGGCCAGGTGCGGAGCGGGCGCCAGGCATGGTCGACAACGCCGGCCTCGCCG
>NW_025335985.1:6616164-6682171 GCF_004798865.1 Varanus komodoensis
CGCCGCCCGGGCCGCCAACGTCGCCGGCGCCCCCACGGCCCGCCGCGGCGCCCAGCCCCCTCCGCCCCGGCCGTGTGCCCCGGCCCCGGCCCCGTCCCGCTGGGATGTTCATCTGCCCTTCCGCCAAGCCAAGCCAAGCCGAGCGGAGCGTCCTCGGGCGCGGAAGGGGCGAAAAAGGCGCCCCCGACCCGCCGGCCTTGAGCGGGGCTTCCCTTGGGCCGCTGCTCCGCGCAGCGCCTTCCCCGAGCGCGGCCCCGCGGCCGGCGCTCCGCGATTTCCTCCCCGCGCAACTTCCCTCCTCTCCCGCCATGCGAGTCGCGTCAGGCAGGGAGCAGGGACTCGCCGGGAGCAACCTCCCTTCATCTGGTCACGCACTGCGGCCGGCGGCCCGAAAGGCCAGCGTTTCGAGGTCCAAGGGCCCCACGGTCCGGATCTCCCCTCCCTGTTGTTCAGATGTTTAGGGCTGGAAGAGTATTTCTATTTTCTAGACGCCAACCCCATCACACTTTAAGAACCTGTAATATAATTTGGGGGTATCAGGCATGCTTGGGAATTTGTCTAGGTTGATTCCAGCATATTCATCTTTATCTCCAGCCCCTTGGCAAGTGGTCGGGCGGTCTCTCAAGGGGGAGCCTGGTGCCCGCTCCTTAATCCAACAGGTTCCTAAATCCACTTTCCTTTTCATTTTTCACTGCCCAGAATATTTCAGTTACTCTACATGTAACATCCTCCAGCCCCCGGAGCGTGCTGTAAACAGAACCAGGGAGGGCCTTTCATTGAGAAGCTCTGGCAAGAAAAGCGTCTTTAACCTGCTCTCTCTTCCCTGAAGTTTAAAACGATTGCCCCTGCTCTGCCCTGCAGTGAATGCTTGTGGAGTGGTTTTTTTCTTTTTAACATTCCTTCCGGTATTTGAAAAGGGCTGCTGGCTCCCCCCCCCCCCATCAGTTTATTCCGGGTAAATAGCCTTTCTCATGGGATTGGTGTTTGGACCCCAGGATGCGCCCCCACCTGCTCCCACAAATCATATTCCTGCTCTGTGACTGCCTATAAAAAAGCTTAGTCTGTCCCAGGCTGCTGCCTTCCAGATGTGCTGGAGCGCATCCTCCATCATCCCAAAGTGTTAGCTTGGAAGGTGCCACATGGGCACAGGTGGCCAGGAGTGTGGGATGGTGTTGTTGATGCTCGCCGTGAATTTTTTCTCCCGGGGGGGGCTCTGAGGAAACCCTTTCCGGGGGTGCAGCAGGTCAAGGGGAGCGGCTCAGCCCCCTGTGCCTGAGCTGTCCTGGGTGTGCGTTGCTGTCCTGCTCTCCCCTCCAGTTCTGTGGGGATCTGCACGTGTCACCGCCTTGGTTTGGCCCCCAGAGCTTCCAGCCGATGTCCCGCAACCCGGCCTCTTGGATGGGTCTTTCCAGCTTTGTTGTCGTTGCTGTTTTTGTGATGCTCAGTAGCTGCAAGAGAGGAATGGCCCCAGTCCCGTGTCTCTGTGCTCGTTCTCCAGTCTCCTTGGCCGTACACGGGATTCTCCTTTAACATGCACTTCTTTGAAGCGACGGCTTTTTGGCGTGGCTGCCAGGAACCTGCCCGCTCTTGCTTGCGAGCAAGCCCCTCCGAGCAAATGCAGCTTGGCAGCCAGGTCCGTGCGGTCCCATGTGGGCTGCTGGGCTTCTGCCCCCCCCCATTCCCTCCCGCTGGGCTGTTTGGTTCTGCCGATTCCTGTCTGTAAAGGAGAACTAGGAGTTGGAATGGTACTTGGGATGGTGAGGGCTAGCACCTTGCTCCCCTGAATCCTGCTTGCGGTCACAGAAAGAGGAAGCGGTTCAGAGGATGCCTGGCAGGGATGTGAAGCATAGGAGTGGTGGAAAACTCGTGACACAAAGAGCCCCAGAGATGCGGGGCGGAGGTCTGTCTGCGATGCAGGCTGAGGGCAAGGGGGGCTGGAGGGGAGGGGGCATCCGGCGCATCTCCCCTCGCTGTGCCCGCTTGCCCCATGTACCTGACACGAACACCCCTCCAGCCCCCTGACACGAACACCCACGTTTAAAGAGGGTGCCACCATCGCGCCTGCATAAAGCTTCTGCCTCCCTTTGCAGTTGGGAAAGAACAAGCCACGGCTTGTGGGGCGGGGATGAACTTGTCCCGGGCTGTTAAATCGTCCCTGACTGAAGGTAGCCCCCTTGAGTGGAAGCCCTCCAAAATGGCGTGTCCATAGCAGCCCGGCTCGGCTCTGGCGATCTTGGGGTTTTCTCCCTTTCTGGAGTCCATCTGTCTCACAGTTGATCTTCTTTGCATCTTCTGCCTTCAACTTTCCCGAGCATTATGTGCTTCTCCAGGGAGTTTTGCTAAACATGCCCTTTCTGAATTGAAAAATTAAATAAGAAACGTAACCTTATTTTTGCTTGGGAAGGCTGTAAATGGTGAAAATAGTTCCCAGATTCCCTTCTGAACCTGCCGGGCTATTTGCTTCCTGCTCAGGGGAACGGGGGTTACTATTCCTAGCTGGCACATTATTTTTCCAGTGATTGCTGGTGGTTCCCCCAAGAGATGAAGATTCCGCCCTTGGGGATCTGCTTGAAATGATTCCGTTACCCTAGACCTCCTTGCTGCGATCTTTGGCTACCTGCGTGCCGTGATCTCAGGCATGGTATAGGGAATCAGTGTCACTCGGGCTCAGCTGTGTGCGTGAGAGCAGGGAGAGAGAGGAATGCAGAAGCATAGAAAGCTGCCTTCTACTGATGGGTCACTGGTTCGCTTGGGCATGTTCTTGCTAAAGCACATTGCCAGGTACAGTGGAACTCGTTGTGAATGGCTTCCTCTCAGACTTTCCCCATCCACTTCGTGCCTCTGATGGGGTGGTCTGTAAAGATGCCGGGAAAGCAACCAGTTTAAGCCAGTTCAAAGGCAGTGAGCTTCCTCTTTGCAAAGGCCATTCCAGGCTGGAAGAACTGTGAAAGTTATGCGCAAACCCCCACACCCAACATGCGGGCGCTGCAGGAAGTCACAATGGGCTGCAGCCTCCCTCCGAGGGCACGCATGCCTTGGTTCCATGCTTCTGCCTGCGTACGACGGTACGCATCCCGTTTTGAGCGGCATTTGGTCTCTGAGTAGTCCAGCTGTCTCAGATTATCATTATTCTGGAAGCTGGCGAAGGTGTGAAGCCACCGCGATGGGCGCTGAATAGCTGGGATGTCCCCCTAAACTTTGCCGAGAAAATCAACGTGGGTGTGTGCCTCTTTTCAGGCACAGGGCATGCCCCATTCATCAGAGCAGACAGCCAGCCAAGCGACGACGTGTGTCAGCCAAACTCTCTCCTTTGTTTGTGCGAAGGACGGGCTGGGAGACTTCTGCGTGAGCGGCACTGCCGTCCTCCCCACCGCGGGCACCGGCCAGCCCCACTTCCAACCTTCAGAAGTCGGGACTGTGTCTTGTGAACCTTTTCCCAGCCTTGCTTGTCAGGACTCCGTGCAAGCATGTCAGCATTTTCTCCCAATACTTCAGCGAAGGGCCTTGTCTTGGTGGCAGGCCGTGCGCTCTGCTTGCCCACGGCCCCAGGTTCCACCCCCGCATCCCACGGCAGGACTGGGAAGCCCCTTGTTTGAAACCCACAGTGTTGTGGCTGCCGGCTGGTGTTGAGACCACTGGGCTGGGTGGCCCAAGACGGCCCAAGAGTGAAGCTCAGAATGCAGTGTGCTTCTGACGGGTTGTATCCTGTGCTGGTCCTTCTTACAGTAGATGCACCAAAACAGGATTTCCGTGGCACTGACGCCGCGTGCTGCCCACCGCTCCGAGGAGGTGCTCTAGAGAAAGGTCAGCAAGCAAGCTCCTGCTGCGCCATCTTTGCCCAGGGATCAAACCCGGTTGCAGTTGAGGACTGAAAGCTCATTGCTGGTGTCAGTCGCTCTCCGCTGGCGAAAAGCGAAGGCTGCGGAGCCGGCCGCCTTTCCTGCATCAGGATGGGTGTTTGGAGCGCAAGTTGTCTTCTGGCGGTGGTCAAGCAAAAGAGGTGACGATGCCCAGACGCTCCTTTGGCCTTCCCCTAGAATTCCTGGTAGGAAAAATGCCCTTTGGAATTAGGAAATGAACATGGTGGGTCTCAGCCTTGTTTATTCAAGGGAGAGGAGCTGAGCTGCCTTGCGTGCCTGGGGAGATAAGGAGATGCAGGGAGCAGATAGCCGGCTGGGGCTGCCAGGCAGAGCTGCCCCCCCCCCACAGCTGGATGGGCGGCGGGGGAAGGCAGGGTCAGGGATGGCTCCGGCCTGCCCCTGCACGGCTCCATGTCCCCTGGTTTTGGACCACAGCTCCCATCAGCCCTGGCTAGCATGGCCAGTGGCCAGGGATTTTGAGAGCTGCGGTCAGGAATCCCCGGAGTTACCGCGTTGCTGTTCCGCGAGCAGCGTCTGTGCTTGGCAGGCATCTCGGGGCCAAAGCGAGTTGGAGAGGGGCAGTTCAGACATATGTATTCGTTGGCTGGCTTGTTACCTTTGTATCCCTCCCTTTCCTCCAAGAAGCCAGAGACAACCCGTGTGAGCCCCATTCTCCTCTTCTTTTTGTCCTCACAACAACCCTGTGAGGTAGGCTAGGCGGAGGGTCCTTGAGTGGCCCAGAGCACCCAGTGAGCAAGTGGGGACTAGAACCCGGGTCTTCCCGCTCCCGCCCAACTGACTGGCTGCTGTCCCACGCCGGCTCTCCCATGTGAACCGGGGGCAGGCAGCTGCAGTGGGGGCTGCGGGGAGGACACGTGGGCACGGGAGGGCTCCAGCGCCTCCTTCCACCAGGCCCTCGCCTCCGTGCGCCTGCCCTCGTGGGTTCCTCCCAGCGCCTCCGTCCCAGAGCCTTTCCTGGCTTTCAGGCAAAGGGGCTGAGCCGCCGCCGCAAGGAAGCCCTGGGGGCTGCGTGGTGTGGAAGCCGTGCTCCGAAGCCCCCGGACTGGCCTCTGGGCCGTGTTGGCGGCTGGCCCGGTGCGGTGATGTGGCCCGGTGGGATGTGGCCGCAGGGAGCGCTGTCCCCGCAGTGCCCTGAGGCGCTTGCCGTCCAGCGTTGGGTCGGCGTGCCGGCCAGCCAGGTGCCTTGCCAGGAGCTGCGTAAATGAGGCCAGGCCGCAGTGGCGCCCCTCGGCCACGCTCCCCGGCGACGGGTGCGCGTGGGCATGATGCCTCCAACACTGGAGGGAGCATGTGGCCCTTGGGCCCGCAGCCGGGTGCATCTCAGGGGCTTTGGGCAGAAGGTTTTGGGATCCGTTCCCGGTGGGGAGTGACAGCGCACAGTTCCAGGAGAGTTGGAGAGCGGACAAAAGGGCTCCAATTCTGCGGCTGAGTTCGTAGCTCATGGGGGCCCGGAAGGCCGTTTAATGCCTGCGTGCGAACAGGGCTTGGTTTCTGCTCTTCGGCAGACCCTGGGGAGCCGGGGTGGGGAGGGCATGTGAGATGCACCTCCTTTTGTGCGCTGCCCGAGCCCCCCGTCTCCAGCCTAGTGCCCTCTAAATATTTTGGACTAGAATTCCCAGCATCCGCTGCCAGCACCTTCCCCATCCCAATGTCCTCTCTCCGCGATTCTCGCAGCAGCTGGAGGAAGTGGATTTCCCCAGCATCAGGCATTCCCTGCTGGGATTCCAAGTATTTTTTTGTGGGGGTGAGGTGGGTCTGGAATGGGTGAAAAAGACTCTTTTTTCCCAAAGGAGCTGCGGAAAGCAAAGCTTGCCAGAGCTTTTGGGGATCGCCTTGTGGAGACCGGCACGGGGACGGCCGCTCCGAGGGCCTGCATTTCGGGCGAGGTGACTGCGCCCCCGGGGAGATCAGCCAGGAGTAGAGCTGTTCTGTGCCTGGACATCCTGGGGCGTGAGGTGGGGTGTCCGTTGGTTTCAGGCAGGCCGAGCAGGTGGGGGCCACCTCCAACGCTGTCTCTCCGGCCCAGGCATGAGCTCCCAAGTTCCCACTTCCGGGCCGCAGAGCTCCCGAGCAAGGGAGCCTGGTTTGGCTCTTCCTCGGCTCTCCCTGCAGCGGCTGGCAAAGATCCATCCATCCAGGCAGCGGCCTGGGCCAGGCCAGGGGGCTCCTGGGCGCGGGGCTGGTTTGCTCCCTCTCGGCTCATGAGTGTGCTGGAGGGCGGGTTTTTATTTCCGCTGCTGTTTCTTCCCATGCGCTCAGCTGCCACGTGTGGGATTCTCCCGGTGGCAAGGCAAGGCGCGAACGGGCGCAGGCCAGAGCAGCGCGGGGCGGGGGGGCAGCCCATCCTCCCTGCTCCCCGGCCGGTCGGTCGGTCGCAGAAAAAAGCCTGCCACCGAGTGCAGAAAGCCAGCCCTCGCCCATGCAAAATATCGGCCCGCCGTGACGCCTGCACGCGGTCGGGTTGGTCCTGCGGGCCAGCTGTGCCCCAGCACCGCCGGGCTGCCGGTGGCCAGGATCAATGCGGTGGCCACCTGGGTCCCCCCTCCCTGCCCCCCTCCTTGGTTGGTAAATATTTAATAAGGAGCAAAGTGGCTTTTCCATTTGCTCCCTCCCCCTTTCTCTCCTCGACCTCTGACCCCTGACCCTGGCACATAAATCAGCCCCCTTCCCGATTCTCCAGACCCGCTCTCCCCAGGACGCATCTGAGGGCGGCGGGAGCGCTCGGCTCGGCTGCTCCGTCTGGGGCAGGGGCCGTGCTGGAATGCCTCTGGCTCCCGGGCTCCCGGGAGTCCTGGCCCGTGTCAGCGGCCCCCACGTGGCTCCCCACTTGTGAAAAGGCTGGAGAGTGGAGAAGCACGGCTTCCGGAGCCGCCCGAAGCCGTCCCCCTGCCTCCACGCCAGACTCCATCCCAGGGTCCCCCCAGCACGGGGGCTGGCAGGGATCGCGTCCCCCCGCCAAGGCGCTCCAGCCTGCAACATCCTGGGTGCAGCCACGGCGCAGGGCGGGACCGGCCCTGTCCTTGACCTTCTGCCGCCGGACCGGTGTGGCGGCTTTGTGCTCAAGACCGGACCAGCAGGCCAAACCTGTGAGAGCCTTTCTCTGCGGTGGACGCCTTTCTCCTCCTTTTGGCGGGGGTGGGGAGGGGAACATGCGTTCAAAGGTACCAAGAAAATGAAGGTACTGGGACACCTTAAAAATGGCCAAAAACAGGACAAAAGGAAAGGAAAGGGGCCCGTGTCCCCGGGGCAGAAGCCGTGTAGCTCTGCAGAAAACACTGTGGGGTTTTTGATGCAGCGGGCAAGGCTGGCCGCCTCTGGAAGCCGCACGAGGTGCATGCGTTGGTGGGGTCTCGTTGTGGGACCCTCTGGGGTGGCATTTGGACGGCTGAACCGGCTCCCGGGAAGCTGGTCCCGCAGTGCATTCCAGGAGGCATCTGCCACAGAGAAGGTTTGGGCCGGGAAGCCGGCGCTGGGGCCATCCACTCGTCCCAGCGGGATGCTGTGAAATCCTTTATCCCAAAGGCACCGGGGACGGCTGCCATTTCCTCAGCGAGGAGAAGCTACTCTGTCAATGCTCTGATGAACTCTCTCCACCATGGCTCTCTGCGCAGGACAAGTGCAGGAGTCTATTTCCAGTATTGAAAGTGTCTCAGAGCAAAAATCCGTCCGTGTCTCCCGGGCTGCCAAGGGGAGCAATTTTGCTTGCCCGAGGATTCAGCTCCTGGGAGAGAGGACTCCTCGCTGGGGACTGCAGGTTGCCCATGACGTCCCCAGAGGCGCTGGGTGCTTCCGGGGAGAGGAGGCCTTGCGTGTTCCCTACGCTGCCTTGCTCTCCTTAATAGATTCTTCTGGTGACGAGGAAGGAAAGTCAAATGAAGTTGTGGTTCAGCACGGAGGGTTGCGAGGGGAAGACGCCATTGACCGAACCCCGAAGTGCTTGTCCCTGAAATCCTGTGACTGCGGCTGGGGTTAGGGTCTTGTCTGATGTAGCTTTTGCCACCCACCCAGGTGGCAGCGCATCACGTAATGCGGACCCGGTCAGGATCCGCATAACTGCACCTGCCTGGGAGTAAACTCCGTTGGGCTCAAGTTGTCTGTCTGTCAGGTTCCACTTGTAAAATGCGCTGAGCTTCCACGACAAACAGGAGATCGGCTGAAATGCGTGCCTAGCTTTTCATTAGCGTCCATCCAGTCTGGCAAATAAGTGTTACCATGACGCAGGGGCCCCATCAAACGAAAGGACGGACGTAGCCGACTTCCGCTCGGTCCTGCTGCTCGTTTGCTGACTTCTTCTTTGTCGTCGTTTCGTGTCGAGCCACGTGCGGCTTACGAGGCCCCGCGGCTGGAGGCCCCCCGGCTTTGCCATTCTTGCTTCCAGGGAAGGCTCCGTCCTGCTGCCCTGCATTTGTGCTGATCTGGCACAGACCGGCGCGTCGCCGGTCTCGCTGCTGCTGCTCCGAAAGAGCCCAGTGTGGCATCTCCCACTTTGCGGGAGTGTGGTGTCCTCACGGCTCTGTCTGGGGTTGTGCGGATGTGCGCGGAGCTTGGGGCGTGCCAGCCGGCCAGATGAAAGCGGGACGACTCCAGCGGTTGCTTGTCATGCACGAGCGGTGCGGGGAGGTGGCACTCCTGCCTTTCCTCTGCCCAGCCGGGGTTCCTCCCTTGCCCAGTTCTGCTCCAGCCTGTGCGGGCCTTTGGCTTTTTGGGCATGAAAGCTTATACTGGCAGTGGGTGAATGGAGCTGGCCATTGGCTGTGCTGGGGAGGATGGGTGTTGCAGGGAGGTGGCAGCTGAGCCCCTGAACGCAGATCCATGTTTAGGGCCAAGTGTACGCCGTCTGCCATCTTTCCTCTGAAGCCACTTGCAGGCCGATGCTGAAACGGCGGGCTAAGGAAGCAGAGGCAGCTGAGCTCGGGGACAGAGGGAGAGCGTGAGCGGCGCAGCGCCGGCTCGGCGAGGGGCACCCTGCTTCTGCGCAGCTGGTGAGGCAGGTGTGGACGGCACTGCTCACAGGTGTGCTGCCCCCCGCATGGCTCAGGCAACAGGTGGGCAGGTTGCGAAAAGCTCTCCCATCGGGACTTGCTAGGTGGGGGCCCTGCCTGTCGGATCCCCGAGCTGGGGCACTCCTGGCTTCTGGACAGCCTGGGAATTGCGCTCGTCCGCAAGAAGAAGCGGAGAGCCTTCTGTGGCGCTTTGGCAACTCAGCCGTGCGCTGAGAAATGGCTGCGTGCTGGAATTGTTATTGTTATTGTTGTTGTTCCTGTTGTTGCTGCTGCTGTTGTACAGCTGCTGTGTATGAATGGCCCACTGGGGAGTGGGCCCCCCCCCATCCAGGCCGGGTTTGCATCCAAACATTTTCCGATACCCTAAGTGTGGGGGATGGAACCTCTTTACTCTCGGGGCCAAAATCAATTTTGAGGAAATGGGGGGGGGGCACTGTCCAGTGGTGGGTGGGGCCAGATGCTGGCATAATTCAGTTTAAATTTCTGAGGTCAGGAAGTAAACCACAGAAAAGGCAATTCAGCCTTTCGGAATTGCAAGTCGGGGGGCATGCGGAAGCCGGGAGAGCAGCAGGGGCCTCCTGGGAATCCACGTGCACCAGGCAGCCTCCGTTTCGTGTTCCCAAAGAGCCCAGAAGTAGCTGCTGCGCATTGCCAGGTGCGCCTCCACCCGGATCCTCGCCTGCTTGTGGGGCTCATCGCAGGCTGAGAACCAGCCGAGGGCTTATCCAGGCCACCGTCCTGTTTCCTGTGTGTGTGTGTGTGTGGGGGGGGGGGCAATCAGCTGACCCAACCAGCTGACCCAACCAGGAGCCCCCCAAGCCCTTCCTGATTTACTGTATTTATATCCATCCCATCTGCCAGTCCTGCATTTCCAGAGCAGGCCAGCTTCACTCTGGACAGAGACCCCCTTTGGGCCAGTCCCTGCCTCTTCGCCTGGCCTACCTCACAGGGTTGTTGTGAGGATAAAGGGGAGCAGGATCGGGTGCCTTGCCCTTGTGTTCCCTGGAGCTAAAGTGGGGGGGGGGGGCTATAAATGCCGGAGTCCTCATCACCGTCTCTCCAGGGGGCTCGGAGCCATGCCCTCCCTCTTCCAAGGTCACCCTCCCCTCTCGATAGGAGAGAGTGTTGGGTGATGAGCATCTGCGTGCCAATGTGCGCCCCCCCCCCATATTTGCACCTGTGAAATGGAGGGGAGAAGGGGTGAGTGTGCGAAGGAGGATGCAGGCGGAGGGCAGCGAAATTCAGTTGTGGCGGGGAAGGAACCCAGCTCGCTTTTCAAAGCAGACGGGCGCCCCTCCTTCTAAGCCAAAGTCCTGCTCCTGGCAGCCCGAGCTCACCTTCGAAGGAGGCCTGTGCCCCCTCTCCTTGCTTAAAGGGGGGTGGGCACTTCCCCCTCCCACTGTTGCACCCCCAGACCCTGGCAGCAGACTTCTCTTCCCTGGGCTTGTTAGTTTACCTGTCTGTCTAGTCCTGCCCCCACTTCTAATGGCTTGTGGGGGGATGATGGTCTCCGGGGCAGAAGCGGCCCCAGCTGGAGCCCAGCCTTGGCACCAAGGGACTCCCTGCTCCCAAGCCCTTCCTTGGCTCGGCTTCTTTCCTCCCCCCCCACCCTCAGCACTGCCTCCCCCCCAACGCCCTCCCCATAATCCCTCCCAAGGGCCTTTAGTCCCTTTAATCCAGCTTCCCGTTGCTCCTCCAAGAGCAGGGGAAGAGCTGTGCTGGACCAGGCCAGCGTGTGTGTTGCGGGGGGGGGGGGGCAGGGCTCCAAGCATTCAGTGCAGGGCACCCTCCTGCCCATGTTCCCCTGCAGCTGGTGTCCACAGGCACATTGCTTCTGCGCTGGGGGCAACTGGCGGCCATCAGGACTAGTAGCCCTCCTGCAGGAATGTGCCCACCTCCCAGGATGGCACCAGATCAATGGAAGCGAATCCCATGGCTGAACCGTGGGAAGGACGTCCTTCATGTGCCCTGACCCTCCCACCGCCCTGCCTCATGGGGGGGGGGGCCCTGCGGGTTCTGGGATTATAGGAGGAGGAGAAAAATGTTGCCTTCTGTACTGGCTCTCCTCCAGGTGTGTCCAACCTTTTGGCATCTCTGGGCCGCATCGGGAGGAGAAAAATGGTCTTGGGCCGCGCATTAAATGCACAAACACTAACAAAAGGTGATGAGCAAAAAAAAGGGGTCTGCGCATAATTTTCGTGCTATCCGCTACCACAGATAAGCAAAATCGTCCTCGCATAATAATCCTAATTATGCAGCACCCCGTTCAGAGAGTCTTTTAAAATTGTCGAGCAGGTACCAAGTTTGCAATCACTAATATAGAGAATGAACATATCTAAGGAATGAAACTTCATTGATTTTTTGGATATTTTTTACTATAAAAGTAAGAGAAAAGAGGGCAGCTAAGACTAGTGGGATGTTTGACATTGTATTTGAGGAACTAGAACATCAATACCTGGTTCAATGGAAGTAGTTCCAATTCCCAGCGAGTCCTCAAGGTGCTCGTCAGGTTGCTTCATTCTTGGAAACAGTTGCTCACAGATGTAGTTGCCACAAAAAGCAATAATAAGGTGTGATTGTGAAGTCAGGGTTGTTTGTCTCGGGGAAGACAGGACCTAGAAAAGACCGTGATCAATTTTTCCAGAATGCATTGAATGTCAGCTCCCCGCATTCCATTTGAAAAATGGCAGGTAACATGTTTATGTCGACTGAAAATTGAGTCGCAGGTATACCAAGATAGCAATTATTTTCCTGGAAATCTTGAAATCTCTTTTAAAATTTTTGTATTAAATCAAAAAGCGAGGTTGCATATTGCTGCTGTTCACAGGACTGTGTTTAGCCAATGGGTCAAAATGTATAAAATTGTTTGCAAAGGTAGGTTGAAATATTATTTATAATAGCTGCGTTTTATTGCCGAGTCACCACCAGCACATGTAACATCGGATGTGTCAGTCCGACTGTCTGCACTTGAAAGGTGACACAGTGGAAGCCACACCGCTGTACAAATGAAGCCACGCATGTGTACCAATAGTGAGAGCATAGGTACATTTATTTTACGTGACATTGCAACACGATGTAGAAAGTACATGCTTGAGAACAGCACGTTCAGGTTACCAAAAAAAAAAAAAGGCAGAAAATCTCAGAATGTTTTAAGTAAGTTTACGATTTTGTGTCGGGTGCATTCATAGCCGCCCCGGGGCACATGAGGCCCGTGGGCTGCGGGTTGGACACCCCTGCTCTTCATCATACGTGACTTCACACCTGCCCTTTTCCTAGGCAGGGTAGGCCCAGGCAAGTGTTTCCGTCCCCCTGCTCGTTCGGCCACCTCCTCCTGTCCTCCTCCTGCTCTGTGACACCGTTTGGACCTTTGTTCTTCAGCGTGCTGAAGCTGGTGCAGAAGACTTGCTTCTTGCCACATCAGAGGGGCGGGTGCAAGCAACCCCTGGCTCCCACGCTCCTGGGGAATGGCTGCTGCGTCCCACCTGTGCCTTCCCGCCTGGATCCCCTGGCTCAGCACCCACCCCTGCCCCCAGCTGGTTAGATGCAAACCCTCTTCCCAGTCCCAGGCTTCCTGACCCACTCCAGGTGGTATCCTCGGTGGCCTGCAGCGCTGGCAGGGATGGGAAGTGGGTGCGGCAAGGCCGCGGCGAGGCCCGCGTCTTCCCTGCACCCACCTTTCCCCTTCGGTCCAGTCCCGTGCACGGCCTTGCCTCCGGAGCGCTTAATGAAGGGCTCCGGCCGAGCATTTCCCCAAGAGCGCCAGGCCATGGCTTCTTTGGGCGGACGAAGACCCCAGCAGAATCGTTCCCTCCTCCCCTCCCAGTGTGCTGCTTGCGTTCCAGATGCCCTGCAAGGGGGGGGGGCACATCTGGTTGCCAAAGGCTGCAGGCACGGGAAGCAGGAGCGAGCCACAACAGCTGTGGCAAGCCGGAGCTGCGGCGGTCCGTTGTGCGGGCTGTGTGCAGTTCACGTGTACTATCACCTTGTGCGCTCCAGGCGTGTCCCCAGAGGAAGCCTGCCCTGCACAGGAATTCTATGGCCAGGCGTTGAACCAGAGGCCCACGGGCCAGAGATGGACTGCCGCGTGCGGCCCTCGGGATCCCTCGGGCTGGCCATCATCCGGAGAGTCCCTGGCCTCTGTGCACCCACCCGCAATCCTGAAAGTTTGCAGTCGACCTTCGCTGGCTCAGCGGCCGGCTGCAGGGGCCGTACCGCAAACGAGACCCCTTTCTCTGCCGTTTGCCTCGCTCCCGTGCCTCCGGCTCCGTCCACCAGTGCGGTATGGCCTTCGGGAGCTTGGCCTGTATGTTCGCCTGCATATCTTTGAGCGTGCATGGACCCCCAAATATTGTGTTCGGCAGCATGTGAACATTTGAGAAACGCACATGAAATTTGGACAAAGTGCACAGATACGCTTTCATCAGTGGGAGGCAAACGCTTGCGCTGGAGAGATGCCCAAATCGGATGCGTAGCTTGTAAAAATGAACGTGAAAATGCGTGTGGATTTTGACGTGAGGAGCAATGCTCGCCGTTCCCTACGGATTCGAGCTGGAACGAGGGTTGAGGTGCAAGCTGAGCACTCCAGCGAGTTCCAGCGGCACTGGTGGACACATCCTGGGCCGAGGGTGCTTTGCAACTCTTCGCTCTGCTGCCCCCTCCCCACCTGCCGGTCGTGTTCGCGGTCTGCTTTCATCTGAAGGATTTTGCTTCACTGGCGCTGGGGCTGTCATGAAGGATTTGTGGCTTTATGGGGGGGGGGCAGGAGCTCTGCCTCGCCTCCTGGCGCTTGGATTCTCTGTTGCTGGTTGAGGAGGAAGAGGCAGGACCCGAAGCGGCTCCGCCACAGCCCTGGTTGTCCCGTGTGGTCAGCCCTGATTGCCAGAAGGGAACGGACTATTGGCAGAGCAGCTGCTTGGCCTTGCGGTAGGACCCAGGAGCAACTCCGGCATCTCCAGGTGGGGCTGGAAAATCCCTGCTTGATTCCCTGGAGAGTCGCTGCTGCCAGATGGTGTTGGCAATACCAGGCCAGATGGACCCAGGGGCTGAATAAAGCAGCTTCTTAGGTTTCTCTTTAAAAGCAAGCCTTGATTCAGAACCATGGGGACTAGAATCTAACTTTGTCCTTACAGGAAGGGCCTTAGCTTGGTGGTAGAGCAGGCGCTTTGCAGGATGCAGGCAAGGCCATTCCTGGCATCCCCAGGTGGAGCAGGTCAGATTCCTGCCTGGAACTCGGGAAGGAGACCTGTTGCTGCCCGTCCGTGCTCGCAATGCCGCCCTTGATGAACCGGCAGCCTGGCTCTGTAGCAGGCAGCTTCCGTGTGCTTGTGTGGAATGTTTCTGCAAAAAGGCCCCCGTGTGTCGGGAAGAGGCTCCTCCCTGCTCTGCCCCCCAGCCAGAAATTCTGCATGTCGGACCTGCCTCTGGTCCCCCCCCCCCCGGGACCCAGGCCGAGTGGGTGTTAAAGGTCAGTGCCTCCATCGCTGGCGCTCGGCGGCTTCTCTCGCTCACCTTCCTGCCTGCCGGCCCTGCTGCGGCGGCGGCCGCGGCGGCTTTGGCCCGAGCAATGTCAGGAATGCTGCTTCGGCCACAGCCCTGCTTGGGGGTGGGGAGGGAGATAAAATCTGCTCCCGCAGCCGCGTCATTTAGCTTTCCTTACTACTATTTATTTCCATGGCTTCTCTCAAGCCTGTCATTAGCAAATCGCAAGGCAGTGCACGCAATTTATTAAGACAATTAAAATGAAATGCCGAGATGAAAACTAAGTTTCCTTGACAAAGGGTTGTGAAGGCATATGACAGAGGCGCTCCCTCCCCGCCGGGGTGTCTCCAGCCCGTCGGCGCTCTTGCTTCTCCGTGTCCTCTTTACACAGCCCTGGTGAGCATGGGCCATCCTCAAGAGGAAGGGCTCGGCAGCCTCAGCTCCAGGACCAGCCTGTTCCTCACACCTCGCGTCTCTGCATGATTTGCTGTTCTGAGTGTACCTCTGGACTGTGGCAGCAACTCCTGCAGAGACGCAGCGAGCATCCTCCTCTGAGGATGGGCAAGTCCGGGCCGGCAGGGCAGGGCAGGGCAGGCAGTCAGATGCAGATGCAGATGCAGATGCAGTGTGTGTGGGGGGGTGGTATATGTCTTCTAATGGATGGTTTCGGAATGAGGGCCAGCGAGCCGTGGGGCCGGGGTGCTGGGCTAGGACCAGCCTCTACCCTCCCTGGTCAGGAAGCCCCCTGAGTGGCGCTGGGCAGGCTGGCTGAACCGCCTTCACAGGGCTGTGAGGATAAAATGGAGGGGGGAGGGGGTCCTGTAAGCCACTTTGCAGGATATAAATACAGCCGATAAACCAGCCACGTCAGGCTTCTGCCGTGTACGGCTAGACGGACTTCTGCGTCTGTCTGGAGCGATTGCTGCCAATTGCCTGGAAAGGGTAAGAGCGCGAGATTGGTCTCGAAGTACCAAATGGCCGGTGGTCGTTGGAGGGAGCCGATTCCTTCTCGCCGCTGTTCCTTCCGCCTCCCACGTTTGCCATTCTCTCTGCACGAGGCTCTGTGAACAGAAGGACACCTTGTCTTGGGAGGAGAAAAATGGCTGCGAGACGCCTTTTTGGGGAGAAGGTTCCCACGCCAGGAGGACGTGCCTGTTCGCCCTTCCTGGCTCCCTCCCGCCTTGGTCCCCTTTTCCACGCAGTCTGGGATTCGGCAGGAAACAAGCTTAATTCTGCCCTCTGGCCTAATTCAGCCTCATGCAGCCCAGAGTACCTGCCACTACTGCCTTGTTCTCCTCGGGAGCAAGCACGCTGCCCCGCGCATGGCTGAATGGGCCAGGTTCCCTCTCGCTCCATAGCAGTGTGACATGGGGAGTGGCCAGAAGAGCACCCTTTGCAAGGCACCGCAGGAACACCACCTGCAGACACTCTGCACGGCTTGAGGAAGTGAGCCAGGCTGTGTTTGGGTGGGGGAGTGAAGGAAGCAGCCCCAGAACTGGTACTCAGCCTGGCTTGGGGAAGGAGTCTTTCCCGTAGACCGGAAACGCAGCCGCTGCGCCTGGTCAGACCATGAGCAAACGTTGTCTGGAGGAAGAGGAAGCTGCACGCGACGCTGCGCTTCTCCGGTTGGGCTGTCTGATGTCCCACATCGACACCCACGGTGAATAGTGAGCCCGTGTGCACCTGTTGCTGGGGAACATGGGTGGCGGGTGCTGCATTCTGGTGCGGCTTGTGAGTTTCCTGGGGGCAGCAGCTGGCCGCTGTGTGAGCAGAATCCGGGGCCGGATGTGCTCCCTTGGCCTGATCCAGCGCAGGGCTCTTGGGTGGACGGGCTGGGGGCTTCTGCGGGGGGTGCGCCCTGGCACCAGGTTGGGGAAGCCTGTGTCGAGGTCCCCTGGGCTGGCTTTGCCAGCCCACCGCCGTCTCAGGGTGTCCGTGGTGGGTCCGAGGGGCTTCCTTCCAGGGAAGGCCTGGCCGCCGTCCCTTCCCCTCCCAGCTTTCAGGACAACGTTCAATGCCATGAGTGCGTGATTCAGCGGTGTGCTTGCTTCGGAGCAAGTTCATTTTGGGATGGATCTTGTTTTATGTTGCCTGGGAGCTGCTCTGGGACCCCAGCAGAGGCGGGAAAGAAGGGCATCAATCCGTACTGAGCTGCAGGCATTTCCCAGGGTGACCCTGGCAAAGCCCCTTAAAACCCCCGCGCAGTGCGGCCCCTCGGCTCTCCTTTTTCGCAGCATCCGTGGGCCGGCTAGCAAGAAGGCCGGCAGCCCCCACGGTCCTTCCTGCGGCAGCGACCGGCCATAAATCCATCCCTCCGAATGGGGCCGGGGGAGGGAGAGCGGCGCACTGGGGAAGGAAGTGCAAAAAGCAATCAAGGGTGTGAAGAAGCAGGCCGGCAGGGCTTTGTGGAGGGAAGGCGTCGCATGGGGCGCATGAAGCACCCGCCGAGCAGCTGTCGGGGGAGAGATGTGGGTGGCGGGAGGCAAAGGTTAGAGAGGGGCAATTCCTGATACTCCAGCCTCCCCGAGAGAGAAAGGGAAAGAAATGAGTTCTCTGCTTGGTTTGCTCGTGGGGAGGGGGGGGCGGTGCGGTTCCAGAATCCGGCGCAGATTTCCCCAGGGAGATGTCACCGGAAATTGTGGCGGAGATGCCACAGGTGAAGGGGGGGCTGCTGCCTCTGCCGTTTCCGTGGTGACCAGGCAACTTGGAGGCCTCCTCTTGAAGGAGAGCCAGGCCTGCTGCAGCTGGAAGGCCTCACCTGCCCCGGCCTGGCGGGTTCGCACGAAGATGTGCGCGCATGCGCCCGAGGGCCAGGGTGGGAAACGGGCCGGGCCGGGACTGGCGGGACCCACGGTGCGCTCCTGCCTTTCGGGGTGGGCTACCTCACGGGGCTGTTGTGAGGACAAGGGGGACTGCACCAGCTGCCCGGGGGTCCTGCCTGCCGTCGCTTGAGACCCCCCATTGCGCGGAGGGCGAAGTGGGGAGCCAGCGAGGAAGAGGAACTGGCAACTCGTGCGCAGAGGTCCGGCGGGGCTGGCCTCAGAAAGCCCCCCGCCCGAGCCCTCTTCCCCACGAGGCAGCCCCCCCCACCACCTTTGCTCAGCTGCTCCTGCTTAATTGAATGTGCCACAAAAATTAAGGGGGGGGGGGGGGGAGATCCCTGACCCCTCTCCCGCCCGGCTCCCCAGGGCTGAGGCCCGGCTAATCCAATGATGGGTTTAATAAGGAAAGGGCACTCTCCGACTGACAGGGCGGCGTGTGCTGGGGAGGGGGTGGGTGGGTGGGGGCGGGGTCCTCTACACAGGGGGTGGGGAGGGCATATGTGGGGGGGACCTCGGGCAGAAGCGTTTCTCCCCCTCTGCCTCCTTTAAGCAGCTCTCCTGCGAAGGCGGCTGCCCGGGTGTTCCTTCTCGGAGCCACAGCGTGGAATTTCTCACCCGGGCAGCATCTTGCGTCTTGCAAACACGTGCCGTGTGGTGCGCAAAACCTGTTGCAGGCGCCCGTTTTAGCAAGGCGCTTGTGGCCGAGGGGAGAAGCGGGGCTCGAGCGACTCGTGAAGGCTGCAGAAAAGGGGGGTGGGCACGCGAGTGCCGGAGCGGCCATGCTCACGCTCATGGGCGCCTCTCCGTGTGGCGATCCCGGAGCAGGTCGCTCTCCCCGGCCGAGCCTGGTGGTTTTTGAGCCAGTGGGGCGGCGTGTAAATGTTGCCGGCAAAGACATAAATAGGAAGCACGGAAGCCTGCTGGTTGTCCCAGGAGGGAAAACTTTTTTTTGTGTAGAAAGGAAGTAGAAACTCCCCTCCTGGGGAGACCAGAGCCAGGGAGGGGGGATTTTCATGGGAATGGTGGGGGGGCAGGAAAGGGCTCATCCTCTCTCCCTGTGTGGCGTGGTCCCGATCCTGCTTGGGGAAACCCGGGCTTGCTGTTTCACTCGGCCCCCCCAGAAAAGAAAGAAAGAAAGGACCCTGCCCCAGGGACCTAAAACGCATGAACATATCTCATGTGCTGTCTGATCGGTTTTAATCCCTCCGGGTGTTTTCTCGGGAAGGTGGGCTTGTGTCTGTTGGGACTGCGATGCCACGTGCATCCCTATCCCATCCTTCACTTAGGAAGAAGCCCCAGTGAACTCGGTGGGACCTACTCTTGAGTAAAGGTGCCCAGGATCGCGCTCTCGTTCTGCTCGTCAGTTCTGCTCGGCGAGCAAAGCGCAGTCGGCTTCAGATACGGTCGGGATCCTGCAGCGCTGGCTGCTGAGACATTTTGGAAGTGTGGCGCTGAGGGACAGAAACAGGCGAAGTGCCGCTTGTGGAGTCCAGGGCCTGCTTGGGAAGGAAGCGAAGGTAGCTTGAGAGTAGCGTTTCCAAATCGCAGCGGGGTGGGCTTCCGGACCCCTCTGAGCTGGCATCCTGGCTTGCTTCCCTTGTGAGCTGGCCCTGTGGGAAGGGCTGAGCCATGCGTGGGTGCTGGGCTCGCTTCTGCCTCCCCATATCTTTCTCCACCCTGGTGGACCCCATGAATCTCAACATTGTTGTGAAGAAAGGCACCCCAGAGCCCCTCTGCCGGTTATCCATTTCTTCCTAAAGTCCAGATTGAGGAGAGGGGAGCCCGTACACAGGAGTGCCTGTCTGTAAAGGCCCTCTTTCCCCCAAAGCCCCCAGTTCACTCCAATCCTGCGGCTTGCTTACCAGCCACAAAACCTCAAATTTTGGTCTCTTTCCTCAGTCGAACAATTAGAATAAAAACATGTTTTTTCCTTCCCCTGCCACGCACAGGCAGAGACGCTGGCCTCTGTGTAGCCCACGCTTTCCAGGCGGATCTTGATGGACCGCAGACCCAGAGCTGCTCGTGAGCAGGCCCCTGGGACCTGATGGCCCTTCTCCCTGCCTCTGCACATCACAACCCGGTCGGCTGCCCTTCCCCTCCTGGGGGAGCTCGAAGCGGAGCTGCGTTTGGCTTCACAACAGCCCAGCGAAGAAGGGCAGCTCACAGCAAACGCACGACGATGCAGCCTGGCTGTGAAAGGAGGTCACCTGTGCGGGGCCACCTGAACCAGTGGGTTGATGTTCCCGGAGCACGTGGCGTGAGTGCGCTAAATCGATAGGCTGGGCGCGTTCCCTGCCGACAGCTGGCAGGGCACTCGAGCCCTGCCTGGGCCCATGGAAGAACAGTTTTCTCTTCAAGCGGCCTTGGAAGCAATTCCGGATGGGTGAGCGGACGAAGGAATGGGATGCGGCTGCCCCCGCACGTCCGGCCTCCTCGTTTTCCAGTGGTCCTGACCCAGTGTGAGCTAGGAGATGGGTCGACACCTGCCTGCAGCCACCCCTGGCCCCGGTTTTATGGCAGAGCAGGGCTGTGACCCAGCCAGCGCTGTGGCATCCGGTGTGTTCGCGGAGCCGAAACGGGAGCACCGGGTGCCCCGTCAAAGTTGCCCTCAGAGCCGTCTCAAAGCAGCCGGGAGGTGTGGCTGGACCCGTCCGGATTCTGGGGGAGACGGAGGTAACGGAGGCTGCCTTCACAAAGGAAGGAAACCCTAGAAGCTTGTTGTCGGGAGGGCGATGCTCGGGCGGCTGGATTTACGACTGTGGCAGCGGCTTGCATGCCCCCTCCAAGAGGCTCTGGGGACGGCCGCTTTCTCCCCAGCAAGCGTTGCCGATCGCGGGGTCACCTCACTCGAGCGCCCGCTCAGGGACTGAGCGGCCGAGCCAGCCTCGTTAGGGCTCGGGCGGGTGGGGTGGGGGTCCCGTCCTGCCTCTGGGGGTTTGTAAGGACTCCGGTGATCCTCGGGTCTCATTCAGGGCCGAAGCAGAATCGGTGCAGAGTCTTCTCCTACATGATGGGGAGCTACGCAGAGACCCCAGATACGGCACAGAAATTCATTAAATCAAACAATCGAACAAACGAGGTGCTTAGGGAGTGAGGTGGGAGCTTGCTCTTTCCCTTGAATGCCCCCAGTTTCAATTCTGCCACCGGCAGTTTCTCGGGGGCAGGATCCCATCGTTTGCAGCCCTGGTGAGTCCGCTGTCCGGATGCATCATCCTGGACGCCCCGCAACTTTACAGGCCAGGAAGTAGTCAGGGATGTTGGCCCGAGCCTCCGATGGACAGGATGAGACCAGCTGGAGAAAGTTATCGGGGGACGCCCGAGGCACCCCTGAATCCTGGCAGCAGGCGCGGCAGCGGCAGTGTGTGGTGGCGTCCCATGGTGGCCTGCCGATGCCCGCTGGCCTACCCCACAGGGCTGTTCCCAGCACTGCGGGGCGGGGCTGCTGGACCGCGGGGCGCCCTCCCCCCTCGCAGGAGCACCGCTGGCGAATTGCAGGGGGGCCCTCGGTTAGTCTGAGAAGCCGAGCGAGGATGAGCGCCGGAGCTTTGAGCGGAGGCCAGCCAGAGATCGCGCGAGCCTCGCCGGAGCCGAGCCAGGGCTTCCCGGCCCAGGGGGCAGCCTCCGAGCAGGAGGGGGGTGCGGCAGCCCCTCCTGGCCACGCTCCCCAGAGACGTACCCCCTCTGTCCTGGAGGGGACGATGGGTGCGGGGGCGCCAGCGCTGGCTCCCCTCCCCTCTGGAGCCCAGCCGGGCCTTCCTGCCTGACGTCTGCCGTTGCTTCAGAACCGCTTGCTCGCTGCGCGTTTCACAGCCGTCCTGTGATGGCGACTCCAGGCCACCGGCCTCGCCCTCTGGTTTGCAAGCACCACGCTTCCCGCGGTGGAAAGCGCCCCGGTTTCGCTCTTTCACGGCGGTGGCGGATCCGGGCCGTGCCGGGCGCCAGTCTGGCCCGTGCACTGTTTGCGACCGTGTTCGACTCGCTGCCCTCGAGCTTCCCTTCCCCTTTGCACGCCTGCGCAACAACTCTTCGTTTCACGTGTCTTTGCAGTATTCGATCCCAGTGAGGAGAATGCAGGAACCAGACTCAGCCTGGGAAAGAGCTGCGGGGGGGTGGTGGGGGGCCGATCTGGAGCACCACAGGCGGAGTGTTGGTGTTTGCT
The DNA here is from genome assembly GCF_004798865.1 of Varanus komodoensis. NCBI lineage: Eukaryota > Metazoa > Chordata > Lepidosauria > Squamata > Varanidae > Varanus > Varanus komodoensis. The sequence continues at coordinate 6,637,508 of NW_025335985.1, forward strand.
GGTGGGGTCTTTGGGCCAGGGTCTGCTGCAGGACGGATGGAGCACGGATGGGTGTGCAGGAAATGCTGTGCCCCCCCCCCCCACACACACCAGCCTGCTTGCTCTGTAAACACTGCAGCTCCTCCTCAGCCCTGGGGGAGAGAAGGGAGCGCTTTAACTCTTTCTCTGCCGGCTGGGGAGTGGAGGCTTTGCAAGAGGGGCTCCCTGGAGTTGTGCTGCTCACGCCGCTGTGTGTGTGCGTCCGTGCACGTGCGTGCGTGCGTGTGTGCAGCCATTGGAGGGGAAGGCGCATGGATGTCCCCTGGCCCATCGAGAGGGTCTGGATGCCAAACTACAGCCTCAGCACCAAGCAGTGGCAAAGAGAAGCCTCCTGGCCATGCATGGAGCGCCAGGAAGGTTGCCTGTTCCGAGGCCTGGGTGTTTCCCTGCAGTCCACCGTGCGGAGGAGAAGCAGGTGGGAATGGCCCGCCCGTCCTGCCCCCTCTGCAGCCCACCCAGCTGCTGCGGTCGTGCTGCATGGGGTGGGGGAGCGAGGCATTTTGTGCAGTGCAGAGCAGAAACATGGCAGAACGAGGGTGAGGAGAGCAAACGGGGGCCGTGCTGATGTTCCAGGCACGGAATCGGGCGGAGAAAGAACAGGAGGGTGCAGTGCTGGCAGGTCCTCCTCCTCGTCGCCTGGCCTCGTTCGCAGGACGGAGAGTGGCGGGTGAGCCGACAGACAGACAGACACCGCGGGTTCTTGCGTGTGTCCTCCGCCTTTGTCCGGCTGCGAGGGAAAGGAGGCTGGGGCCGCTGCCCGGGGCCTTTGACTGGATGCGCCAGGTGCTCTCCGTCCGGAAGCATCCCAACAGCGGGGTGCGTGTGCGAAGACCTTCCCTGAAGATGGCTACCGCGGCTCCGGCCTGCGAGGGCTCCAGGAGGCTGCTTCAGCTGCCGCCGCATGCGTCTCCATCGGCAGAGGAAGACGGTCCCCGGCCTCCTGCCCAGACCTGGCCCCACCTTGCCCTGAGCCCGCGAGGCTCCCGCACCGGGTGCCCTGCAGCTGGGCTGCTGCCGGCTTCTCCCTTCCTGCCCTGCCCTCGAAGGCTTGGCACCGCTGCGTTGGCCTCTTCGGCAGGGCGCTGTGCAGCCGCCGTCCTTCCCACGGGGCAGGAAAGAGGGCGCCTTGGGTGGCTTGCGCACCAGCAGTCCGCCGTGCCCGTGGGAGCTGAGCGCTCCGGCTTGTTCCCCAACCTGCTGCTTGGCGGACTTGTGAGGGCAGCTCTTCGGGGCTGGCCTGCCCAGGCAGCCGCTCGGGGTCCCGAGGACCCTCTGCAAGAGCGGGACTGCCCTGCTCCCGCCGCTCGGCGAATGCCCCCCCTTTCCCGCACGAGGCTGTAATTCATGTGGCCACCAGGCAATTTCCCATGGCGCGCCCCCGTTTCCTGTCGGCCAGTCCCAGCTGCGGGGTGCGTGGCCTGCCTTTCATCTCTAATAAGGGACGGTGGCTCTCCGAACGGACAGTGATTCATGTTGCCCCGCTGTGGGGAGGAGAGGTGGGCTGGGGCCCGTGTTCCGGAGAGGCTGATGGGGGGGAAGCGGTTCCTCCTCATTGGCAGGTTGGCCGAGGAGATGGGGGCGGGCGAGCGGAGGAGTCGTTTCCCCCCGTCTCCTGGTGCATGGGATGGGAGGGGAGTAGGATTAGTTTTGGCTCTGCAGGAACTGCGGGGCAGGGGCAGGGGCGAGCCCGGAGGACGGGCCGCCCCTCTCTCCTGCCCAGTGGGGCTGCAGGGAGCCCTGCGCAGGTGCCCCAGTCTGCGTCACGGCAGAGGCCTTCCCCTGCACAGGTACCGCTGAGTGGGGCCCCCGTCGTCGCTCAGGAAAGTCCGCCTGGCACAGTCTGGTGTATTCTGTCTCGAAAGAGAAGCCGCTGCGGGGAAACTCGCTGGGTGTCAAGGGCTTTGCAGAACAGGCTGGGGGAAAAGTCAGCCGAGATCTGAGGAGTGATCTCTGAAAGGTTTGCAGGAGGTGAGCTGGAGGACAGCTGGGCATGAGTGCATTAGAACCCCCCTGCCCATGTTCCCCAGCCACTGATGTGTACAGGCACACTGCCTCTGGTCCTGGAGGCTGCACCTGGCTATCTGGACTTGCGTCCTCCAGGAAGGGGTCCAGGCCCCCGGAGAGCCATCCGAGTTGGTGGCCGTGTCCATCGCCACTTTCCACAGCAGTGGGCATTGAACTGGGCAACACGTGGAGCAGCTCCACCGCCTTCCAACCCCGAATATTTTGATAGTCTGCATATGCTGATGTTCTGCTTTAAATCTCGCTTTATTCTTTTCCATCTTTCCTGTCATTTACTGTTCATCGTGCCAGAATCTGGGTAGATGTGGAGCAGTCTAGGTATGCTGCAAACAAAGAAATGAAGATAGCCGTTTTTCAAAAACTGGAAATGGTGGTTTCTTCTGGCACCCAGAAAGCTTGGGAGCATGTGTGTTGGGGCCTGGGCGAGCAGGCGGGGAGCTGGGGGAACATTCCTGGGCTGGGCATTTGCTTGGAGGCCTTGGCGTGCGGAAGGTGTCTTCTCCTGAGCAATTCTGTTCTATCCGACTCTTGGTGGCGGAGTGCAGGTTCTAGAGAGAAACCCCAGCTCACCGTGTGGCTTGTATTTGCCCGTCCCGGCTGTGAAGGTCATCAAAGAGATGTTCTTGGCGTGCAAGCCATGAGCCTCGACCTGTTGGGCTACAACTCCCATCGCCCCCAGCCAGCCACGCAAGGGCAAGTGGACCTTCCCGTGTCTCCGGCCACCGCAGTGCCGTGCTGCAGTCTGTGGGGCACACTCGCGGTGCAGCCACGACCGAGAAGGCACATGGGACCGTTTGAGCGCCGCGCACGTGCCGTTCGATCCCTTTATGATCGCAGCAGATCCTGCCCCAGATTGATTTGTGGGCAGCGGCCGCAGCCGCTGGCGTGGAGGGAAACGCCGCCGCAGCGGCGCCTCCGAAATGAAAGTGGCGCTGCTACCGATTGATCCCGGGGCGGTGGGCTTGCGAGGGGGCCTGGGCGAAAGGGAGCTGCAAAAGCTCCGTCAGCTCCTGCAGCGAAGCCCCCGCACACGTGTCCCGAGCGCACCGCCCTTGAGGCCCGTCCGGGAACATCACCGGTGCCCAAGGCCAGGGTCACCTTCGTTCGAGGTGGATGGGTGGGCGCACCCCAGCCGTGCTTGCCCCGTCGACTCAGCTGCACGTTTGCTCCCGCCCAAGTCGCCACGCGGAGCTTCCTGTGAAGGACGTGTGTTGGGCTCCCAGGCCAGCCCTCGGGGCTTCCCGTGGCTCCACCCTGCTTCCTGAGGGCTCCCCGTCTTCCCCGCGGTCCCCCCTGCCTTCCAAAAGGCTGCAGCACTTCTCTTCAGGCTGAGTCGCCTGCTTTCGGCCGCAGCCTGCTGGTGGATGGAGCCCGTGGCCGGGTGGCGGGCGCACGGCTGGTTGTGCACAGGCGGGCGTCATCGCTTGGGGGCTCTCCTGCAGCCCCCTGTCAGCGGCCTCAGTGGTGTGGTGGGGGATGCGCTTGTGGCAGTTGCTGTGCTCTGGTTACCTCCAGCGCAGAGGTGGGCGATTCAGAAGGACTGGCGGTGCAACAGCGATCCCGGCCCACTGGCAGTGGCTGCCGGAAGGTTTCCAGGCCGGAGTCGAGGTGCTGGGCTTGGCCTGCGCAGCCTCACCTGGCTTGGCATTGCAGCAGCACACCTGGCAGAGCAACTCTCCTAGCGAGAGCCCACCTGCCGTGCCCTGTTCATCATCTGAAGTGCCTCTCGGGGGATCTTCCATGCGGGAGGCGCGAAAACCAGCCACAGGGGAGTGGGCCGTCTTGGTTGCGGCCCCCGTTATGAAACGTGCCTCCCTAAGAAGGCTGGCGGGTCGCCACCATTGCTTTCCCTCTGGCTAAGGCCTCCTTCTCAGGCCTTTGGCAGCACATGATGACGGCTTAGAAACATAGAAACAGAGCCAGTCAGAAGGGGTCTCCCAGGCCATCTAGTCTGACCCCCGGCACCAGCCGGCTCTGCTCACGACATGCCCAGGCTTCATTAGTTCTTAATTTTGCTTGTAGCATGTTCAGCTTTGCTTTTAGGTCTAGAGGCCTGTCTCTGTGTCTCTCTGGTTTATACCTTTGCATAAAATCATGTATCATATATTTTTAATCAAGTGCTCTTACGGGTTCAATATTTGTCAGCAGCCCAGAGAATTTCAGCAGAGGGTGGTAGAGAAATGCAATCCGTGCCAGTGGAGCAAAATATTGGGTACTTTTGGCCCAGCTGACCGTGGTTGTGCCCACTGGTAGAACACAGAAGCAGAGCCAGTCAGAAGGGGGCTCCCGGGCCATCTAGTCCGACCCCCGGCTCCAGCCGGCTCCGCTCAGGGCACACCTACTGCAATGCAGTCCCCACCTGCTTCTCCAAAATCGCCTCGGACCCCAGGGCTGAAAGAGGTTCTGTAGCTCCTCACTGCTGGCATGGCTAGTAGACCCAGGTAGACTGACCTTCTGGCAGGGCCCTCTGAAGGGGTCACTTGGAGGCAGAAGGCAGAACTGTGGAGGGGAAGGGGGGGCGGCAGGCACGGCCTTGCAAAGGGCCAGGTGGGGGAGGCTCACCCAGGTGATCTTCTGTGTGAGCCGGAAGGGGCGGGGGGGGGGGGGGCTTTCTGCCTAATGCTCAGTGAGTTGTCAATGGAAAGTGCCTGGAAGGTGGTGGGTGGGGCAGCCCCCAAAAGGGTGTGTGGGAGCTGAGAGGGCCATGCTTTAGAAATCCCACTGCATGCTCCTCGGTGTGTCCTTCCCCAGCATTTGCATTCACACCTGCAGCAGCGGGCCCCCAAATGCCCCTTTCTCAACTCGACGGGGAACTTTGCCGGAGCTCTGTAGGGCCGTGCCAGGCCTGCAAAGCGACGGCCGTCTTTAGGAGCCCTGACGGTGGTCCGGGAGAGCTGTCGCCCAGGCGGAGCCGAGTCTTTCGTCGCAACCGGACGGGAGAGTCGTGACCCTCTTTCAGGACCCTGCCAGACCCTGATGCCCAATCCTCCTTTCAAGCCACCTTTGGCACCTGGAGAACAAACCTGCCTGCAGCCGTGTCCCCCTGCGCCCCCTCCCCGTGCAGAATGCCCCCTTTGCTGTGGCGCCAAGCCCCTCCCAGGCTGGTGCAAGGAAGTCCCTGAGCAACCCAAGGAGGGGGAGGCCTGGCCGGAGTGAGGGCAGGTCAGGGAGGTCAACGCGAACACCTCCCTTCATTGACTTCCTGTCGACTTGGGGCCTGAGCTGATCAGAGGCCAGGCCCGTGCGGGGGGGGCAGCGGGGGAGCCGCACAGCGGGACCCCTTTGGGGGGGATTCCTCTTCCGACGGAGACGAGAGCAGAGCTGTTAGAGGGAAGCCGGGCCCCTCGGGGCAGCGCCCCGTCTTTCTTGGCTCTCCCTGCTGGCCGTGTGCCCCCTCCTGTGCCAGAGACCAGCCTGCGTTGCGGTGGAGGCCTGGCGCCCACCCCGAGCTCCTTTGCCCCGGGGGGTCTCGGCGGGATCCGTGCTCGAGGCCGGCCGCCTGCATAGGTGGAGCCTCACCAAGAAGCATCTCCGTGGGAGCGACCCATGGGTGTTCTGGGGGATGATCGGGTGTGCCGTGGGCGGGGGCTCCCCTCCGTGCCCTCCTGCCCCCTGGGTCCTCCTGCAGGTGCCGCGGGGGACATGGCCGGGAGGCCAGGGGTCTTCCTGCCCCCTGCCCCCACCACCGCTCAGCCTGGGCTCCCCGCAGCTCCCCCGTCTTCAGCTGGCTTCCTCTCGGATTGCAAAAGCTGCCTGGCCACTCGGCCACACGCTCGGAGGTCCCGGGGTGGCAGGAACTCAGGCACAAGCACCAGGTGCACGCGAACCCCACGCCTCTGGGGAGATGGCCGCGAAGGGGGCGAGCCAGCCGCTGCCCTGTGGCACAAGCCAAGGTTGTTTGCCGCTCTGGCTGCTCATGACCCTTGTCGAGGGGGGGGGGGGGGCAAAGGGGAATGACTCATTTGCAGCCTCGGGGGCAAAATGGAGGGTGGGCCCTGTGGGGCCTTGCCGCCAGCTTCCCCGTCCTGCGCCCATGCCAGCGCAAACGCCCATGGCTGCAAAAGTGCACGTACCTTTTTTGAAAAAGCATAATTTTTGCAAATGTTTCTGACAATTAAGAGAACCGTTAAGGAAGAGCATTTGGCAAGCGTGGGCAGAACTGCGAGGTGCCCCTGGGCCCCTGGAAGGGACTGCCTGGGCCGCCAGAATCGGGATTGCGAGGGCTGCTGCTTGGAAAAAATAAGCTTAAAGGGGAACAGGGGGCATGATCAGGACAGGGAGGGGCGTGTGCCATTTGGGATGGTAAAGGTGAAATTATTTATTATCATTTATTGCATTTATATACCACCCCGATAGCCCAGAGGGCTCTCTGGGTGTTTCACAAACATTAAATCTCCACCAGTCTTAAAATAAATACATTGGCTATACCACGACTGAGTATAAAATAACACGGTTAAAATGAATTAAATAAATACATACACCATTAAAATTAACTAACTTTACAGTATTGGTTAAACAAAAAGGTCTTGACCTGGCGCTGAAAAGCATATAACTACGTGCCAGGCGGACCTCCCTGGGGAGCACATTCCACAGTTGGGGTGCCACTGCAGAGAAGGCCCTGCTCCGCGTGCTCGGCCTCCTGACCGCTTTCAAGGAGGGCTCCCGGAGGAGGAACCCGAGGCTTTGGCCGTGCTGAGCACTCTCCCCTCCTTCAGCTTCTGGCAGCATCCTCTGCTCCCCGGCTCCTGCCGCCCCTCGCAGTCAAGGCGTTGCAGCATCTCCTTTGGGGGCTGGGCTCAAGTTCCTCTGACAGATCCCCCCATGACTAGGTGGGGCACAGCACATGGATTACGAAGTCCGAGTGACAGTTTGCCCCCTGCCCAACTCCCTCAAATCGTGCAGCTGCTGAACCTGCGGGCCAGGGGCTTCGTCGGTCCCCATGCAAGCGGGTGCACCTTTTGATGCACCTTGATTTTTTCTTTTTTGGCGGGGGGGGGGCTTGAATCTCCTTAACCACCCCATACCTTTGACTTGTCAAATGGCATTTTGCTGATCTGCTTCATGGCCCTCAAGCGTCGGCTTCTCCATCTTTTATTTCTTTTTTTTAGAGCCTCAGGGATGTTTAGTCATTTGGACATTGGTGCTTCATCCCTTGAAAAGATAAAACAGGAGCTCTGGGGAAGGTTGCCCAGTTGGGGGGGGGGGGGCTGTGACATGGCCTGCAGGAGACAATCCCGCCACCTCCCACCCCCCGGAATTGCGGAATCCCCATAGAAGAAAGGGCATGGTGTTATTTCCACTCATGGCGGGTGATCAAAGGGGACCCTTCCGTTTACCACCTTCCAAGCTCCCGGCAGCTTCTGGGCCGAGCGGGAGAGGATGCCCAGGCACGTACTCGCAGGGGAATCGGGCCGGGCCTGTGGCCAGAGGCTGCCCACGGTTGCTTTGCTCCATTTCGAACTTTCCTGCAAATATGGAGTCCAGGATCCCATTTCCGCATCCCCGAGCTGAGGGGCTTCCCCACGCTGCTCAGAGAGCAGCTATTTGGAGGGCAGGGTGGGGGGAACTCTGCATGGAGCCAGGGCGAGATGGCCCCCTTCCTTCCCCATGTCACCGCCGAATGTGGGATCAGTGCCCCAGAGGGCTGCCCCGTTGCAGGAATGCACGAGATCATGGTGCGTTTAATCTCCCCTCTAGCCTTGCCCTGATTCAAGATGGATCCAGGTTTGGTGGTCCCCCGAAACGCATGTTGCAAACCGCTCCAAAGTCACAGTTTCCCCGGCGCTTCGGAGGGCAAACGGCTGGACCGTGTGCAGCGGGAAAAGCAGAAAGGAGCTGCAAGATAAATCTAACAGGGGCTGTTTGATCGTGCTGATCTGGGCCCCTCCCTGGCCAGTGGGGGTGGGGGGACCGGAAGGTGTGGGGGGGTGCAGTGAGGCAAGGGTTGATTCCAAGGTCAGTCCCCTGCACCCCCCTTTCCCAAAGCCGGGTTAATGTTTGCAAGCGGAGCCCCCGGTCCCCCCACCTTTCAGTGGGTTTAATGACCCACCTGATTGGCTGCATTGTCGGTGCTTATTAAACACGCTGCCCTGTAAAATGATGTTAAATATTAAGCGCGGATTAAAGGTTCTGTTTAGTCGTGGGGGGGTGCATCTGGAGGGGGAGAGGTCACCTTTGCTTTGGGAAAATGCAAAAAGGCCACAGCTGGGGGGGGGGGGGGGCCCCGGGGGGGGGGGGGGGGGAGGGGTGGGGGGAGGAGCAAGGCCTGCTGGGGAGGCAGGGGCAAGCCGGCCTCAGGTCGGGCAGGTTTAGCACCCCAGCCTGTTTAACAGCCCCTCCCGGGGGGGGGGGTCTCACCTGCGGAACTTTGCAATGCATGGCATAGTGATGAGCCTGACCTTTGCCAGCTTGATCCCCCCAGGTGTGTCCGACCTCAACTCCTTTCGTACTGTTGGCCATGCTGGCTGGGACTGATGGGGTTTGTAGTCCTCCTTGCCTGGAGACAGCCAAGTTGGGAAGGCTGAGCTAGAGTGTCGGATCAGGACTGTGAGATGCGTGTTCAGACCTTCCCCCAGCCTCAAAGACGGCTGGCTGACCTTAGGGCACGCCTTGCTTCTTGCCCTAGCCTACCTCGCAGGGTTGTTGTGAGGACGAAAATGCATAAGCTTCTTGGATGAAGGAGGGAGGCACATTTCGATGCTTTCAGCTGGAGCTGGCCTCAGGTCGCTTGCTCTGGCAGCCCAGGTCCCCGCGACACAGGGTTGTAGGGAAGAGGCTGCAGCTTGGGGGCAGAGACCTAGATTTGCACGCAGAACACCCCGGCTGCAATCCCTAGCCAGCTCAGGCGGGGCTGGGAAAATTCAGGGCGGCTGGTGCGGACGGTTGCGGACTCGACGGGCTGGGACTGCCCCATCTCAGGCAGCCTTCGTGGATCCCGGCCTGGTGCAGGAAGGCCACAGCCGTGGGGGTGCAGGAGGCCAGCACCCCCCCCACCCTTCCACGCCGGGCATCCGCTGTGGGGCTGCCCTCGTTCGCGCTCCCCTTTCGCAGCAGCCCGCAGGGCGTCAGTGCCTGGGCACTGATCACCTGCTTTTCAAGGGGGTGGGCTTTCGAGGGGGCTGCCGGCATCCTGGACGGGCACACCAGTGTGCTCCACAGCCCGGCACTCGTTCCCTGCAGTGCGGTGGCAATGTATCACCCTGTTATTTTTAAAAAACTGAGTCATTTAATGACTGCTGAAATGCTTTTCTGGTTATATATTTAAAATATTTGGATATTAGCAGAATAACACTTAGATGAAAGAGGGTTATAGTGCTCTAACACCATAATGCAAGTTCCCAAAACGAGAAAGAAGGAGATGATCACAACCTGCTCTACGTGGCTGTCTCAGCCATGTGGTCGATGGCAGTGGCGGGGAAATGGTTTATTTTTATTTTTTTAAACAGCATTACTGTGCAGTATAACACCTTTTCACTGAGGTGGCTTTGCGTTATTTTTTAAGGAACTGGAACAGTGTTTTAGTCCTGCTTACGTGATGGAGTTGGGGAGAAATCTAAATAAAAAGGTGCTAAAGGCAGCCTGCCTTCAGAGATTTCAGTTAAATTTATTTCCATGAGCAGTGGAGGAGGTGTTCCTGGTCGTAAAGTGGCTGCTTCATTCTCACCTTGTGGCAGTCGGAAAGCAAGCCTTCTTCGTGGTGGCCTCCCGTTCACGAAACGCCTTCCCCCAGACCGGGGGGTGGGGAGCCTCGACTCCGGTCTGCCTCAGGTACCCCTGCAAGGTCTTCCTTCCCTCCTAGGCCTTCCCTGGCAGATGGTGCTGTCCAGTTTGTTAATGGCTGCTTTTTCCATTTTTCAGTGTTTTGACTGGGGAAACGTCGTATGTTCTGATTGTTCTAGGACGTTTCAGTGAGCGGGTTTTGCATTTTTACCGTGTAGTGCAAACTGCTCGGCAGTGGCAGTTCAGCCAGGTAAGTATCTTACCTGAGGATGGCATAAAAGGAATGGCGTGGTCCTCTAGTGCCCGCGAATGTGCGCAGAGCCTCCACGGGCTGCTTGCCTGCCCTGACCGTCTCTTCCCCACCTGCAGCACCAAGGAGGGGCGGTGGCACAGGTGCGGAGCGGTTCTTTTGACGTGGAAGGTCCCCATCGGTGTCTCCACTCAGGCCCGGGGAGGCTCCCCGACTGGAACTCGGGAGGGCGGTGGCTGCTGGCCCGTGCCGACCTTCCTGGGTTGAATGGGCGCAGCAGAGTCCGGCCCGTTTCCGTGCTGCCTCCTGCATCCCCGCCTCACGCCCGTTTGTGTGGGCAGAACGCGGCAGGGGAAGATGCTGGGAAGCACCGCAGTGCCGGCGGTGCGGGAAGTCCTCTGCGGTGCTGCTTACCGCCGGCAGGGCCAGGGCGAGGGTTCGCGCATCGGCAGCCACCCCTCCGGGGACGGTCCTCGCGGCGCAGAAGGGACCGCTCGGCCGATCGGGCGTGCAGTCTGCTGTGTGGCGTTCGGTCCCCGAGAAAGTAGGTCCTGCGCGTGGCCGACGGACACGGAGCCGCAGGCACGGCCTTGCAGGGAGAACTGGCGCAGCAGCGCCCAGGGGAGACCAGAGGGGCTGGCTGGGCCAGACCAGGCCGGAGAGGTTTAGGGCAGCTCTGCGGGAGAATCCCCCCTCTTGGGAACGGGAGCGTGGCTCAGGCGGCCACGTGGGGGCTGCCTTCGCCCGTGGGTGCCCGGGATCTGAGAAGGGTCTCTGCCGAAGCGTTTTGCCCCCGTCCCCAGAGGGTTGCCCCGCGTGATGCCAGAGGCGTGAACCAGAAGGTCTGTCGCGATCCTGCCGGGGGCCTGGGGTCACGCGTCGCGGATCAGGCGCTCCCCCACCGCCTGCAAGAGCTTTCCCAACTTTGATTCCATGGGCGTCCGTAGCAATCAAGCCGCTTCATAAACATTAACTTATTAATGGCTCTGCCCAGCCCCGCGGCCATGAAACGTTAATTGGGGCAGATCTGAGTTTTGGCACTTGGCTGGGAGACCAAAGCCCTGTGCAAGGTCATGCGACGCGGCCGCCCGTCTGGCTGTGAATTAACCAGGGCCTGGCCTTGGCGGGAGGGGCAGCGACCTGCAGGTGCCTCCTCGCACAGCACCTGTGAGCAGCCGCGGCAGGTGGGGCGCCCTCATCCCGGAGAAGCCCTGCAGAGCCGGCCTTCAGTGGCCGGCGCTGCCCCGAGCAGCTGCACCCGAAAGGGGGGCGGGTGAGAACATGGGGGGCTGGCAGACCAAGCGAAGGACGAGGAGGCGGAAGGGTGAGGCATGAAGACGAGCAGGGGGCGCTCGGGATGGGGGGCTCACGCCCCTCCCCGTGAGGCGCTGAGCGTGCCGTCCCTGCCTCTGCGTTGCTCTGCTGCCCTCCACGCCTCTGACAATTTATTTACTTATTTATTTTTTCGATGTATATCCTGCCTTTTTCCTACAAAGGGCTCAAGGCAGCTCACATCATTCTCCTCCTCCATCTTATCCCCACAACAACCACCCTGTGAGGTAGGCTGGGCTGGGAGTCTGTGACTGGCCCAAAGTCACCCAGTTGGCTCCATGGCCGAGCGGGGACTTGAACCCGGATCCCCTGAGTCCCAGTCCCACGCTCTTAACCACCACACCACACTGAGCTCCTTCGTGACGGCTTCCCGTGTGGGAAGTCACAGAGTGTGGGAAGTGTGGGAAGCCACGGAGGTAGCCGGTTGCCCGAGAAGTGCTTGTGTGGAGAAGGGCTGGACACCTGAGGCGTGCTCCTCGGAAGCAAGGGAAGCTCCACAACGCCGAGCCCAACCCAGGAGAACTTCTCCGAACGTTTCTTCTCCTTTGGAACCCTCCCCAGAGGCCGTTTCTTTTCTCTCCGGCGGCATGCGAGTGGTCGGAAAGAAGCGCAGGTCCTTTGGGCACGACGCTTCGGGGCCCAGGCCGCGGGGTCAAGCGGTGGCAGAGCGTGAGCCCGTGAGCAAGCCTCCCTCCGCAAGGAGCGTGGCCCGGCCAGAGATGCTGAAGAGTTAACTTCGCATCCCGCAGCAGCAGCAGCAGCAGCCGCTAAATAGCATGTACTGCGTACACAAAGGGCTGCTGGGTCAGCGCTCAGCCAAGCGCTGGGGGGGGAGGTCAGGAATCCGATCGCAGCCGTGCCTGCATGAAAGTGGGCGAAGGGTAGAGACCGTGTGTGCAGAGGGTGCTTCTCCTCCCCGGCGGCCACGGGCGAAGGCGCACGGCCACGGGCGGGGTGCCTCTTGGGGCGGGACTCAACCCTGCTGTCTTTTCGGTACGTTAAATCAGCTAAAGTCAATATTATTTTTCTCGAAGAAATAATTGGAGGAGAGAAAGCCACCGAACAGGTCTTAATTCCAGGCCTTTAATAAACACGGTCGACCAGGACCTTTGGCCCGGCTGGCTAAGCCCTGTTATCCCCAGACCTGAAGCAACAGTATTTCCATGACAGTCAGAGAAGCAGGCGGGCAGGCCGGCCGGCTGGGCGGACGACTCCCTTGGGCAAGCAGGAAGCCAGGTCTCCGGTTACACAGAGATCTTCTTCACAGAACTGTTTTTGCCTGCCAAATTACGCAGGACCAGTGGCGACAGAGCTGCCCTCGCTGCCTTTCAGGGTAAAGGACCTTCGCTGCCTTTCAGCGGTTGCGCCAGGCAGCTTTCGGATGCTCTCTTCGCCCCGTGTCGTTTTGTTCAGTACCGCAGGCAGGAGAATAACTGGTGCTTTGATGGCCCACGGGAATGAGACCATGAGAAACGGCGTGGTTACACTGCCTGGATCAGACCAAAGCTCCATCTAGTCCAGCGCGGTTCTAAGCAGCTACCTTTTCTTTTGCTTGTTTTCATGGGGCACAAGTCCACGCGAGCTTTCATGGAGGAACAGACTCTAACTCCCTGCAAGCCCCAGCTGCTAGGAGTTTCCATGGAGCTGAGGAGCCACCACCAAGAAGGCTCTTCCTCTTGTTTGTGTCCCAGAATGAGGGGCCCCTGGAAGATTTTAAGGAGGTGCTTTGACATATCTGTCAAACTGGGCTTGGCAGTGAATTGAAAGCTGGCGCTGGCGAGAAAGGCCTTGCCGTAATACGATCCCATCTGGTTAGGTTTTGGGGAGAACTTTAATAATTTGCCTTTAACTGAAAATGTGCCTAATTCTGTACTTTTGAACAAACGCGTGAACTGAAATTCAGTTACTGTTAACCATTTGCTCGTCTCTCAATTTAGCAATAGCATTCTCCACTCAAGAACTGTACACAGGAAAAATTGTTTGTTGATGCAATAGCAGTAAAACGCATGAAATGAGGAAGCTTACTTATAAACAAGATGCATTAGATAAGTTTGTGCTTGGGTCTGCATGGAGTGGGCGAAATGAACACAAGCACAACCACACATTTCCATTTGAGCTTTTCTCTGGAATGATCCTCAGAGTGAACTGAAGGGATGAGTGGAAGCGTGAGCCACTAGAATCCACAGAGTCACCTTCTGCCTAGTCCTGGCTGGCACCCGGGCAGCTACTGTACGTTTGGTGCTAGTGGAAGTTTCCGGACCAGCTTTGCAAATCGCCGCCCCACGTTCCGTGCAGGAGGTCACTGGGGCCTTCAAGGGATAGAGGTGGCACAAGCGGTTCAAGTTCCCCTGGGCCCATCGGAGGAGCCACCCCCAGCAGGGCCCCGTCTTTCTGGGCTGGACTTCATTTTGGCCGGTCCGGCACTCCCACCCCCTCACGTGGCTCCAAAGAAGGCAAAACACAGAATTCCGTGGCCTCTGTGCAGGGATCGCAACCTGGATGCACTTGTGGGTGTGCCACAGGCTGCGGGGTGTGACTGAGCCGTGCAAGGCCCTGGAGCACCGATGTCACTAGCGCTGCCTGACACGCCCGTCCGGGATGTTGGTGCCCCTGCACATCAGTCCCTTCCACGCCGGGCACTGACCGTCGCCGCAGCATTATCCCATGGTGCGCGAAGCGGCGGGGAGGACAAGGGGGCGCGAGGGGTCCCTTACCCCTCTTCCTCCTGCCAGAGGACAGGACGGGTTTGGGGGGGCCCACGGCCAGGCCTGAATCCCAGCGCGGCGTGGCTGTTGCCGCTGCTCTGTGCGGCCCGGTCACCTCCGGCTCATGGCGATGGAGCCCCGCGAGGTGCCCTGCTCAGGGCGAAGGTTGTGCGCTGCAGAAAGCCGCTTGGATGCGCTGACCGCCTGCTCCCGGGGCACCGCCAGGCTTCCGCTTTCCCGGTAGACGCCGCTGCGACTTCAGCGCAGGCGTGACGCGAAGCGCTCTCCTGGGGCTTCCGGGCTGCCAGTGAGAGGCGCGTGAGGTGGGCCAGAGCATCTCCAGGCCTGGCACGCGCGAGACTGGGCCGTCCTGCCGCCCCCCCCCCCCCGGAGCGACCGTCCCCCGCTCGGCTGGACGCCGGCGATGAGCCGTGTGAGGCAGGCGCAGGCCACGTGCTTGCACGTACGCGGACACGCGCACCCCGGTGGCCCTCCGCCTGAGCGGGGAGAGCGGTCGCGGCCTGCTCTCGGTGGGCACATCGATTCCCAGGCCTGACAGTTTAATTCTTCTGTTTATAGAGGAATATGGCTCTATCGATGGTGTTAAATGAGTTACTAATTATATCAATACAAACATGATTAAAAAAGGACTTTTTTGCTTGGAGGTTGCTACCAAGGAAGGCAACAGAGCAGTTGCAAAATTGCTCTGTGCGTGTGGGTGAGGTGGGAATGTACATTCTGCTGGAGTAAAGTGCAACTCTCTGACCACTTACAAAAGCTGCCATCGTTACAGAGGACTTTGCCTCCCCTGCCAAGCCTTCCTTTGACATACTGGGTGGCAGTTGAGGGAGTTACAGCGGCCGTCCTAGAAGTGGCGACAGCTTTTAAGCCCCAATGTTTCCGGCTTGCAATGAGCGCCTCGTCGTTCTAGGACGGCTCCCCGTGTCTCTTTCTCTGTGGCCACTAACTCCTTCTCCCAGGTGAGGGACGCACACTGCGGCAGGGGAGGTGCAGAATGGTGCAGATTCCTTGCGCACCAGGTTGCGCTCCTCTTTGGAGCGGCCTCGACCGTTTCTGAGGTCAGGGAGGGGAGCCTGCTGGCCCTCCAAAGTTTGGAGAGCGGCTCTCGGAAGTCCCTGCCTGCAGGGCTTGTTGTCAAGGACGCAGAAGCTGCCCCCCGCCCCCCGAACACCTGGAGAGCTGCCTGCCGTCCCCTGGCACACCTGCGCTGCAGACGGGAGCTGCCTGAGCTGGCGGGCCCTCTTGCTCTGGGATGCCGGAAGTGCAGCAGAGCCGTCCCGGCGCCCTGCCAAATGTCAGTTACTGCTAGAAAGCAGCTGGGTCCGTGGTGTCGCAATGCCAAATCCGCACCTCCGGACGGGCTTCTCTTGTGCGATTGTCTGGCCACGCCTGGGAAATCGCACGGGGGCCGTGGACGAGCCGTCTTCCCTTTGCATCCCTCCCGTGTTTCTCGTGGCTCTTTCTGCCTTTGCTGCATCACATCTATGAAGGAAGAAAGGACTGCGTGGGGCGCCTTGATCCGTACAGCGGTGCCTCGGCTCACGAACTCAATCCGTCCCAGGACTCTGATCGTGACCCAAATTGGTCGTGAGCCAAGTCAAATTTCCCCAGAAGGTTCAATGTAAAGAAGGTTAATCCTTTCTGTAACCATTTTTTTTTAAATCCGAAAAATGTGAAGCAAAGTGGCAAAGAACAAAGATCGCGGCCATCCCCGCCCCCACCAGCATGACTGCGATCGCGCCCATGATCCCTGCATGTGCGGGGGAGACGGGCGCGATCGTGCTGTGGGGGGAGATGGCCGAGATCGCAGCCGCACTCGTGCAGGAAAGACGGGCGCGATCTCGGCCATCCCCCCCCGCCCCTAGTTGCTGGGGAACATGGGCAGGGGAGTGCAGCTTGGGGGTTTCCTGTGGGCAGCTGGCTGGGCGCTGTGAGGGCAGAAGGCTGGACCGGATGCACTCTGACCCGGTCCAGCAGGGCCCTTGCTCTTACCCCGCCTGCATACAGCCCCCCCACTTTTTGATCCTCACAACAGCCCTGCGAGGTAGGCGAGGCCGAGAAGGAGGGCGTGCCCGGGCTAGGGGAGGGTCCGACCCGGGTTTCTCCAGCTCCGGTGCACCTCTTGCCCTCCCCTGGCCGTGCATGCAGCCCGGCAGTGGGGAGCGCTTTGCAAGCGGCTCGCTGCCCCATCGGCACACGGCAGCGAGTTGCGCAGGCTGGCTCCGCGCCGGCCAGAGGAGGCTTTTCTGGGATCGCTCTGGGGCTGGTGCAGCCCCTTCTGCTGGCCTGTGCCTCCAGGACGGAGGCGGCGAGCCGGTCTGTGATCGGCATTTTCTCATTATTTTATAGAGCCGGCCACACGGGGCCTTATCTGCCTCCCCTCCAGTGTAAATAATTCCCCTCTAATCTGCCCTAGGACCTTGGCCTCCATGCCTTGAACCTTTCACGCTGGAGATCTGTGCCGCTTTGGCGCTGACGCCTCCTGGACAAGTTCCAACCTGGCCGGCTCCCGCCTGCCTCGCGCCTGCTCTGGGCGATTCCTCCGGTGGCTGCAGCCAGCCAGCCAGCCAGCCAGCCAGCCGAGGGATTCCCCCCGCGGCCCCGAGCGAGAGGCTCTTTGGTCTTGGGAGGCGTTCCGATGCATGTCTTCATCCATCCCTGACAACCTCTGAAAAGATGAAAGCGAGAACCCAGGCCGTGGCTTTAATGGCCCTTACCTGGCAGCAGGGCTCCGTCGACATCACAGGGACCAAGTCCTCCGCCAAAGGCTCATATCCATTTAGTCTGTTCATTGTGTTTTTATACCACCCAGCCACTGAAGCTTGGTCATTCTGCTGGGCCAAACAGAAGGGCGCGCAAGGATTAAAATGAGTTTTTAAATTCTTAGAATGTCATGTTTTGTTGGATAGCAAAAGGGTTTCTAATCAGAGGACGCCACGGAACTGGCGCGCAGAGCCTTGCAAGACCTGCTCACGCGGCCAGGAAGGCGTTCGGAATTCGCAGGATGACCTTCGTTCATGTGAAGAGGAACTGCAGTGGTCCAGGTGCTGTACACCGCCTGGTGTGGTTCCCCTGCCTCTCCCTGTGCCAAGAGCACCAGGAGGCAAACCGGCTGCAGCCTGCGTGCCGTTTCCTCTTTCTGGCATGCTGCCTGCCGAGCAGCCCAGCTGATGTGAAATGGGAAGCTGTGCGAAGGCCGTGGGTTGCATCCCGTGCACTTCCTGGTACGCGCCGTTAGCATCATGTGGAAGAACGGCATACAGAGCAAAGCGCACGTTTAGCATCTCTGGCCTCCTCCTCTTGGCGTCACGCTCAGCCTCGATGCTTTCGGGAAAGGGTGCGTTGATGGTGCTTTGCTTGAGGGCTCTCAGAAACCTGGAGAAAGGGAGCTCTTTTCTCAGAGCCCAGGCCAGATGGAGATCGAGCGGCTTGTGGCTGGAGAGGTGGCTGGCTTCTCCCATGCACGGCTGTGGACAGCACAGAAAAAGCACCTCACGATTGTGTGCCGCGCATAAATGCACGAGAACAAGGGCAGCAGTTTTGAGCATGCACTTTCCCCGGGCACGCTGCTCCCTGTGTGATCCTGACCCCCATTTCCCTGGCAATAAACGGTCCAGCCTCTGAACAGACACGCTTTGGAGGTTAGGCATGGATGCTGCTTCTTGCAGAATTCGTCCTGCTGAACTTCCTGATCCTGCAGAATGCTGGGCGGCTTGAAAAGGATTCTGGTTTCGGGCAGTGCGTGCTTGCTTCTTTCCGCCATGGAGGTGAGGAAGTGCTCTGCAGGCTTGGCCCATCTTCAGTGCGTGGATTTCACTGGCACCGGCCCAGCTTGAAATGGCTTCCAAGAGGAGCGGGCAGGTTCCACCTGAGTGGCGGGGGGGGGGGGCGAGGTTTCAAGAAGGCGAGGCGAGGACCCCAGTGAGGACTGCACCCGTGTCCGTGTGGCTGGCTTTGCGGCTGGGCAGGAGCCTTCCTCGGCCACTGTTCCAGCAGGGCTGCTGGGCAGACATACAGACCTGCCTGGTTCTGATCCAGCCCGACCCGGCTGATCCTCTTCCGAGGGGGCTGCTCGAGATTTGCCGAAAGGGACGCTTGTGCATAAACTTTGCATGGGCGTGTACAAGCAGCGAGTGCAACGGGGGTGCCGCTGGAGCGACTCTCGCTGGGTGTGGCGAGGAGGCAGGCTCGCTTCTCGGGACCCCTCGCCTGCAGAGGCTGGGTGGCCCTGCAGCAGAGGACTGAAAACACCGCTGGCCACGCCGGTGCCGTGCAGCGCCGCGTGGCACTGCGCTGCTCCGGAGCAGCCTTTCCCAGCCTGGCGCCCTGCAGGTGGGCTGGGCTGCATGGCCATGGCTGGCGAGGATGGGGGTCGCGGGCCAACACGTTTGCAAGGGCTCAGGCTGGTGGCGATGGCGAGGCCCAGACATAAGGGAGCGCCTGCGGTTCCACGTGGCATCGCCTGCATGGGGCGGGGGGGGGGGGTGAGTGTGCAAACGGGTGCACCGGTTTGCACGGATTCTTCTGGCACAGCTGCCGCGTCTGTGCCTGCACAGCCGCCATGCGCCACGTTTGCCTTGCGCAGCCCGCACCTTCTTCTCGGCGCCTTCGGAAGCCGAGGGGACGAAACGGTTAAACCGGCCCACCCAGCCCCATCTGCTTGTGGCAACACGCAAGGAGGCCCCCCTCTGTGTCCCCCCCAAACTTCCCCCCATTAAAGGCCAGGATGACATTATCAAAGGCTTTGGAAGTCTGCTGATCAATGCATTTAATGAAGGCCCCGGCCCTCCTCCGTGCCGCCCCCGCCCCTGCCCCCCCCCGTCATTTCTCTCCGCAATTGCCTCTGCTTAAAAGGTGACCTTTGGCCCCAGTTTGATGAAACTTGTTTATGCATCTCCAGGCGCCCCCCAGATAAAAGGTTAGAGGTTAATAAATGGTGGAAAAATAGATACCAAAGCTTTGAGGTCACACCTGTTTTTGCTTCGCCGAGTTCCACGCCGCAAACCTCAGGCCGGCTGGGCGGTAATTGTGCAGTCTCCGTGCGAGCGAGTGGCTGAGCGTTCCTGCCTTTCCAAGGCGGCGCTGGGTGGAGCAGCCCCACGGCGGCGGGGGCGGGGGGGTGGTGGGAGAGTCCAGATGCCTGTGCCGGAGAGTGTGGTGCCTCCAGCCCCTCGCTCGCCCCAGACACCTCCGCGCCCGTTCGTTCATCCGGGCTCTGCGTCTGTGTGGAGCCCTGTGCTCGGGAAGATCTCGTAGCTGAGATCCACCCCTCGACCTGTGCGCCAAGGCAAACAGACAAGCCAGTGAGAAGCCCACGTTCTCGGTTCGGACAGCACAACGGGCCTCGATTTGAAGAAGCCAGATTTCATAAGCCAGCAGGAAATGATCGTTTGTTGGCAGGGATGAGAGCAGACCGCACGGGGGCAGTTTCCTCCCTCTCCCGTATTGTTGGACCCTAGTCGTGAAGCTGACTGGTGGGAGAGTCAGGACAGATAAAGGTGTCTTCACACGGCACAGGGTTAAACTGGTGTTCGCTGCCGTGAGAAATCACGGCGGCAACCCGTTTGGTTGGCTCTAGAGGGGGCCTGGGCCGGTGCACGGAGCGATGGGTGGCGGCAGGTGTGCCGGCCACCTCTGGGCTCAGGCAGCGTGCCTCCAGGTGCCAGTGGCCGGGCCCCTGCCCCCGCACTCCTGCGCGGCTGGTGGGTCCCGTGAGCTGCTGGTGCGCTGCCGGGTACACGGCATGTTGGGCTGGATGGGGCCTGGCTCTCATCCGGCATGGCTCCTCTTGCGCTCAGATTAGTTCAGATTATAAGTTTGCCTGCGTGAAATAGAATGGAGAGGAGAGAAGCACAGAACAGAACAGAACAGAACTGGACCAGGCCAGACAGAACAGAGGCACTCCCTGGGTTATGGATGAGTTCCGTTCCCGAGAGCATCCATTAGTCAAATTTGTATGTAAGTTGGAGCGCACGCATAAGCCAAATGTTTCTCTTAGCATGCATATATAGTCAACCTTCCTATGCATGTAAAACACGTAAGGAAGACTTCCATATTCACTAAAATATTTTAATCATAATACAGCATTGTGATATTGATAATAATAGAGTAATAATAAAGTAACTACAGGTATTGGAGAAAGAGGGAGGGAGAATCTGTGCGTGCGTGCGTGCGTGGATATACAGTATTGTAAAAAAACGGTTCTTAAGACGGTTTAGAACATTCTTGCGGTAACTGTGACATGAAGTGATGCGGATGGAGATGGAGAGTCAGGGCTTGAGCACGCTGCAGAGGGCGGCTGGTTTACCCCCCGAGTCGCTTCCTTGAAGTCAGGCTCAAGGGCTGTTCTTCTCACCACAAATGGCCTTGGAGCACCGGAGGGCCCGGCTACAAGGGCAAATGCTACCGAAGAACCAAAGGGGGGAACGACGCACCCTACCTGTGCCCCACATCTCCCTGACTTGGGCACGCTCAAGCCAACACTGCGGATCAAAAAGCCTTGACTACTCGGTCTCCAGGGAACTAGGCTGCCAGGGAATGAGGCATCCCTGAATGCGGGGCATAGTTCCCTAGAGATAGCTGTGATTATCTAGAGATAAAAGCTGTGAATATCTCTTGGGAAGTATGCAACCACTGATGATGCATTGCGTGGTTCCCTAGAAATATTCACAGCTTTTCTCTAGAGGTATTCATACAGGATTTATGCATGTTTGTAAGTATGGGTTGTTTGTAACTTGGGGACTACCTGCGGTAGAACAGTATATAGCAATATATAGTAATAGGCCTTGCCATCTTTTTGGCACCAGGTTAAGACTTTGAAGAGGCCTTAGAAACCTACCAGGTCATTCAGGAGCCTGATACATTATCCAGGAGTCTTTCTTTTACTCTTGGCTGGTCTTTTTATTGTATTTTAAGATTGTTTTATGTTATTTTAAATTAAATTTTAATTCTTAATGCTTTTGTGTATTGTATTCTATTGCTTTCGGACTTTGTTGTAAACTGCCCAGAGAGCTTTGGCTAAGAGTGGTGTAAAAATGGCACAAACAAACCGGAGCAGTGGAGCTGGAAGGGGCTTGGGAGGCCATCAAGTCCAACCCCCTGCCCGGTTCCCCCGTGGTCACCCATCCAGCTGCAGGCTCATGTCTTTCCAGCCTAGCAAAGGTGTCTCCGCATGCCAGCGTGCAGTGCTGGGGACATGAACCGAACTACTTGTTCCCAAGTCCGACTCAAGTTGCATCAGCCACTCAGCTCAGGAGCAACGAGCGACTCGCTCGACTCAAAATTTCCGCGTATTTTGTGACCGAGTTGCTCCGGGGCTTCCCGTGTGGCAACAGAGGCAGTGGGAGGGAGGGAGTTTCAAGGGGGCAGGAGCAGACTAGGGAGGAGGGGGTTGCACTAGGGCACGGGGAGGGGGCTTGGCTCTTGAGACTTGACTTGAACAGTTTGAGGCTCGTCTTGGACTTGAAAGTAAGGACTCGAGACTTGACTGGGGACTCGGAGGGAAGGACTCGAACACATCGCGGCCAGCTCGAAGGATCGCCCCGAGAGCATTAGGTGGGTCCCAGTCGCAGATTCTCCTGGCTTTTCAAAGTAAGACCTGGCTTTCCCGGAGAAGGACCCGCTGGAACTGAGACTTGCTTCAGAGCAGAGGTGGAAGGGCTTGAGTGCAAGCGAGCGTCGTCCCTTGCAGAGTTGGGCCCCCGCCGTTCCTTTCCCACAGCGACCTGCAGCAGCTCGTCCATTCTGAATCCAGACCGGGGGTGGGACAGGCAGGCTGCCCGCTTGCATGGAAGCCTTCTTGAGGATGCAGCCACCGTCCCACCGTGGCAACGGACACGCGCGTCGCGGGGGCGCCGAGGCAGCTCTGCTCTCCTTCCTGCTGCCTCGACGGTGATAGTGGTGGGGCCTTGTTCTGGCTTCAGTTCTGGACTAACTGCTCTCTCGCTTTCTCTCCCTCCCTCCCTCCTGTGTGTGTGCAGCCAGCCGGCAGGGCGGGCCGGCGGGCCGGCAGGCGAACGGGAACCTCAGTGAGCGGTGAGCACCAGCTTGTTCACTCCACATGCGCTCGTGAACCACGCGGCTCACAGCCGTGCTCCGTAAAAACTCGCCGTGGTAGGAATTGTACAAGGACTTGTAGTAAACACCGTGAATAACCCGGTGGGCTGGGACTGCCGGATTTGCAGCTTGGGGCTTGGGGCGCCCTTTTGCTCCAGGAATGCTGGGAAACGGGGGAGTCCCCGCTTGGTGCCTGTCTTCGCCCTTTTGGCAGGAGTGGAAGGCTGAAGTGGGATCCCTGAAACTTTTGCCTCTTGACACCAGTCTGGCCCGGCAGCCGAATCGTTGCCCTGCTCCTAACTCCATCTGTCGGAGGGGGGATTGCAGGACGCAGACCGTGCGCGGAACGGAGCCGCGGTGCGCGTGTGGCCGAGCACGGCTGGCTGCCCTTTGGCGTCTCCTGGCCCTGATGGTGGTGGGTCGCCCTGGGCGCAGGGCTCCTTCCGCAATTGTTGCGGGAACAAAAGCTGCTTAATGACTCTGCGTGGCCGTTAAAAAACCAGGGAGCCTTCCAGGAGTTGGTTTAAATCAGCCAGCCAGCCAGCCAGCTGCCTCCTTCACCGTATTTCACCGTCCCCTCCAGTGCGTCTCCTTCCCGCTTGTTGGTGGTGCACCAGCTTCGCCCCTTAACTGCCTCTTCTTTGAGCGCAATTGTTTCTCTAAACGATTCTGTTTTGTCTTCATTTCTGTTGTTGGAGCTGGATTCCTTTGTGTGCCTTTTGGAAATCCATTCTGGATTGCTGAGTTTTGTTTCTTTTCAGCGGGTTTTAAATTCTCGCTCAGGTTTCCTGGGAGGAATTGGTGTCTATAGCACCTTCGATTTGCACTAATTTTTCCTTCATGCGCCCTGACTTTTATGGCGAGATCATTGATCTCCTGTCCTGCTGTTTGTCACGGTCAACGGAGCATCGGTTAGCAGCAAGCGGAGCTCAGAGCCGTAAAACCAGAAGGCCCCCTGGCTCCGGGGGCGTCACCGCCTTGCCCCGGCCAGCTGGCGGCCCCCGGGTGATGCTGCCCATTGGATGTGGCCAACTTGGCGCGAAGCAAGACGGAACCGCAGCAGTGCGGGTGTTCAAGGACAGGCTGGGCGTCCACATGGCGGGCATGCCGTGAGTGGAGCCGGCTGGAGCCGGGGTCAGACTAGATGGCCCGGGAGGCCCCTCCTGGCCACCCCTGTGTCTATGTTCTACGTTTCTGTGTTGGTGTGCCGGAGAGGAGACTGCGCAGACCAGTGGGGCAGGCCTTGGCGGAAGAGGGTTGTGTGGCCCTGAGTTACGCATTTAGGGGTGACTGAAAAATTTTAATGCGCACGTTTAAGAAGGCACGCTGTGGGTGCGCACATCTGGGCGTGCGTGAATTTTTGCGCAAACACATAAAGGCGGCGCTCATGATCTCGTGCAGACACGAGTCAGAAGGGGCTTTGAGCTGGAATGCAGGGAGCACCGGGGAGCCTGGGCTTTGGCGCAGGTGCTCGGCTGTGGTTGTGTGGCTGCGCACTGCCTCTGCCCTCAGAAGCCGTGTGACTCTGATTCTCCGTCGCTCGGAAACGTGAGGAGGAGGTGCTGCTGCAGTGCTCTGGCCCAGCCCGCGGGTTCTCCAGGAAAGCACAAGGCGGCCGCGGGGCCACTGGAGAAGAGGCTGGGCCAGGGGGACTTGGGTTCGATCCCGCGGGGCGCTTCTCCTGCTCTTAGCACCCATGGGATATGCTGTCCCGCACAAACCCCATTGAAGTGAATGGGCAAGGCGATGCACCAGGGCCACGCCGGGGGTTGTGCCCCAGGGCACTTTGTGGAGGGCGGGCTGCCATTTAGAGGGGCCGAAATCGGCCGGGCCGGATCTGATTGTGATGCTGCGTGCACTTTGTGTCTCTTAGTTGTGGGAATGGGGAGCTTGCAGGAAGTAGAGCCGCGTGTCCTAAATGGGGGCGTTGCACCCTCCAGACAACATCTGTGCTGCTCACAGCGCCAGGCGGGCCGTTTTGCAGGCTGCAGGAAGGCCGAGCGGGACCCGCACATTGGAGCCCTTGCTGGGATGCTTCTTGTGTAGCTGCATGTGGCACATGCAGCCAAAGCTGTGCTGAATCGACTTCCCGGCCCTCCCAGCCTGCCCTGCTGCCCTTTCAGGGGCGAGGTGTCCAAAAGGACCGCTTACCCGTGCTGCAGGATTTCATGCTGCTCGCCTGCACAGCAGCCTTGTAAGGTAGGCCACTGGCTTACTGCGGCTACCAGCAGCGTGGGCCATGGAGGCCAGCCCTCCCGAGAGCGGCCCCAGCTCAGCCAGCCCCAGGACCCCGCAGCTGCTGAGCGGCTGGGCGCTCCGCCTGTCAGCCCCCCCGCCCCCGGCCCTGGCAGGGGGCAGACACGGTGTCCGCGCCGGCTTCTCCCGCAGGCGGCTTGCTGTGGCGTTGCCTGCCTTTTTACGGCCGCTCCTCTCGTCGGTAGGTCAAGGCCCCGGCTCCCGGCTCGTGCTTCCTCGGAGATGCTGGCCCCGTTACAAGGGGCTGGCCGTGACCTCCGACCTCCGGGGGCAGCCGGCGCTCTCTGGGGAGGCAGCGGCTTTGGGCCTCGGAGGTGCATTCAGGGAATCGCTGAGATGCTTCTGAAGAGGGGCCCGGTGCAGGCGCTGTGACAACGTCACGCCAAATCCCGCTTCCGTGCGTCAGAAGGAAACTGCAAGTTAGGACGGGATCAGGCGGTGTGGAAGGAGCTGCCCCCCCCCCCCCCCCCGGTCCCTTTGGCTGGGATTGCTGCTGCCGGCGGGGGGCAGCCGCTCCCGGAGTGGTGGGCCGGAAGCGTTCCCAGCTGGCGAGGACCACGCCTGGGAGTGCCCACAAGAGAGCCCGGGGTCCCGGCCACTGAGCCGCAGCCCCAGGGAGGACTCTTGGTTCCAGCCGGGAAAGGGATGCAGGGAGCGTTGGGCATGCCCTGCTGCCCTCCAGGTCCTTACAACAACCTTGCGAGGTAGGTGAATATTATTTCCCCCCTGAGAGAGACTGGGTCTTCTGGGGCTGGCGGTCTGTGGCTTGCCCACGGGGGAGAGCTTAAGTGCTTGGCTGCTGTGGCCGACTTCTCCGCCCAGCGCTTTCCAGGCATGTGGGGTGACAGCTCCCACCACCCCCAGATAGCATGCTCAGTGGCTGAGAGCGAGGGGAGTCGTCGCCCTGCGGACCTGGTGGGCTCCAGGCTGGGAGGGCTGCAGGAGTAGCCCAGCAAAGATGGGTCTGCAGGTTCGGTGCTGTTTCGGTTCTGTAACTGTTACATTTGTATTGTATTTTAATGTGATTTATTGTTTTAAGCGATTCTAAGTAATTTTTGTAAGCTGCCTTGACTGCCATTTTTGGGTTGAAAAGCAGGATATAAATCAATATTAAATAAATAAGAAAGTGGAAAGTGATAAAAAGGATGCATTTTACTTTATGAAATAGGAAGGACAGGCATTGAGCCCTTCATTGAGCGAGGTGTTAGGCCTGACAGCCGTATTGACCTCTTTATCTCCACTATTTTATGATTCTAGGGCATTCTCCATGTTCATGAGAACTAGCAGCTTGCCTCTTGCGTATTCAAGGGCAGAGAGATTGACTGCAGACAGCACAATAACCCACACTCCGGAGTTGAGAATGGGTTGTGGCTGTGGGTTGCTGTTGTAACCTAAGTTGTGTGAACCCAGCTGAGATAACCAACCACGGCGAAGAACCCAGGGTTCACAGCCCAGCAACGAACCATGGGATTTCTGGCGCGCCAGGCGGCATGTGGTGTGAACCTGTCCGTAAGCCCCGTCCCCGCAGCCCGGGCGATTGCAGAAGCGCAGCGTGCTTGGACCCCCCCCCCCCGATCTGTCCATTAGGCTGGGTCGGGCATTGCGTGGCCCCCACACATGGGAGTGGAACTGCCACCATTGTCTAGGCTGGCTGGGGCTGATGGAAGTTGCAATCCAGCAGTGCCTGCCATCATGGCTGGAAGCTCCTGGTTCCTTCAGGATTCCTTTCCTGTGGAGCCTGCCTTCTGGGTCAGTTGGTTTTCCATCCTCTTCGTCATCTGTAACACACGGCTTGGTTCTCCTGCTCGCTCTGCTTGCAGCCCGAGTCTCATTTGGTCTAAGCGACGCCCTTTTGGCCGACTGTCTCACTCCACAGGTGTGATTGCACTGACGGTGTCTTGGGCTTGGGGGGCACAGAAGCCCCCGGGGGTAGCGGTGGGGGCCGGCATTAAACCAGCCCGGGCCGGCCTGTCCTCCCAGGATGCGTCGAGCGAGTCCCTTCCTGGCCCTGTTTCAGCTGATAAATACCAAGCAGAACAGCCGTAAACATGGCACCAAGCTGCGAGGTTAATCTGTATCCTGATAGTTTAATGAGTGTTGTGCGGAAAAGCTGGGCTCCGCTTTTCCCCTTGCCCGCCCCCCCCCTCCTGGGATCCGGCTCAGTCCAGCTGGCTCTGCTGCACTCTGGTGCGGCGCTCGGGGGACGCCCCCCAGCCCCCTCGGGCCCTGCCAGGGCTCAGTGGGGTTCCTCCGTGAGTGGGGCTCCACAGGTGCCTTTCGGAGCGCCTGCCCTACACGGCTCTCTGCCTCGCGGTGCCGCATCCTGCCACGCTTTGGGGGTGCTGGGCCTTTGTCAGGGGCTGGCTCCGAAGGGTCCCCAGAGCCGCGGCTGGCACGGACGCTGCGGCGGTGTTGCTCAGCGTTACGCGAAGGGTTTGACTCATAAAACGATACCCGTGTCAGTCTTTGCAGAAAAACATGGAAGTGCCTGGCATTACCTGAAGGATTTAAACGCTAAACTGGAAAAATAAGTTGGCCGCGGATGCAGTGATGGCAGAATCAACTAATTATGTAAACAGAAGGCCGATGGAAGAATTTACTGATAGATGGAAATTCCATTATATTTATTTATCATATGGCATATTCACATCACACTTGAACAAAAACCACAGACATAAAAACATGACATGAAAAATAAAGATCCAAAACATCCAAAACATTTGTCTAAATCACATATGTGTGTGTGTGTGTAATTCTATAATATGCAGTTTAATATAGAGCCAAAGGAAGTGCATTACAATATTGTTGTAATTGATTCAAAGTGGTAGAAAATTTGTTGGTTTGGAGAACTATATCTTTTCTGCAGCCTTCAGCAAAGTACTAACAAACAGAAAGATAGAAATTTCTGGCTTCTTGGGAAATTTGCCGATTAGGAATATATGTGTTATATGGGCTGCAAGAACCCTTGGCATTCTTACTTTTCTCTTTCTTTTAAGGAATTCTTTAATTTCTTTTAAGAAAGCAATGAAAAAGATCTATCCACTGATCACAGCAGAAATGTTTGTGGACGAGGGTCCGCTTCGTCAGATGCTGGGAGTGTTGTCTCGGGGGTGCGTTTAGATGGTTGTGTGCCCGGCTGGAGGGTCACGTCTGCCCCCTGCTTGGAAATTGGGTTTCTCTGCCCCCCAAACCTGGGTCGGTCCACCCTCGGCGAGGTTCTTCGGCGTGCTCCCCCTGGAGGCACAGGCCCTGCCGAACTCGGATCTGGGGACAAGGGGAAGGTCTGGTTCCCTGGCCAGACACGGGCAGGAGGACAGAGTCTTCGTATCATGGCCAGTCAGCTTCCAGGTTTTGGACCCTGAGCCTGCCTGGCCAACGCAGCGCCGACCGAAGCAGGGCAGAGGTCTCGGCCAGCGAGAGCGCAGCCTCGCCGGGGCTTGAGAGAGCTAAGCCGGATGGCAGGACCAGCGACGGAGCAGGCTGGCGGGGGCTGATGTTCAGGCTCCCCTCGGCAAGCAGGGAGCTGCACGGATGAGAAAGAACCGGACAGCTCTGCCGTTGGTCAGACGCGGGCGGAGGATGCATCCGGCCGCGGTCAGAATTCACGTCCGGAGCAAGTCACTTGGCAAGACTGGGATGAGTGTGTATACCCTCATTTCTCGCAGATGTTTTGGCTTCCACGTGGATGATTGACAGTATAATTGCTGAAATGCAGCTCCAGGTTGCAGAATGCCGGTGCCGGGGAAAGGCTCGCGGGCACCGGTGAGGGCCGGCGCTGGAGCGCTGGTCCTGCTGTTCTGCCTTCGCGCAGAGCCGTCCGATGCAAAGAGCAGCCCCTTTTGAATCTTTGCGGGTTCCAGCGGTGGGCGGCGATGGCTCTGTGTGCGTGTGCGCACTGTACAGAAGATGCCGTGAAGGTCATGCAAGCCGCCTGTTGCTCCCCGGGCGCGAGGCCATGTCCACACAGGCGGCCTCATTTACACGGGACGGTGGCCGCTTCGTGACGGCCGCTAAATGGGTGGCGGTAAAAGCGCCAGCAGAGCACATCCAAGCACATTTCATTTCTCGCTCGCAGTGGGGCAGCCGAGCGGGGCGAGCACGCTTCATGGTGTTTGTTGCCAGGCTGGGGCCACCCTGGAGGAATGAGCAGGTGCCCCCTTGGCTCCCTGAATTCAGGGGAGCGTCAGGGGACCAGCCAGGCCTCACTGACCCCACGCCGAGCCCTTCGGTGAGGCTGTGCCCCGTCTCAGCACCTGCTGAAGCTTGCGGGGCCTTTTTGAGGGTAGCCCCCAAGCTTTGAAAATCAGTGCCCCTGGAGAGCCTGGCCTGTTTTCCTCCCAGCTTCTCTTTAGGGGCCAGTGTACAGCAAGCTGCGGGCCGGGATTGAGGGCTAAGGGTGCAGGTATTTACACTCACAAGCCCCAGTACACCGGACATTTTTCTTTCTTAACATGCACCAGAGTAAGCCCAGAATGTTCAAGGTGTTTTTGATTCTGCTGCTAACTTTTTCCGGGGTGCTACAGGTGACAATATAGTGAGTCCTCAACAGACAAAACCATGGTGTAAAAAAGATTTAAATGCAGTCATTGACTTTATCTCCAGATAGTTCCCCATGGCTCATGGTGCTTTTGTTTCCTGCCCTGAGAACTCGTGATGAAGAAGGCTGCAAGTGATTAAGGAACGAGAAGGACTAGGAACCATTTGAATGAGCAGCATCATAATCTGAGACTTGGTCTGATGGCACCCCTTGAATGTGTGAGAGCAAATTTTAATACTTGGGGTTAAGGGTACAGGGCGCAGTGGTTCAGAGTTTATACCTTGCCTGCACCTCGGCTACGTGACCCGAATATGGAGCGGGAAAGGAAGCACTTGAGGGGATCTGAGAGAGATGCTTTAACCGTGAATTGGTGACCTGCACAAACGGCAAAGGGTGGCCCTGGCGGCCTTCTTGGCCCGTTCCAAGGCTATTTTGCGATGATTCTGGCCAGGAGCGGCAGTTTCTGATTGCGGCAGAGCAGAACAGATGCAGCAGCCTCTTGCTTCCTTGCGTTTGTAGGGAAAAGCCATCTTCGTTGAAGTTTTAGAACTGTGTGGATTTAATTCAGCCCCATGGATTGATGGGGCGATTCCTCGACTTAAAACCCTTCATTTGGCGACAGGCGTCCTGCCGGAGGCGTGCGTGGCGGGGAGACTGGGGGCTTGTGGCCGCCAGCAGGTCTCACCGTGTGCAGAGCACTGGGAATCAGCCACGCACGGGGTCAGTGGCAGGTTCTGCTTTATCCAGCAACTGGCCGCTTGGCCTCCTCTCCCAGCGGACTCCGCCGGGCGCAGAGTCCACGAGGTCAGTGCCGGGGGTCACCGTGCGAGCGTCTGATCGGTCCGTGCCGCCCGCTCGCCCCTGGGTTATGTAATCACTCGTAATGGGCAGCACGGATTTCGCTCGGCGTTGGATCCATTCCAGGGCAGAGAGCAAGGCGGTGGGGCCGAAGCGCATCACGCATGAAGGAGGCAGTGCCGCGGCCACGCACCTGTGTGTGTGCTGCGGGGACCAGCCGCGTTCCTGCCGGTTTACGGCTCTCGGGGGGCAGCTGACGAAGGGGCCCCGGCGGAAGGCCTGGCCAAGACCCCTGCTGCCGGCCGGAGCCCAGTCCAGGTTGGCGCTCTGAGTCCGTACGGGGCAGATTCCTGCTATCTCACGTATCGGTGTATCTCCTGCCACCTTCATTGTGGCCTCTGTGCATTACACATTATGGGTGCTGCGCCTGTGCAGTGTCTGTGGCCGCTTCCTCACAAGGAGCCCGGGGTGGCTGACCCACTTAAAAGCAAGAGGACACACACACACACACACACACACACACACACACACACACACACAGATAGAGTTTAAATAGCAGCCCAAAATTGCTTCAGCTACATTTCTAATCCACCTGATAGCCAGTGTTCTCTGGGTGAATTATGAAGTCTAAGATGGAAGGTACATGGTAAAATAAAACACAGTCCTCACACTAGAACCGGAAAAGGTTCTTCACTCAGCTTCACTTCACTTTAGGGGATCAATCGGGCTTTAACTGGTGCTGAAGGCCAGCGGTGTGTGGGAGCCAGGGTGCTCCCACCGAGAAGGCCCTGCAGGCATGGTGGCTGCACAGGCCACGTTCGGAGCGGAATTCCGATCTTACCCCGGGCCCTGGTGACATGGCAGGATCCAGGAAAATGGTGGACTTTCCCCACTTTAAACAAAGGCCGTGCAAGTGGCTGGCCGGCACAGGAGAGACCCCGAAGGATGGCGCTGGAGCGAAACCGTCTCACAAACAGTGAGGGATCGCGAGCGCGCAATGAATGCCTTGTGTGGAGAAGCCCCCAGTCCGCCCCGCGGCCCGTCTGGGAGAGTCCAGGGCGGAGGACAAGGTCCCAGCCGCTTTCACCTGGAGTCCTTTCTGGCAGTTCTGTGCTGCCCCATAAGTCACCCCCCACACAATTATAATGCAGTAGCATAATATGAACACCGTTGCCATGCAGAAACGTAAAGCAGTTTTCAACAGCCAAGCCCGAAAACTCCAGGACCCGCCGAACGTGGCGCCCTGCCTGGGTCTGCTAGGGAGCTGCGGAGAGCTGAGGGCAGTGCGAGGAGAGCGCTGCGGGGGCGGCAGGCTGTGCCGGAGAGTTTTCTGCAGGCCTCGGTCTTGGGGCCATTCTGCAAACCCCCCTTGGAGCTGGGCCCCGGGCGGACAGATCTCGGCCCCTCCAGCCATGTGGCAGACCTGCCCCTCCTGAGAGAGGTCCCTGCTCATCCCCTTGGCTTCCTCGGGGCAGCCGCCCTCTCCAGGTGCTCCGGGGGCGTTCCTGCCTCCTCTTGGCCGCTGCTGCCCGGGCTCTGAGTTGGCTGCCTGCCCTGGCTGCCTGGCCTCAGAGAGCAGCCCGGTGGGAACGCTGCCAGCTCAGTGCTTGTCTGGCTGGCAGCCCCGATCCGGCAGTGTTGCCAGCAGCATTCTTGGGCGGGGGGGGGTGGACGAGGCGCCAGGCCTGGGAGGAAGCCAAGATGGGCAGGGCGGGAGCGCTCGCTGCCACCACCAGCCTCGGGGCTGCGCGATCCGAGGGCGGGCGCCTTCTCCCTCCTGGCCGGGGAAAGCCCGCTAAAGCCCCAGCAGCAGGAAGCCGGGTGGCGGTGGAGCTGGGCATGCCGAGAGCGGCTGGTGGGGGCTGCGGCACACGGCACCTGGGAGGAGGCAGGTCATGGGCGGCTTGCCGTCTGACCTGTCACCAGTGAGGACAGGGACCTGTCTGTTACACGCAGCCACCCCTGGGAATGCCGGGTCTGAGCCCCACAGCCGGCAGCCTTGCGTGGAGGAAGGGTTTCAGGTTGGAGTCAGTGCAGCGTAGGGCCACAAGGTTGGTGGCCGGTTTGCAGGGGAGGCCGTATGAGGCGAGACTGAGGGAACTGGGTCTCTTCAGCCTGGAGGAGAGGAGACTCAGAGGGGATCTGTGGTGACATGCAGGTATGTGAGGGGGTGTCACACAGAGTTGGGGAGAGACCTATTCTCCCCTGCAGAGGAAGGCAGAATGCGCTGCAACGGAGCCAAGCTCAGGGAACCAAGGTTCAATTTAGATGCTAGGAAGCACTTCCTGACAGTCAGGACCCCGAGGGTGTGGACTGGGCTTCCTTGGGAGGTGGTTGAGGCCCCATCGGTGAGGGTGTTCAAGGATAGGCTGGACGTCCACATGGTGGGCATGTCCTGAGCGGAGCCGGCTAGAGCCGAAGGTCAGACTAGATGGCCCGGGAGACCCCTTCTGACTCGCTCTGTTTTCTATGTTTCTAAGTCAAATGTGTCCCCTGCAGAGGAAGGCAGGACATGCTCCAACGGAGCAAAGTGCAGGGAACCCAGGTTCCATTTGGAAGCCAGGAAGCATTTCCTGACAGTTGGGACCCCGAGGGTATGGAATTGGCTTCCACGGGAGGTGGTTGAGGCCCCATCGGTGCGGGTGTTCAAGGATAGGCTGGACATGCACATGGTGGGCATGTCGTGAGCGGAGCTGACTGGTGCCGGAGGTCAGACTAGATGGCCCGGGAGGCCCCTCCTGACTCGCTCTGTTTCTATGTTTTCACCTCAGGCAAAGAGGGAGGCGCAAGATCCGCCCCTTCGCAGAAGTTTGCTTTTTGCAGCTGCCAAATGTCTGATCACCCCAGTCCTGGTCTGGCCTGGTGCCTGCGGAGGAGCTGGATTGCCGCAGCCAGGCTGGAGAAGGGGGGCTCTGCCAGGTGCGGCACACCTGGAAACAGGTGGAAGTCGGCTGCTTCTGCTTGGAGGGCTGCTCGAGCGGCTGATGCGGAAGCGCTCTGGGCCTCTTCACGCTTTCCTGCTCCATGGATTTTCTGCAGCGAGAGGGAAGTGGTGGGGAAGCGCCGGAGCGCAGCAAAGGGGAGGTGGTCCTCGTCCGAGCCCCTCGTGCTTCTCTCCCCTCGAAGGCAAGCTGGATGTAGCCGCAGCCTGAGGCCAGAGAGCAGGCAGGATGGTGGATCGAGGCCCTTCGTAGTGAGTGGAATTGAGAGGGGAGAGTCTGACGGCTACAGATGGGGAAGCGCAACCTTCCCACCCCTGCCAGCGGCATGAGCTCACTCACATCCTGCAAAGTGGGAGGCCGGGTCTGTTGGTGCCTTTGAAAGAACAGGAGGAGGAGGTGCTTGCGCACAGCGCCCATCCCAATCCCGCATCTCCCCAAAGCTGAATTTGCCTTTCATGTGGACATCAAGGCTGGATGCGCACATGGTCGGCATGTCATGAGCGGAGCCGGCTGGAGCCGGGGGTCAGACTAGATGGCCCGGGAGGCCCCTTCTGGCTCGCTCTGTTTTTAAGGGCATCCAGAGAATTGGAGCATCTGCTTTTTTGGCCAGTCGTGGGGGAGAAACAGTGAAACCCTCATCACTGGGAATCAGTTCCATCTGCAGGACCGGCAGGCGCAGTCCACCCCTCTTCCAAGCTCCTTTTGCAGCCTTAAGCACTAGAAACTTGTATTTTGTAAACGGAAAGCGGGGGTTGGCCAAATGCCGGATCTCTGCCCAGGCTGCTGGCCTCTTGGGTGTGCCTGGAGTGCCTGTGGCGGCTCTGGGGCTGGACCACCAAATGGCCACCTGGAAGCGGTGCCCTGTGGGCGGCCCACGCTCCTGGCCGTTCTCCGGTTGGGTCCAGCCCGGCTCTTGCCACTGAAATGCTTCCACGAAGAGCCCCCTGTCCAGAGGAGAGATGGACGCCTTCAGCCGGTGGTATTCGGCTGCAGAGCATCAGGCCTTCAGTCGGAAGACCCCTCCCTGGGTCTTGCTGAGGAGGGGCAGGAAGGCACAAACTGGGGAAGCGGAGAGGGGCCCTGCCCTCCCCCGCCCTCCCCATCAATTCTCCTCTGCTGCAGCCTGGATAATAGAGGTCAGAGGTCAGGAGGTGGCCCTCCCCTCTGGCTAATTGCCCTGCTGCGGGGGAGGGGGCGGGGAGGCGAGGAAATCCCTACAGGTGTCCGCCCAGGCTCAACGGAGATCACGGGGGGGGGGGGGGGG
The DNA here is from genome assembly GCF_004798865.1 of Varanus komodoensis. Classification (NCBI taxonomy): domain Eukaryota; kingdom Metazoa; phylum Chordata; class Lepidosauria; order Squamata; family Varanidae; genus Varanus; species Varanus komodoensis. The sequence goes on from NW_025335985.1 coordinate 6,671,448, forward strand.
AGGGGGGGGCCCCCAAAAATTTTTATTCCCCCCCCCCCCCCGGGCAAAGGTGAGAGGTCGCTGCTGGGAAGGGCCGGAGCGGCTGCCAGGGCTCCCTGGGGCGCTGAGCGGCTCTCCTCTTTCGGCCGGGGTGGAAGAGCTGGCGGTGCAGACGGGGCGCCTTCAGATCTCGTGCCCGGCTTGTGTGCGTGGGGGCAAGGATGAGGCGCTCCGCTGGCCCCCCCCCCGGGTCCTGCCAGGGCGGCAGGAGGAGACGGCAAAGGAGGAAGGCGCTTTGGGGGGGGGCGGCTCTCCCCTCCTGGAAGGGGGAGGGAGAAGCCCCCTTTTCGTTGAAGGGAAGGCTCCCTCGGTGGAGCTAACGGGTGCCCCTGCTTGGGAGCAGATCAACCAGCCTGTTTTCCTGCAGAATCCCCTGCTGGGAAGAGGATTTGCAGGCCTGTGTTCAGCTCTTGGCTCAGAAGCTGCAAACAGCACATTCGGGGGTCACCAGTGGAACTCCCACCGCTGGGGCGGGGGGGGGGGGGGCTGAAGCTCCTGGATGCAAGCACTTTGAAGGTGGCAGTGAGCTCCATGGGGCCAGAGAGTCATGGGGGACTGGAGGCGAGGCGGAGAAGCCCCTTGAAACCGGCAGAGGGTTCGGCGGGCCTGGGAGGATTCGGGCGGGAGTCCAGCTGCTGGGCTGTCCGGAGAGCAGCCCTCCCTGGCCTGCTGGGCTTGGAAACTGCTGATGGCATCAGGTGGAGAGAGAGCTTGTATCCCGCACGGCAACAACAGCCCACACAGGTGCCGCTGTGGCAGGAGGAAGTGGAGAGGCGCAGAAGGCACCCGTGTCTCCTCTTTTGCGTGGTGTGTTCTGCAAAGCTGCCTCGTTTGCACCCGGCATTCTGGTGTAAAGCAGTGGTTCCAGTGGGGGGGCCAAGCCCCGTCCCTCCTGACCCCTCGCCATCTTGGACCTCATTTTCTGGATTTCTGAGATGTTAATAGTTTCTCACTTGGAGACTTGGAAATGTACCTTCCAGCCATAAGGCCTAGAAACTAGATTCTGTACCCACCCAAAGAACTCTGCACTTGGCCAGATTCTGTGCCCAGAAGCACAGCATGTCACCAGCTTATCCCCTCAGAGTCTCCTCTTCTCCAGGCTGAAGAGACCCAGTTCCCTCAGTCTCGCCTCATACGGCATCCCCTGCAAACCGGCCACCAACCTTGTGGCCCTGCGCTGCACTGACTCCAGCCTGGCTGTATCCTTTCTGTAATGAGGGACCCAAAACTGAACACAATACTCCAGTTGCAGGCGCACCAGAGTCACATAGAGTGGCAGTGATACCTCTCTTGATCTAGAAGCCACACTTCTGGCTCTGCAACCAAGGGTGGCGTTCGCCCTCTTGGCTGCCGCATCACACGGCTGACTCATGTTCAGCCTGCAGTCGACCAGCACCCCGAGGTCCCTTTCACAAGCGCTGCTCTCCAGCCACTTGTCCCCTGACCTGTACTTGTGACACCCATTCCTATGCCCCAAGTGCAAGACCTTGCACTTACCCACACTGAACACCATCCTGTTGTCTCCTGCCCACTTCCATAGTCTGTCCAGATCCTTTTGCACCCGCAGCCTGGCTAAGCCTTCCCTCGCTCTTTCCCCCCTGCAGCTCTACGAACTGGACAGTGACCCCAAGCGGAAGGAGTTCCTGGACGACCTGTTTGGCTTCATGCAGAAGAGAGGTGAGTGAGCGAGCCCAAGCGGGGAGCAAGGAGAGCCACGGGCGGGGCTGAGCGGGGCTGCCGGGGGGCCTCGGGCCGCTGCCCCTGCCCGCCACATGCGGCCGCTCTCTGGGCAAGCTGGCCTGCCGGGAAGGGCGTCTGTGTCGGTGGCCCAACTGGAGGTGGTCTCGGCAGACGTGGGCCTTCTAGGGTGCGGGGGCGACCCTCAGCCGGCCTCGTGCCAGAGGGTCAGTGGCCGGAGCGTCCTGGCGCTGGGGAGCCAAGGAGCCCAGACGCCCATGGTCCATTCTTCTGCAGAACTGAAGTGGTGCGGGGGGGGGGAGACTGGACCTTTGTGGGGCCCACGGGTCCTCTGGGGTGCTGTGAAATGGCCCCGTTTCAGGGAGAATGGCGTAGGGCCCGCATTTTTCTCCCTCCAGCCAGGGGAGGAGAGAGAGAAGGTTGCGTGCTTGGGGCCCCCCCCCCCCGCGAGGAGCTGTGCACCGCACCCCCAGTGCTGCAAGCCAGACCCTGCATCTGCCCGGTTCCATTGCCCGGGCTCATCCCCCCACCCCCGGGAGAAGGGGGCATTTGCTTTCTCTGTGCCCCAGCCCGCCTCTCCTCTCCTCCACACAGGGCACGGAGGACTTAGCTTTGCAGCTGGGAACCAGGAGAGCTGTGCCTGGGGGGCAGCCCGGGAAACTGCGGGCGCACAGCGCTGTGGGGCCCCTGCCCCTGCCCGGACCGCCGGGTCGCTCGCCCTGCCTTCACCACGCTGGGAGCGTGCACGCAGGAGGGAAGGGCGGCCCGCGGGAGCGCTCTCTTCCTGTCCGCGTTTAAGGTGGCCTTCCCCAGCCCTGGCACCCTCCAGAGGTGCTCGGGGGGGGGGTCTTTGTAGCCACCCACCGGGAGGCCCCCTGGGCGGGCAGAGGCACGTCCTGGGTGACCCCACGGTGAACACGAAGAGCCCCGCAAAGGGCGGCGGCCGGCATCTTTCCCCTGCCGCGTGGGTCTCTGCAGCATTCCTGCCTCGCCCCCCCACCCCATCAGCCTCCCCTCCCAGTTAATTAGTGCAACATTAACCTCTGCCTGGGGTTTTATTTCCTATTGAGCGGCATGTTCATTAATCCCAGCACTGGCAAAGGGCTCTAATTGATGGCGGCCCCCGGACAGCGCTGGCTGCAGTTTGGGAAGCTTTTGAAAATTGTTCCGTGGCTCGAAGGGGGATCGGGAGGGAGAGGTCAAAGGTTAAAGCATTTATCGAATCGCCTCAATTGCTGGAGCTTCCTATTTCTCCCGCCTGGCCCTGATAACAAAACCCCGCACCGATTTCCGATGCCGCAGCCGCTGTCCGTCAAGGGCTGCACATGACCCGCTGGTGCTCCGGGGCGGGCGGAAGGCATCGCCCCCGAGGCCCACCGTGGGCAGAGAAGCCCCCCACTGCCTGTGCCCCATTTGGCTCCAGCGCCAGGGCTCAGCCCGGGACGTCGTGGAGCGAGAGGAAAAGCTCGAGGATTTTTCCCGGTGCTCCGGGCCTCTGTGTTTTGGTGCCACGCTTTGCTCGAGTCGGTGAGCTCAAGGGCAGGGGACAGAGATGGTGGGCAGCCCTCTTTGGAAGGGGCTGGGGGCCGCTTGGCGTCCCCCTCCAGCTGCAAGGGCTGCTTGCCACTGGACCGCCACGTTTGGTGGCAACCTCTGCTGAGTCCTGCATGCGGTGCTCAGAGGGGAGGTGTCCGTAGTGCGCCGTCCCTGACGGGCCTGTCACAGGTGTCCTTGGATGCGCATCTCTCCCTGCCGCCGGGGCCTGCAGGACCGAGGCGGCTGGAGAGGGCCGCCCCACGCCTGGAGCCGCTGCCCTGCCGGATGCGCCCCCGTGCCAGCCACCCCGATGGAGAGGCGCACTGTGCAAGAGCAGAGGGAGGCCTGGCACCTGCCTGCGTGCACCGTGGGGCTGCTCCTGGAGAGCCTGGGGTGCTCCAGGCGAGGAGTGGGCGTTCCAGAGGGCCTGCAGTGCCCGGGGCCGGTGCCGAAGGTGGGCCCGGTGGGCACGCGCCAAGGCCTGCCCCCGGTCGTGCCCCCCGCAGGCACCCTCGGCCTGCCCCCCTCCGCACTGCTGCAGGCGGCTGGTTCTCCTGCTCCTGCTCCGGCCCAGGCCACGGTGGAAGTGCAGAGGGGGACGGGGGGCACTGCAGCCGCAGGCAGGGGCCGTGGGGAGCGGGAGCGGCGGCGTGGTGTGTGGCAGGGAGAAGGCCAGCCTCCTGGGGTGTCCCGGCCAGGGCCCCCCGAAGCTGCCTCCCCTGCAGTCTCCTCCGGTGTGCCCCTTTCCTGCCCCAGTGGTCGCCCCTGCACGGTGCCTTGGCTGCCCGCAGCTGAGCCTGCGGCCCCCCCCGCCCCCCCACGGATTTCCGCAGCCCCCCCCCGCTCTGTGTGACATGCCTGCCCTGCTCTGGGGTCCCCGAAAACCCCCCTCTCCGAGGCCCGAACCTCTACTCCTGGCTGCCCCGAGGTCTCCCCACACGAGCCCCCTGCCTTGCAGCATCTCCTGGGGGCACTGTGCAGGCTCCCCGCAGACGGATCACACAAGCAAGCCAAGCTGCATGCTCCTCCCACCCAGCCCCAAACCCAGGCAGTGCATCCCAGTGAATGCACCAAGCGCCCCCTTGCAGTGTGGCCATGGGGGGGGGCATCCTGCCCGTAGAGCAGATCGGGTTGATCCCTGCCTCGACCTGCCTGCGGCATCTCCCAAAGGAAGCCGGGTCTTGCCCCATTGGCAGGCGGCGGCGGTGCTGTGGGCCCCGAGATGGCCGGCCCGGCGAGGACAAAGCCACCTCCGACCCCCTCGCTCTGACACAAGATTCATGGAAGCTCTGCTGACAGCGAGAGCGAGAGCGAGCGGCCCTCATTATTCTAGCTGAGCTAATTAACTGGCTCTCTCCTGGCTGAGATAAGGGTGCTAATTAACAGCCATTCTCCTTGGCTGTACATCTGTCCTGGAGGGCCTTTGTGAGGATCGACTCCCCCGGGGTGGGAGGGGTGCGGGGCGGGCTGCTTCCCCAAGGAGCGCTGGGCTGGTCGATGCCCATAAATCCAGCGCGGGGAGATAAGGGCCAGGGTGCGCGGCCCCTTCCCTGCCCGGAGCATCGATCCCAGGGAGGGGATAAATAACCCAAGTCGTGGGGCTTCCTGGCTGGCATTAATCTGCTGCTGGTCCCCGGATGACGCGGATCACCTGCGGCCGTCTGCGTCTCCATTAGGGCCTGCTCGCAGAAGCGGGGAGGCCGGGAGGCGGCATTTCCTGGCACGTGACGGAGGGGCGTCTCCGCGATGCAGGGAGGCGGCGTAGCCCGGGCTTCCTCCCAGCTGGCGGGGGCGCTCGGCCGTTTGGGAAGCACCTGGCACCTGCTCGGGGGAGGCTGGGGCAGCCTGCGGTTGGGGGGCCGATCTTCCCCGGCATGAGCCCTCCTGGCGCCACTGTGTCCCGCAGTGGGTGTCCGCTGCTGAGCATTTCGGAGCGGCTGAGTGGGGTCCACCCTTAGCTGCCTCCGGAGGCTCTCTGGACAGGGAGAGAGAATGAGAGAGAGAACTTCTGTGACGTTAAAATAATTAGAAGAGCAAATCTGCACAGATTTTCCGCTCAAGCCAAGCCTGGAATTGGGTGCCTGCCCCGCTCGGCCGGCCTCGAGGCGGGAGTCAGAGCTGTTTGCGCCTCCCCAGAAGGAGCGGTGAAGAAGGCTGAGCGTTTGCAAAGGAGGGATGATTCCTGCAGCTTGTCCTGCAGAGGTGGTAGAACTGAAGTCCCATCATCCTTGGCTAGCACGTGCAGCAGCCCAGAGTGCTGGGAGTTACAGTCCATACACCTTGTGAGCATGAGGTTGGAGAAGGCAGTGGGAAAGATCATGCTGCGAAAGCCACCTAGCGTGGTGACCCACAACTTAGCTTTACAACAACCCTGTAAAGTAGGCCAGTGCAGTGTCCTCCCCAAATGGCAGCTGGGGAGAGGCCCGCCTAGAGGCACCTCAGAGGCATAATTTCATTGCCTTTCGTACCGTGCATATTACAGTGGTGCCTCGGCTCACGAACTCAATCCGTTCCAGGACTCTGGTCGTGACCCAAACTGGTCGTGAACCAAATCAAATTTCCCCAGAAGGTTCCGTGTAAAGAAGGTTCATCCGTTCTGTAACCATTTTTTTTAATCCGAAAAATGTGAAGTCAAGTGGCAAAGAACAACAGAGATCACGGCCATCTCCCCCCACCCCCCAAGCAGGAGCAGGAGCGCAGCCAGCCCCTCGCGCCGTCATCCGGAGCGCACTGGAGGGGAGAGATGGGTGTGAACAGGGGCATGCTGGGGGGGGGGGGGAAGGGGGGGGACCGGGTTGGGGGGGGGGAGACAGCTGAGATCGCGGTTGCGCTCGTGCAGAAGGGTGGGTGCAAGAACGGGCGTGCTCCTGCAGAAAAGACAGGGGCGATCGCGGCCCTCTCCCCACCGCCCCCAGCACCATCGCGGCCCTCTCCCCACTTGGGGGGTGGGGTGGGGAGAGGGCTGCGATCGCGGCCGTCACCCAATGTGGAGTTTGCGACCTAGGTAAAATTTGTAATGAAATTTTTATCCGCGACCCAGTTTGGCCGTGAACTGAACTGAGGCGTTCGTGAGCCGAGGTCCCGCTGTGCTCGGTGCCGCGGCTCCCTGGGCGATGTTCGCCTGCTTTCCCTTGTGCACATTTGAACTGTGGCCACGATCCGCTGCACGCAGGCCTGTCTTGGTGTGAAACAGAGCAGACGAGATCGTCCCTCCGCGTCGGAGGCACTGCAAAACACTGGGCTGAAGGAAGGCTGGCAGACGCTGCGGCGGTGTGGTGGCCCGGGGCTCTGCCCTGGGATTTGGCTGCAGGGACTTCGGCCGTGCCCAGAGCCCCCCGCTTCCTCCAGAGCGCCTCCGTTCGCACACACCGGCCCTGAGCAGCAGCTCTGAATTCCTTCTGCCCACGGGTGGCGCACTGAGGCTGGACGGGGAGCTTCTTGCGGCCGCCGTGCCCTTCACTTGGCTGAGATTGGGCCGACTTCCCCGGCGTGTGGACAAGGGTTCCAGACCAGGTTCCATCCCCGGGAGCCCCTCTGGAGCCGGTGCCCTTGCGAGAAGGGCACAGCGCGCTGATGCCTCTGCTGCAGCCCCCGGAAGCCCCGCTGGGTCCCCCGTCAGCTTCGGGGAGTTCTCGGGAGCCCGTTCACACAAGCTGGCAGAGTCCCGTGTGTCCTGCGAGGGCTGAAACGTGCCTTTTCCATTTTGGAGCGGGACGTTCGGAGCTGCGGCTCTGCTCTGGGGGCCGCATTCTGCAGCAACCCGGCGTGGACATGCGCACAGACAGAGCTACTTCTGTGGTGCTTCGGTGGGGGCGTGTCTGCCCCTCTGCAGAACCTGAAGGTAGCGGTCTGCCTTCCCTTCCCTTCCCTTCCCTTCCCTTCCCTTCCCTTCCCTTCCCTCAACCTTTGCTCATGCTGGGCGTTTCCTGCCAAACGTGCCTTGCAGGATCCACCCCCCCCCCCGCCCCACAAAAGGGCCGGCCAGCCACCTCTTGGCAGGGAGCAAGCGTGGAAGTGGGGAGCAAGGGGCATTTCTGCAGTGGCACCACGGCGCTGGACACGGATCGGGGTGCATGTCTGTGTTTGAGCAGCCCGGTCCGGCCTGGTCCAGCCGGCCCCGGAAGCAGAGCAGGGCAGAGGGTGGTTCATTCGGGAAGGCCGGAGCACCCGCGGCTGAGTTGGGCTGGAAATGGCAGCCCTGGAGGACGTGGAAGAGTCCCCCCCAGCCCCGCAGGGCAGGACATGTTCCGGGACGGATCCCATCCGGGCTCTCGCAGCACACGCGACCTCCGTCTTTGTTCGGCACATGCTGGTCGGCAGGGCGCAGATGGGGCCGCACAGGGCACCTGCCTTGCCCGCTGTGTCTTCCTTGGGATCCTGCCCCCGCCCCATGCTGTTCCCCCTGCTTTATCCACCTTCTTCCTGGCCTGGGAATATGGATAGGCAGGAGAAGACGGGGTGGCTGGCAAGGCCTTCTCAGCGGCAGCCCCAGGAGCTCCCACTGGAAGCGAGCGTGGCTGCAGGTGGGTTGGCAGGCGCTCTCGCTCGTGCCTGCGCCTCTCTTTGCCTTTCCAAAAGGTTCGGGCCCAGCTCAGCATCTTTCCTCTCTGTTTCTACACTTCAGCTTGGCATCCTTCAGATGCGTTGGACTACAGTTCCCCTCAGCCCCAGCTGCCGTTGGGTTAGGGATTTGTAGTCCAGGGCCTCTGGGGTCAGGAAAGTGCCTCTTGGCCACAGAAAAGGGGCTCCCCGGCTCCTTTTTTTACTGGAGTGGAACCTGCGTGGGAAGCGGACACGGGGCCACCCCGCTGACCCGTGGGCCGGGGCGAAGGCCTGCTCGTCGATCGCGCCCGTCTCGCTGAAGCGCACGCCTGTGCCGAGACTTGCGGAGCGGGGCTCGTGCTGCAGATGACGGCCGCCCCCCCGCAGCCGCCGCCCCAGTCTTGCCCCTCGGTGGGACCGTCAGCAGCCGGGCCCTGATGCCCCGGCGAGCGCCGGTGCAGCGCGGTCTGGCTTTGCAGCCTCGCGGAAGCCGTGAGCGTGGGGCTGGAGCCGGGCCAAGCCGTGGCCTCTGCGGCCTGCGTGTCATGTTTTCGGACCGGTCCAGGCCTGAGGGAAGGTGGCTCCGGGAGCTGCATCCTGCGGGCGAAGACGGGGGCTCCGTGACGGAGCCAAAGGCAGAGGAGGCGAGGAGCCTTCCCTGCCTGCGCCAGATGGAGACGAGCCAGGGGAGAGCAGCCCGGCACAAAGGACCGGGCGGCCCTCGCTTGGCCCACGAGGAGGAGCAGCCGCCGCACTGTCAGGGCCATAAATTAGAGGAGCGAGAAAGCGGTGCTGAGTGACAGCCGTGCGGAGCTGCGGGCAGGGCCCGGCAGCCTCCCCACGGCAAATGGATGGCTTTCCGATCGCTCCCAGGCTCCCTCCCCGCTTCCATTCATGGCCACCCAGAAGAAAGGATGGGCATGATTAAGGAGCTTTTCTCCACCTGTCAGCGGCAGAGCGGCCCGAGGAAGCCCCTGCAAGCCAAGCCATCTGGGGGCTGGTGCGGCGGTGAGGGGGCTCAGGCCACCCTGCGGCTCCCCTCCTCGCCCTCTGCGTCGCCGGCCTGAGCAGGGCTTTGCGGACAAATAGATCCATCATGCTCTCGGCCCGACATTTCGTGCATTCCTTCTGACTTGCAGTATCTTGTCGCAGAGCGTTTTGCTCGATGGTGGGGGTTGGAACGAGAGCATGGCTCCTCCCCCCTTCTGTTTTTCTGGAATCTGCTGCCTACTCGTGTTTCTGAGCACGTGCAGAATGCATTTTCCTCTGTGCAACAACCTTTCCAAGATGTGAGAGTAAACTTTTCAAGTCACGACATGCAGATTTTAGGCACGAAGTATACATCAGGAAATCCCACCTTTCGAACCCAGTAAGTTGCATTTGGTAAAGGTTGCTCCCTTTTTAAAAAGTCAAGCCACGAGTCCTTAAGGCTGTGCAACTGTGCGTGGGCAAGGCCTGGGGAAATGTGAGATGCTGGGAAACAACAAGCCGCATAAGATCAGCCGCAGTCAGGAATCGCGGCTTTTCTGCTTCTCTCATCAGAAGCAAGGAAGATAAATGCCTGGCCCGAAAAGCCTAGGCAATACGCAGCATCCTCGTTCCTCTGGGGAGGCCATCGGCATGCGCGGAGCAACCCCGATCCAGCCATAGACTGCTGCTGAATCGGGAGGCTCCAGGCAGCCGCGGATGGAGCCCCTTCCCCATGAGTGTGTCGCCCCCTCAGTGGGGCCCCGTCCTGCGTCGTTAAGGCAAAAGAGACGCCCTGCACTACCGGGGCTTCCCAGCCGGCACAGGCGAGCTGGGCAACGCCGGAAGCTGTAGGGCTTCCTTGCTGCTTAAGCGCGCACAGCGCTGCCCCCTGAAGCCTGTACGGGCTTTAGAGACAGCCCTAAGCGCGATGCCTGCTCCCTGTACCCTGTACGGGAGGCACCCGGGGCCCCGGCTGCGGGTCCCAGGCCTTAAACGCCCTTCTGGGGCCGCGCTGGCTCCGTCCACACAGGTGTGCCCCCAGGGTGCCGGCAGTGGCAATCCAGCCACCTGGAGGGCGCCGTTCGGGGAAGGCCGCCTCGGAGCCCAGCCGTGCCTTGCACAGCGGTCGGGGGTGGGAAATCTCGGGGGGGGGGGGGATCGGGCTCTTTCTCTCGGGCAGGGTTGCGCTGCCTCCGAATCTCCCGCAGCAGGAGCGGGGCCAGGTGGGGGCGCACTGCTTCTCCAGCCTCCACCGGTGACGATTCTGGGCTCAGAGGGGCTTTCATGCTCTAATTTCATCTGAGCCCGCCCCCCAGCAAATCCCAGCAGCCGTGCAAAGCCACCGAGAGCCAGCAGAGCTTAGCAAGAGCAGGCCCCACCCAGGAGGGATTACGGGCTGGGGGCGGGGGCCTGGGCAGCCCACCCTTGCAGCCAGGGGAGGGGGGCTGCCCACGCCCCGGTGTATAGGGAAGAGGCGGGGCAGGCTCGCCTGGGGGGGGCCGCACACCCCCTCCCCGCCTTGCGGGCAGCAGGTGGTGGCACTGCAGACTATTGTCCCGGAACCCCGAGAGGCAGCTAATTGGCGCCGGACGGGCGGTGAAGGGCCATCGATGCTGCCGGGGTTGGGGAGGGGGCTTGAGGGCAGAGATGGGGGAGTGGCCGGGCCTCAGGTCTCGCTGGCCAAGATCCCGGGGCTGCTCCCCTGGGAGACGAGCCGTGCGCTTCTTGCCCACTGCTGGTCCAGCTCTGAGTCCCTCGAGGAACCTCTTGGGTTTGTAGCCCACCTTTCTGGCACACAAAATGGCACTCCGGGCAGGTCACACTCAGAAGCAAACCTGACTGGAACAGTAATAGAAATGCATTAAAGCACATCAAATGAATTGACTTAAAATGCTTTGAAGGTCATTAAATGCATTAAGTTGAAGAACAGCATCGGACCC
>NW_025335985.1:6682271-6725479 GCF_004798865.1 Varanus komodoensis
TTGAAGGTCATTAAATGCATTAAGTTGAAGAACAGCATCGGACCCTGCAGAGCCGCTGGGACAAAGAAAGGCCTTTGTTTGCCGGGGGGAGAACTGCTAAGGGAGGCCAGCCCTTGGGGGGGGGGGCTAGGAGCCACCACCGAGAAGGTCCTCTCCTGCATCAGCGCCAGAGGCCCCTATGGTGGCCTCTTGAAAGAAGGGCCCCCCCTCCCCTGAAGGCCAAGCAGGCTAGTGTGGGAGAAGGCCGCCTCTCGGCTGGCCCAGCCCAAGCCGTACAGGGTTTTATGGGTCGGGACCAGCATTCTGACCGGTGCCTGGAAGCACCAGCGGAGGGTCCAGACAGCCCTAGCCGGGAATGTGGTGGTGGGGTGGGCCCCTTGCAGGGGATGGGGCCGCAGGCATGCGGGGCCAGCGGGGCCAGCACAGCCCTGTCCTCTGCCAGACCGCGGCACCCCGGGCCCCTCCGGGCCAGATGGCGGTGGGTGGCAGGGGGCCATAGCAGCCGCTTCTGCCGGGCATCGTGGGTGGTGGCTGCCGGGCCAAGGAGACGGTCCCGCCCAGGTCAGGGGGGCCAAGCCTCAGGCTGAGGGCTCAGTTTGGCTCCAGGGGCTCCCCAGAGGTTGCAGTCCCCCCCCCCCCCGAGGGCTGCGTGCTTCCCTGGCTACTGTGCTGTCTGGTTCCCATCCTGGAAAGGTGGGTGTGCTTTCAGGCCGGCTTTCTCTGGCCCTCAGGGCTGTCCGCCCCCGGGCCACCGCGGAGTGTGTCCCTCTGCTGGAAGGGTCTCCGTGTCCTGGTCTCGAGGGAGGAAGCCTCGTGCTGGGAATCCGTGGGGGCCGGAAAGAGGAGGGGGAGGGAGCGTCCGGCAGAAGGGGGTGGCTGAGGGGCTTGCGCCCTCGGAGTGGGGGAGGACTGGCCGTGTGCCGAGTGCCCCGATGCCTGCTGGCTTTGGTTCCTGGTGCAGCAGACCCCACACCCCGGAGCCAGAGACGCTTTCCCACACAGGCCCGGTCTGCTAATGGTGCAGGGGGGTCGGAGAGAGGGGCACCCCCGTCAGCTGGCGGGTCACAGTCAGGTCCGGGCCAGTTGGCCCCGCTGGCAAAATGTGGGCCGGGGGCGGTGGCCGCGGGGGCTGAGCAAGGCCTTGTCTCGGGCTCCCAGCCCCAAAGCCGCCATCCAGCCCTCGGCCGGGATTCAGGGGCGCCTTCTCAGGGCTGCAGCCCCTCCCCACCCAGGGCCCCCCCTCCCTCCAGAGGCTGGCCGAGTTTGGCCACCCCCCTGGGAGTATCGCAAACATTTCCGGGGGGAGGCAGCACGAGATGGACAAACCCGGCAAGCCGGCCATGACTAAAGCGGGCGACGTGCCCCTCGGGCTGCCCAAGGCAGGCGAGTCTGGGGGAGGTCGGGAGGCAGCGGGAGTCCGAGTCCGGGGCACCTGGGAGGAGGCGGCTGTGCTCGGGTGGCTGCTCCCTCACCAGCTCTAGCCCAAATCCCGGCTTTGGATTCTGGCAGGAAACGTGCCACGGCGCAGTCTGGGTACCCAGCCGGGCACCAGGTGCTGCACAGAAGGCGGCTGCTACGTGGCAGGCATGGCAGGGGACGTGGCTTGATTGCGGAGTCGTCCGTGACTGGATGGCTTGGCGAGAAGCTCTGCCAAGGCCAAGGCCAGACGGGCCCGAGGAAGGTCTGGTGGCTTCGAGGAAGTCCCCGGCATGCAGGCAACATCATCGTGTCCCAGAGCGATGCGATCTTCGTTTCACTCTTTCAAGCGCACTGACGTATGTTTTGCTTGCCCTTTTATTTGGCAGGGCCTGCTTCTGTGGAACGCAGCTTTTCCCAGAGGCTAACCCTCGGTGCTTTTTTTTTGACGCTGCAATTTCTGATTAGAACCATCCCAGTTCATGCTTTTACATCCTTTCCCTCTGATTTGTCTCCCTCTACTGGAGAGAACACTTCTATCCATGCCAAAATACTGATTTTCCCATTAATTCTTGCTGTGATCTTCATCGAGGGTGGCACATGGCACCTTGAGGACCAAAAGCACATTGCAAGCAAAGCTGAGTACCGCAGCCTGTGGGAGCTTTACAATGATCCGTCGTTTTATTTGAAATACGTTGTTACTGTTTGGTATACAGGGCTGAGTGGAGCCCTGAAGGCCCGCTGGGCACCTCCGAGAATTCAGCGAGGGCTAGGAATGCGCTGCCGTGGTCCAGTGGAATCGGCCACGTCTTGCTCCCGCCCATAACACAGGCCCCGTGTCCCCTGCTCCGCGTGTCCACGAAGCTTTGACGTGCGCAGCCCTCTGCCCCGCTCAAGTCTGACGCCCCACAGCCGGGCCATCTGAGCAGCATGACGGGCCCCGGGCAAAGCCGTGTCCTGGGGCCCCTCCGAAAATGACAACTACTGTTAACTCTGGAAGTTTTCCCATTTTCCAAGGGTTAACATACACAGATTAGTATGGGGCCCACGGGCAGGTGCCCGCCAGGCCCACGCGTTCAGACGGCCCTGCCCCACAGAAGCCTTTTCAGACCCCACCCGAGAGGCTGAGGGCTGAGGCTGGGAGGCCGCGAGTGGAGCCGCCGTGCCCCAGAGGGGACCCAGCCTGAGCAGAGCCTTGAGCCCGCGCCTCGCCGGCCTGCGCTCGCCTTGCTCTGCTCCCTGTGCAGGGCCGCCCTGGAAGACGGTCCAGAAACCTTCGCCGCTGCAAAACGTGGCTGCGGAGGCGGAAATGAAGCCACGCGCGCAGATCACGGTGCCTTGCTCGTGTTAGCTACGCTCCCGACCCCTTCATTCCAGGCTGAACTTGGGTGTCAGTGTGGATTTTTTTGGGGGGGGGGGGTTAAGACGAGAAGTGCCTTGCACTTAGGAGCCTGGCCAGCCGGCTTGGTCTGCCGAGTACCGGGGCGTCGTGGGCGGGCGGGCGGGCGCTCCAGCCAGGGGCCGATCACGGTCTCCCGCGGCCGCTGCTGCGCAAGCGGGCTGCAGGGGCGGTTTTGTGGCGCTGCAAGGGCTCCTCCGCGCTTGCACAGGGGGAAGGGGCCTGTAGGTCGCAGCAGGCGCGGCCGGTGAGGGGACGCTGGGAACTGCAGGGCTATTAGCGACCTGAGCCCACACAGGTGGTCGCCCGGAGCGCTGGCGGCGAGGTGCCTGCGTGAGAGCGCCTGCGTGAGAGCCACCCGCCTCTCTCCCTCCCTCCCTCCCTCCCTCCCTCCCCAAGGCACCCCCGTGAACCGGATCCCCATCATGGCCAAGCAGGTGCTGGACCTGTTCACTCTGTACCGGCTGGTCACCGAGAAAGGGGGCCTGGTGGAGGTGATCAACAAGAAGATCTGGCGGGAGATCACGAAGGGGCTCAACCTACCCACCTCGATCACCAGCGCGGCCTTCACGCTCCGCACCCAGTGAGTGACCCCCGCGGCGGCCTGGGGGGCTCGGCCTCTGGCTGGCGGGGCGCTGGGATGCGCCCCAGGAGGGAGGCCGCTTCCCCATCGCCCGAGAGGGCCCCCCCAGCGCAGTTGCCACACCTGAGCAGAGCACCGTGCCCGGCGCAGTGCAAGGTGGGGGGGGGTGCCTGGCACGTCTGCTCACGCTTAGGGGGCCTGCGCCCAAAGTCCCACAGAGGGGCGGGGTGGGGCGGGCTGCGCACTCAGCTTCTGCCCTCCTGTCTCCCCCGCACGGGCAGGTACATGAAATACCTGTACCCCTACGAGTGCGACAAGCGCGGGCTCAGCTCCCCCGGCGAGCTGCAGGCAGCCATCGACAGCAACCGGCGGGAGGGCCGGCGGCAGGCCTTCGGGACGGCGCTCTTCAGCTACTCCCCGGTGGGCACCCCGGTGGGCGTCCTGTCTCCCCCCAAGATCACCATGCCCTCCCTCACCATCTCGACGCACAGCTGTGGGCAGGTCGGCCCCGTGCACACCATCAAGAAAGGTGAGTCCCCCTGGCCGGCGGGGGGCGCGGGGGCTGAGCGAGTGGGGCAGAGGGAGGCATTCGGGGCGGCTGGACGAGGAGAAGGCCTGAGGGGAGCAGTGGGTCCCCAGATCTTGTGCTGCTTTCCCCCCAATGCTGCAAGCGTGAATTGCCCCCCCCCCCGAACCTGCATTAATGTTAGCAAAAGCTTTGAGCTAAAATATGCTGGTGCTTGGGAGCATTTGGCCAGGCCCCCTTTGCCTTTGGTTTTGCTCCCCACTGGAATGCGACCCCCACGTTTCTCCAAAACTGAACTTGGTCTTCAAGCTGAAAAGGGTTAGCGAGCCCAGGCTGGAGCCGGGGGTCAGACTAGGTGGCCCAGGGGCCTCCTTCTGGTTCTATGTTTCTATAATGCGGTAATGAAAGGTCCCCTCCCTTGGTCGAGGGGATCCCCACGTCCCTTCCCATCCCTTCCTCCCCGTTCCAGTGCCTGCCCTGAGCTCCTCGGCTTCTGCCTTTGGCATCTTTCCACCCATCCATGGCTGGACTGGAAGCTTTCCGGGGCAGAGCCCTGTCGCTTCAGCTTTCACTGTAAAAAGAAGTTCATTGAAAAGAAGTGACCAGAGAAGCTGTAGGCACTGCAAGGGACCAGGCTCCAAACTGTTTGAAATACGGCAGCAACCTCTGGCCAGGTAGACCCCTAAGGTGTGGGTGGGGGGGGGGCAGAAGACCACCAAATCCAGAGCTCTACCGTGGTGCCCCCTTGCCTTTCCGGAGGGCCAGGGGTGCATCTGGTGCTGGAAAGGCTTCCGTTATTTCCTCCACAACGGATTCTCTGTGCGAAGAAAAAGGGAGGAAGCAGGTCCAGGAGGCACGGGAGGGGTACAGGTGGGAGTGGCACATGGCTCCCCCGCCCCGTAAATGAGGCAGGTGGGGACACTTGGCAGGTTGGGGCACTGCCCCCAATCCACGCTGGCCCGGCTCCAGGCAGGCTCCCCTTCCTCCTGCTGCTCGTCCCTTCACACCTCCAAGGCACAGCACCATAAATGTGGGGGCCCGTTGCCAGTTGTGCAGAAAGCAGCCCTCCGGAGCCCCCCACGGCGCCACACCCCTTCCCCGGGGATGCTGGGCCTCGGCGCTTTCCCGGCCGTTTGCTGTCTCCCCGCATTCCGAACGGCTGGAACGCCTCCCCAAGGGCGGGCTTCCTCCCTGGCAGATCAATCGCAGTTCAAACAGGCGGGCCTGCCTGGTGCTTTGGCTCCACCCCTTTGCCCTTGGCCACACCCACTTCCCTGCAGTGGGATCTGCCCTTTGGGGCGAAAGCCGCCCTCCGCTTCTGCGGCAGCCCTGGGGCGGGCCCCTCGCCACCAGCCTGTCGAGACAGCGCGTTGCACAGAAAGCGCAACCCAGGCACGTGGCCCCGTGGACGGGGCAGGAGCCTTCCCGGCCCACCGAAGGCTGCGCCAAACTCGTCCCTTTTGCGCAGACGAAAGAGCGAGCAAGCAGAGAGGGGACGTCCGCCCGTGGCTCCAGGGGTGCTTTGCTCCCTCAGTGAGCCCATGCCAGGGAGCGGCGGTCTCAGCGCCACGTCCGCCTTCAGTCCGACCTGTTCCACTCACTCCAGTGGACTTCCTCTGAGTGGCACAGGCCCCGAGGATGTCTCTCCATGAAAGAGACCCCGTGGGGCTCGTGGCCACAGCGGTGTCACCCTGTTTTCTACACAGAAGCTCTCTTGGCGTGCGTACTTATATATGTACAACATTTGCAGGCCGCTCTGTTGTGCCGCAGCACCTCTGCGCGGCTCACAGTCGCAAGAGAAAGCACAATAAAACCAACCACACATGTTAAAGTGCAATATCAATACAACACAGGCAAAAATACAAAACGGAGGTCAAGTGGCATTAACTATTCCAATATTTTTTTTAAACGGAAGGTTTTTGCCTGGTGCCGAAAAGAATGTAAGGAAAATGCCAGGTGAATCTCCTTGGGGGGAGCATTCCAGATGTGGGGAGCAGCTGCAGCAACGGCTCCCCCTCCTCATGGCCATCCCTCTCACCCCCTAAGGGGCAGCTCACCCAGGAGGGCCCCCTGGGTAGATCTCAAAGGCTGGGGAGGCACGTACAGGTCCAGGTGCTCCTAAGATACCCGGGGCCTAAGCCTTTGGGGCTTTCCCTGTCAACACCAGCGCCCTGAGTTGGCAGCCAAGGGCGATCCTTCCGTGTGGGTGTTATGTGAGCCGCTCTTGGGGCTCCCCGTCACCAACTGAGCACCCCTCTTCTGTCCCAGTTGTAATGGCCGGACCGTCTTCAAGGGCAGCCCCACACAGACTGCATTGCAGCAATCTTATTTCGCGTGGACACGCACATGGTGGGCATGTCATGAGCAGAGCCGGCT
Organism: Varanus komodoensis; assembly: GCF_004798865.1. NCBI lineage: Eukaryota > Metazoa > Chordata > Lepidosauria > Squamata > Varanidae > Varanus > Varanus komodoensis. The sequence continues at coordinate 6,688,572 of NW_025335985.1, forward strand.
GGAGCCGGGGGTCAGACTAGATGGCCTGGGAGACCCCTTCTGACTCGCTCTGTTTTACCCGTGCATGGGGGACTGCTTTCAGGCCCTGTCTGTCCGGGTAAGGGCGAAGCTGGTGTACCCTTTGCAGTTGGAGGAAGGAGATCCTGACGTGCAGGGCAGAGCTTGGGTTGGTTCGGGCATTCCAGAGGCAGCGGGAAAGCCCTGTGTGGGGATGCTTGAGCTGGGGGGAGTGGGCCCCCAGCTTATTGGCCCTTCCAGTGCTACAGATCTGTGGCCCACTGAGAAAGCCGAGGGGGAGGGGGAGAGGAGGGGCTTGGCCTGTACCATGTTCTCCAAGGGGGCTCACTGTTTCCCCTCCGGATAAGTGAGCCCACCTGCCCGCTCTTCCCGCTGCAGAAGAGAGCATCCTCTCGGCGGCGGTGCCCGGCCGCATCGCCATCCCCGTCAGCCTGGCCGGGCACCACTTGGTGGCCGCGCAGGCAGCCGCGTCCCAGGCGGCCGCGCTGGAGCAGCTGCGGGAGAAGCTGGAAGCGGGCGAGCCGCCCGAGAAGAAGATGGCGCTGGTGGCCGAGGAGCAGCAGCGCCTGGTGCAGCACGCCCTCCAGCAGAACCTCCTGGCCGTGGCCTCGCAGTTCCCGGTGAACATCAAGATCAACAGCCGCGGAGGCAAGTGCTTTTCCCACGGCACACGGCTGCCCCCCTCCCGAGCGCCCGCCGGGCCCGCCTCCCCGTGGCTCGCAGGCTCTGCGGCGGCCTCGGACCGTTGGGCTGGTGGCTGCTTTACGGAGGAGAATGGCCGGCGTCCTTAGAGCAGAAGCGGCGCCAAGGGCTTCGCAAAACGGGAGAAAACGCGTTTCCTCTTGCCCGCTGCCACGCAGCGGTGCCACCCGGAGGCTGCCTAGAGCCGGAGAGGGAAGGTTATTCAGAGCGCGTAGGTCGCTTTCTGTGACGAAGCTGAGAGCGGGCGAGACGGCAAAGGAGCCGCTTCACGTGGAAAAGTCACACAGCTGCTTCTCAAGCCACCTCCCCAGGGCAGGCTGGGAAGGGCAGATGTGGGGCGGGGATCTCTGCAGCTCCCAGGACTCTCTTGCAGGAGAGACCCCTTCGGGGGCAGAGGCCAGGGCTCAGCTGCTCAGGACCTGCTTTGCATTGGCTGGGAAGGGCCGGAGCAGGTAACGCTGGGCTGGAGAACTACACCTGGCCTCGGGGGTGGAATCTCTTTGCAGGTGGGAATCGGCCAGGTTCCCTGGGCTCGGTCCCCTTTGATGTGGTTGTGTCTGAGTGTCTGGCGAGCTTTTGCTTGCGCTGCCGCAGCGATGTAGCCGGTTGCGCAGCCTGTCTTCCTTCTGCAAGCGTCCACGGACTTCCTCCTGGCTTGGCTCACTTTCCACATGGAGATGTCACACATCCCTGCCTGGCACAGGGCCAGGTTAGCTTCACAGGATCTGTGCCTTTAATCCCCTGTTGGAGGTGTCCTGTTTCAGGCCGTGCGCCATCCAGAAACTGTCGGGAGCCGGGGTTCCTCCTCTGCACATTCCAAAGCCGCAGACCACTTTCCTTGCAGAGTGTTCTTGATCGAGCAGAAGCACAGAACACCCAGAGGGAACCTCTGAGCATGCACAGAGTGGTTTGTTGAACCCAGTCTGGTCTCCTCCTCCAGGAGCTCTCCTTGCGAGCAGGCCTGGCCCCCTTCCCTTTGGAGGGGCCTTCCTTCTAGGAGCCAGCACGCCTCCTCGCTGCAGGCCAGCCGCTCACGGCGCTTCGTGGGGCCAAAGCTAGGGCTGCCTGGCCTGGGTCTGGGAACACCCCTGCCCCGAGTCCCCCCCCCGGCAGCTGTGCATCCTGGCTCTTCGCAGGATAGCCTGACCCCCCGGGAGTCTGGCCTCGTGTAAGCACGTGGGGGGAGGATGCCACCCTTCCAGTCCTGGCGGAGCGGCAGAGCTGCCGGCTGCCACCCGCCTGCTCAGCTGGAGCAGCGGGCGAAGAGGGCACGGGGCAGCCCGTCCCTCCCCCTGGGCCACCGTGGCCACAGGACGCCTGGGGAAGCCGCCGGCCAGTTGCCGTGGGGCGTCCTCTTGGAGCCAGGCTGCTCGTGGCAGAACCTGCAGCCCAGTGGAAGCAAAGCGAAGGAAACAGTTCGAGGGCGTGGAGAGGCCGTCCGTACGCGTTCCTTGGTGAATGGGGCCTCTGGAGAGCAGTGCAGAAGGCTTTTTCCGGGGTCCGTTTATTCAAGAAAGATCCGTGTCTGTCTCCTTCCGTCCTTCCTTCCTTCCTGTTTGCCAAGAATTTACACAACGTAGAACACGTGGCCGTCAGCGTCTTTGCAAGAATGATTCCAATCATTTCTAAATTATTTATCCGCATCCGCGGGGAAGCTGATTACTCCGGCATTTCCCTGGCGCATGAGGGGAGCTGTCGGCGCATTTGCCCGGTCTAAACTTGCGCCTGAAGCGGCTTCGCTGTCGGAGCAGGCCACCTGAATCGGTGCGCCGCTCAGTCGGGCCGACAGCCTCGCCTTGCGCAAAGCGATTCAGGCGAGCCACGGGCGGCCTGGTCACCGACCGGGCGCCGGGCTGCCCTCCGCGCCTCCCCCGGCCGGCCTCCGCCTTCCTCACGCCGCCCCGGCATTTCTGCTTCTCCTTCCTTTCCAGATGACAGACAGGAAGCTGCATTGAACCTGTCCACCAACGGCATTAGCAGCATCAACATGTCAATTGAAATAAATGGAGTTGTCTACACAGGTAAATAGACGGGTCGCTCGCCCTGTGTAATTGCAGGCAGGAAATCCAATAAGTTACAGCCGTGGCCCCAGCTGCCGATCTGTCCCTGCACTCTGATGTCTTTACTATAAAATCCATCATGATGAAGCAGCGGGTCCCTTTGCGCCCCCGGGTTCGCCCTTCGCCCAGCCCCAGAGAACAGCGGTGCACTCGGCGTGTGAGGCGCTCGTCGGCACGAGTGTCTGGAGCGGGGCCCCTCCCGCCACGCATTCCAAGCCACGGACCTTTCTTGGCAAAATGCACCAAAGTGTCTTCCAGAAGCTCAGACATCCAGACTGAATCTCTGGGCATGCACCGACTGCTTTGCGGAAGGCAATCTGATATCCACCTCCAGGTACTCTCCTTGCGGGCCTGCCTGGGCTCCCTCTCTCGGGGGGAGCCTTTTGGAACCGAGCACGCCTCCTCTGCACGCCGAAGCTCCAGTTGGGCCGTCCTCCTCCGCTGATGTCGCATCATGGGGCTCAGAGCTGTTCCCCCTCATCTGTCTCTGAGAACTCCCCTGTTCCAAGCCCCCCCCCCCCGCACACCTTGCTCATCCTCCAAGGCTGCCGGAGCACCTGGGGAGTCGGGCCTTGAGACGAGCATCTCCACTGCTCTCATCGCAGCGCCTGGAGGGGGGAGAGGGCCCACGTTCCAAGCCCCCCGGCTCCTCAGAGCAGATCAGCTTGCCCCGGGAACGTGTCGGAAGCCGCTGCCTCTCTCCCTCCCAGCCGCAGGGGGGCTGAGGAGAGGGGCTGCACCGGTGAGCCCCTTGGGGCCGAGTTGCAAGCACCGTGGCCCTGTGCACACGCACGCTCGCCTCCCGCGCGTTGCCTTTTTGGGGCCTCGTGGCCAGCGTTGCACTAGTGGCCTCCTTCAGGGGCTTCCCAGAAAAAGGGGCGAGTGCCTGATCAGCGCCGCTCGCACCCCCACGACAGTTTTATCCCTCCCAGTGAGCGATCCAAGTTAGCTTACCCAGTTGTCCCCTGCTCCGGCCATCCTCACAACGACCCTGTGAGGTGGGCTGGACTGAGGGGGAGAGGCTGTCCCCAAGTCAGCCTGTGAGCTTCATGGCTGACCGGGGCCCAGAGCCGGGCTCTCCCGGCTCCCCAGCCCAGCTCTTTCTGCGCCAGGCCACGCCAGCTCTCCGCTGTGTGAGCAGCAGCAGCAGCGGGAGGAGAATCCCTCGCCGTTGCTCTTTTAAATCCACCCCGGAACACCATGCTGGGGCGGGCACTTCTTTACAAAGCAGGCCAGCGATCCCAGACGAAAGAGAAGCGATGCGAGCAGAACTGGTACGAGGACCAAGGGGCAGGCGCTGGTTTCAGTATGAGAAAAGAGCCCCCGAGTGCGTCCAGAGTGCCTTGAGTTTCCTCCTGGGCAGCTGAAGCCCTCAAGAGCAGGGCTTTGGCTGTCGATGCAGCCTGGCACCCCCAACAGCGCCAGTCGCCTCTGGGCTCCCCGTCTCTTCTGTCCCCCGGCCCCGTTTGGGTTGACACGCCCCTCCTTCGCCATTTCCTTGCAAAGTCTCCAGTGACATTGCCGGACCCTGTCTGGGGGGTCCCCCCCCACCCTCTGAGGGCCACTTGCCACCAAGCGGGGGGGAACCACGTGCTTTGCCAGCGGGAAGCCGGGAACATGGCCCTTTGTTCTCCCTGCCGCCCCTGAACTGCCGTGTTGCAAATACGGCTGCCCCGACTCCGGAGCACGGTGCGGAGGGGGTCTTCCAGTGCCATCGCTGCATGCCCAGAGTGTCCCACAGAGGGGCTCCCAGTGTGGAGCCGTGCCCGCGGGAGGGGAGGCCGCATGGTGGGGGGGGGGCCCTCTTGCGCCCTTTGCGTGGCGCGGAAAGCGAGCCAGAGGGACGCCGGCCGGCCGGCCCGGGGCCGTTCTGGAAGCGGAGGCAGCAGGCCCCATGGGAAGCTGCCCTCCGGGCTCTGCGGGGTAACGCCTGCCCTCTCTCGCCCCAACAGGCGTGCTGTTTGCCCGGAGGTCCGGCATCGCGGGCAGCGCTGGCGGCGCCCACAGCCACGTGGGCCCCGCGGTGGGCCAGAGCCAGCTGCTGCCCACAGCGTCCCGGGGACACACTCCAGCCAGCGCCTCGCCGTGAGGGGGACGCCCAGGAGCCTCCGCTGCCGCCGCCTCGACCCGGGGCCAGGAAACCTGGACAGCGAGTGGAGCCGCCTCGGGTGCCCGGGCCTGGGCTCGGGGCGGCCGGGGCTGCGGCCCCTCTAAGCCTGCCACGCAGCCACGGGGGACAGGCGACAGGAGGGTGATGCACCTGAGTGGAGGCCAGGAGGCGAGGCGGGAGGCAGCATGGTCAGCCGGGGGTGGACCGAGCCCCCTTCCGGCTGCCCCGCCATCACGCCCAGCGGCCCCCGTCGGCTTGTGCTCCAGACACGGCTTCGGCTCTCGGCAAGGCCGGGCGGCAGGCGGGGTGGCGTGGCCCTCCTGGCCCCCCCCCTCTCCTGGCCGCGCCACACAGTTCCACCCCGACGCACAGCATGCGCTTAACTCGTTTCACCGCCCCCCTGGGCTCCGGCCCACCCCCGCTTGCCCGCCCCTCGTCGCACGTGCCCTGGGCCCGGCCCGGCCCCTCCGCAGAGAGAATTTGCTGCGGCTCCTGAGCCGCAGGGGGTGGCGGAAGAGCTTGGGGAGCGGCGGGTGTGGGGGTGGCGGAATCGCAGGCCTCCCGGCTTTTGGGGCCGCAGCCCGTTGGGACGGGGCCATGGCGCATCGGGCCAGAAGGACAGGAGGAGCAAGCGATGCCCCGGGAGGCCGGGGGTGGGAGGGGAGAGTGGAGGGGGGGTGCATGGGGTGCGCGGGCAGGAGGGGCGGGAGGCAGGCTTCTCGAGCGAACGGACTCGCGTGGCGCCCCTGGGCGGAGTGGGGGGCAGAGAGAAGGTGAGGCGCCAGGGAGGGGTGCTCTTCACGGAGGCAGGGGGCCTCGTCACGCAGCTGCCCCCCGGCTTTCGGACTCGATTTCGCCCCTGGCTTTGCCCGTCCCTCCCACCCGGATACCACTTCCTTCTGGACGCCTCAGGCCCATGAGAAAAGGGGGACCCGCCCGGGAGCAGGCGCCCGGCAGGATGGCCCGGCGCGCTTGCGCTCTGGCACCCATGCGGAGCGGGTGGGGAGGGGACGGAGGGCGCGCCCGCCCCGGGGGCTTTGGCGACACTGGACTGTGGGGCGGTGGGGGGACCTCTCTCGTGCTTGTGCGAAACCACAGCTGTACCAAAGAAGAGACTGCTTGCATCTACCTCATGTTCTCTACGATGTGCCAATGGGCGGGGCTGGCCGTGCGCAGCGCCTGTGGGAGCAGGAGGAGGCAGCGCCACCGCCGCCCGGCCACGGGTCCTGGCACGGCCAGAGCGGCAGTGCTGGCGTGCCGGCCGGCCGCTGGCAGGGACGGGCCGTGGTGGCCGGGCAGGGTCCCCATTCCTGCCGGGACGCTCCTTCCTGGACGATTGCGTGCGTGACCAAAGCGGCGCCGGCCCCATGCGCCACGCCCATCTCTGCGGCGCTTGGGCCGGCTGCGAGGCCGCGAGCGCCGAGGAGGGTGGCAGCCGGAGCCACGAGAGCCGGGCCGGCGGGGGGCCTCTTTGCTGCCAGGGCCGCCTCCAGAAGAGGACCGTGGGAAAGGGGGTCCGAGCGCGGCTGGACCGGGACGTGGCTGCTGCGCAGGCCGTCGCTTTTCAGCTCTCGCGCCAAAGGTGGAATGCGGCGAGCACTTGGCTTTCACGCTGCGGGAACAATCGCGCCCTGGGAGCGGTGACGGCGGCAGCCTGCACTCGCATGCCTGGGTCTTTCCGGCCGGCTGCTGCCCGCCCTCGTCTGTCCCGGTTTGGTGGCGCTCGATCATCTCCCCCTCCGTGTGTTCGCAGCTTCCCCACCGCCATCGCGCTTCTTCCCTGCTTGGCCGTTCTTTCCCGTCTTCGTCATTTGTCACGGAGTCAGTCCAGTGCACTGTGGGGGTTCTGGATGGTGGCGCTCAGGGGAATGAATGCAAGGATCAACGAGATAATAAAGTGGAAATAATTTTAAACGACGCATTGGGTGCAAGAGAATTTTTTCTTTGGGACCCTACGGGGGTAAGGATGTCGGACTTTGTTCCCTACAATTCACCCAGTGTCTACCAGACTTTTGCAAATTATGGCAGCTGCTTGCTCTGCAAGGAAGTCCTTCTGCTTCCTGGTCTCTCTCGCAGCTCGAGCCCTGGAAGGAGGTTGGCTCGTGAGGCTGCTGCTGTCATCTTGGCAGTGCACAGAGGAGCGGTGGCTTCAACTCGGAGCCACCCAGAGCGAGCCGGACACGGGCCCCTCTGCGGAGATCGAGGGCTAGGGAAGCGGGGGCCAGGTGCTCTGCAGGCCTGCCACCCCAACTCCCTGCAGTGGGGCAAAGGGGGGCAGAGGAGAAGCTCCCTTGGTGGCAACGCTGCTCTTGAACCTGCCGCCCTGTGGCCGCGGGTTTCCTGGCACTTTCTGCCTCAGGGCTGCCCTAGTTCTAAGCCGGGAGTGTCAGGTCTGGGGCTCCTGGCCCGCCTGGGTCCGCATCTCGGCCCTCCGGGGCTGCCTGGAGCGCTTGCTGGAGCCCTCCTTTGGCCACCGTGTGTTCCTGGCTCTAGCGAGAGGCTTGCGCAAACGTGTGCCTCGGTTTGGCACGGCCCCTTTCGACTTGGCCCCCACCCCGTTCCTGGAATGGGACCCCGGCAGCATCTCAGGAAGTGAGGGGGACCTTGGGTTGGAAGAATTCCAGCACCCCACGTTAGGCAAGGGAGGTGGCACCCCGGGCCATTGGTCTCGGGGGCCATGAGCTGGGGCGCTGCCTCGCCGGTCCCGGTTCCTCGGCTGCCTTTGAGAGTGGTTGCTTCCCGATGGGGCAGGCAAGAGCCAAACCCCAAAAGGATATGGGGGGGTTTTTTATGCCCACAAAACACATTTCAATAAAAATTAAACAGAAATAAAAGCTTGCTATTAAAAGGGTCCAGAAGGCCAGTGAAAACAGGTGTGTCTTTCGAGCTTTCCTGAAGACCTGCAAAGAAGTGGGGCCGCATCGAAGGAGGCCCCCTCCCTTGTTAACTGCCAGCCCAGCCATCCTTGGGGGCGGTGAAGAAGAGCAGCTTTGCAGACATGCTGTGGCAGGAAAAGGCAGAGCTCGGGCGCAACCCGCTGAGCAGCAGGGGCAGAAACGGGGGCTGCCTGGCTCGGAAACACATTGGCCAGCGCTGCTGCTGCAGGACTGGTGCCGTCGGGAGAGGCTGCCCCTGCCCCAACTCTGGGGGGCCGCATTCAGGCGCTCCTGAGCTGCCTTCAGAGGTGCAGCCGGGGTGGCGCTGGAGCACGGAGGGCGAGGGAAGGCTCTCCTGCTTGGCCCCAGTGCGATGGCGCCGCCACGGGCGCGCTTCCTCGTGGCTGGCGTGGCCTTCACGTGGCCCATCCTCCAGCAATGGTGTCGCTTTCCCGGAGGTGTCGTGACGGCCTCCGATCTGGAGGGCTTTAAAGGGACGGCTCTTGGCAGGGAAGCCGCTCAGTGGCTGCTGGGCCCGGTGGCTCTGCACCCGCTGCAGCATCAGAGGCAGGAAGCTTACGGGCGGCAGTTGCTGGGGAACGTGGGGGGCAGGGTGCCGTGGCACTCCTGTCCTGCTCGTGGCAGGGCTGCCCTCGTTCAGGCAGACCGCTCTGGGAGCAGAACGCGGGATGAGGCGGCCCTGCTCCGATGCCGCTTCGGGCCCCCCTGGCTCCCTCGCGGCCGCCTTCCCGGCAAAGTCTCCCCCTGCCAGTGCCCGCCACAACGGCCCCTCCGGGCTCTGCTGGCAGGTCCTGGCCCGCCAGCGCTGCATTGCGAGAGAAGACGGGCTCCACGCACCCAGTCCGCTGCTTCCAACGGCGGTCAGCCCGGGAAGGCGATGAGATGCGGATGGAGCCTGCAGGACCCTCCAGGGGAAGGTGCTTCTGCGGCCGAGAGGCAGCCCCCGCCAGGGCCTGGTGATGCTGCTCCTCCGGCCGACCTCAGGCCAGGCCTGCCGGGCGGAGCGGCGCTTCCAGTCCAGCGGGCAGGACCCGGGGGTGGGGGGGCCTTGGCAGGGCTGCTCCCTTCAGCTGAGAGGGTGCCAGGAATAGGGGCCCCGCTCACGCCGCATCCTCTGCCGTGCATTCACACACCCACAGAATCCTCTGGACAGTCTCCCAGGGCAGCCCCAAGCAGATCGAGGATTGCTTTCTGGGTTGGGGGAGGAAAGCCGGGGATCGACGGGGGGGGGGCACAGGCGCTTTGCCAGGGGAAGGCATGGGGAGCCTGGGCCAGGCAGAATCCCGGGAGGGGCGGAAGGGGAGCGAGCGAGGCCGGGCCGGAGGGGGGGTGCTCAGGTGGGCCACCGACGGAGGGCAGAGCAATGGGGTGAGTGCTGCCTGGCACCACAGAGGGGTGGGCCTGAGCGCTCTTTGGTCCAGGGCATGCTCTCCTTCTACGGAGCCTCGCCATGCCCCTTGCTGCCCCCCCTCCCCAATTCTCAGATCCCACAGACTGCAAATAAAACCCGTATCTTTCTGAGAAGGCTCCAGTGGGGTTTGCGAGACATAATCCACGTGAGCAGGGATTCCACGTTCCCCACCAGTCGTGGGGCGTGTTCTTGGACACTCCACGTGGCTGACATTTCTGCAGCCCCCCCCCCCACTGGGTGCCTCCCCTGCTTCGTGGGAAGGGGCACCATCCCTCCAGACAGGCGGCCCCATTGCAAGTCCTGTTGAGGGACATCACCCACCGTCTCTGCGAATATGCCGGCATCTCCTGGGCATCCATCCACGCTCGCCGGCCACCAGCGGGTCTCCCAAAGTGGATTCTGTGGGCCAGAATGACTGGGGAGGGTGTCACCCAGAGCCGTCCTTCCAGCCCCACCCGCTCCTGCTCCCCAGAGCAGTGCCAGGCACCCCGGAGGGCTTCTCTGGCGCCATCCCGGTCTGCCTGCTCCCCCCTCTTGACCAAAGCCCTGGCCAGCCTTGAGCACGTCCTGGAGGTGCCAAATCGCCTCTCTCTTTGCAAGCCTCGGCCAGCAGCCCCCCTGCACGGAGAACGGGGCAGGGAGCCCCCGAAACCCTCGGGCCCCACCCACCGTCCCCCGGCCTGCAGCCCAGGCTGCGTGTCCGCAGCACGGAGCGCGGGAAAGAGACTGGCTCAGAGAGCCACGGGTTCAGACCCTCAGCCTCCCTGGCAACGGTCCGGAAAGCCCGCGTTCCCCCAGGTTGCCCTGAAGCTGTTGAGCGAGGGGCTGCCCCACGGAATGCCCCCACCGCCCAGAGGGCCGGGGAAGCCGCTCCCGCCAGAGGCGGAAAGGGCACGGTGGTGGTTCCAGCGCACGCCTCGCAATCGTCTCCACCGTGGGCTCCGGGCTGTCAATGTCATGATTTATTGACCAGTCCGGCCCCAGTCAATAGCAACTGCTTGGGCCAGTAAATTGTGATATTGACTGGTAGGAGAAGGGCGGGGAGGGAGGCGAGCGGGGAGAGCAGCCTCTGCCGAATCTGTTATAAGCTGATTACAAGCCAGCGGAAGCTGGAAACCGGAGAAAGGACCCCCCCCGCCCCCCGGTGACCTGCAGAGGGAGAGGAGGAGCCGCGCTGTGGTAGAGCAACGGCCGCGGCAGCGGGACGCCCTCCGTGGGCCCCCTCCGCCCCCGGGCCGAAGCAGGAGGTGGGCAGTGGCTGCCAAGAAGGGAAGAGGGCGAGGCGAGGGGCTCTTGCCGGCGGCCCCAGCCAGGCCCTGCAGCCTCCGGGGAGTGACCCAGAGCAGCCCGTGGGGCTTCGGGCTCTCGCCCCGCTCTTTGCTGCCTTTGCGCCGTCGAAGCCCGGCAAACTGGCGGCGGCAGGCTGCCGCGAGGCCCACAACTGCAGCTCCCGTAGATCTTGGGAGGCACAGCCGCCGCTTGCCGCGGACTCTCCAGGGCGGGGGACAGCAGCGGACCACCTGTGTGAGGGGTCTGCAGCCCCCACAGCCCAGGGCCCTCCAGTGGCATCGTGCTACAGTGCCCAGGATTCCCAGCTCGCACGTGGCCCTACCTGTCTAGAGGGCACCAGGTTTGGACCGGAGGGTCGATCCGGACTGGGAGAACCAAGCTCAGAGCCAGGCTCGCCGTGCCACCCTGGGCTGGTCACCACTGGTCAGCCGGGCTGACCACACGCGGCCCTCGCGAGGGCTCCCAGGGCGCCTTGTTCCGCACACGCTTGTCCGCTTGCAAGGAGGCCAGGAGGGAAGTCGTTCCAGGCATCGGAAGAGGGCAGAGGGGTCTGTCTGGATTTTCTTGGGCAGAACTAATTAGGTACACGGGAGATCAGGAATCCATCTCTGGAAATGTAGGAACACAGAAACAGAAATGCAGCGAGTCAGAAGGGACCTCCTGGGCCAGCTAGTCTGACCTCCGGCACCAGCCGGCTCCGCTCACGACGTGCCCACCATGTGCATGTCCAGCCTGTCTTTGAACAGCCTCACTGATGTTGCTTCAACCCCCCGCCCCTCGGGGAAGCCCATTCCACACCCTTGGGGTCCTGACCGTCAGGAAGTGCTCCCTGGCATCCAAACTGAACCTCAGTTCCATGAGCTTGGCTCCATTGGAGCACATCCTGTGCATCTCCATAGGGGAAAACAGGTCCTGACTCACCTCTGCGTGACACCCCCTCACGCACGTATATGTCGCCCACAGATCCCCTTGCATCTGTTGCACCTTGCTCTTCTCTGCATCGAACGCCATCCTGTTGTCCCCTGCCCACTTCCATAGTCTGCCCAGATCCTTCTGGATCTGGAGTACCTGCTCCTCAGTTGTGGCCACTGCCCCAGTTTTAGTATCGTCTGCGAACTTGATCAGCAGACTGTTCACCCCTTCTTCCGTGTCATTGATGAAAAGATTGAACAGGATCAGCCCCAGGACAGAGCCCTGGGGGACCCCGCTTGTCACTGGCCGCCATCCCGATGATTCCCCACTGAGAGTAACCCTCTGCTTTTGGCCCGTCAGCCATGCCCTAATGCACCGGACACTGCTTTGGTGTATCCCAAACTCCTCAGTTTCTCCACCAGGATATCATGGGGCACTTTGACAGAGGCCTTGCTGAAATCCAGGTAATGCACCTTGAGTGTAAGTGGTCTGAGACAGATCCGTGGCAGGAAAACATGCCACTTCCTGCTACTCTGCTAAGCAGCCTTTTTGCGGCTGGCCGGTTTCCATCACTTTATGAGTCCCTTCTGGGCCCTTCCATGATACTGTTTGTGAGGGAAAGCCCCGCTCAGGGAAGCTCCCCGGGACTGATACAGACGCAGCATCGTTATCGTGAGCCCCCCTTGCAAACGAAGCTCGCCGCTGCTGGAAGCACACGAGGGATGAAGCGAGACCCCTGCGTCAAACGCAGCGGTCCCAGCCATGCTCGCGGAGTGGCCCTCGGTCCTGCTGCCCTGGAAGCCCCTCTCGGAGAAAGGCAGAGAGCAGAAGCAGGTGCCCCAAGAGGCCTTCCGGCCAGCCAGGGGTCCTGTGGCTGCACGCAAGTGGAGTGGGAGGGGTGCAGCCGGAAAGTCGCTCTCCACACCTGTCCAGAATCCAGGTGCGCAAGCAGTGACATGGCAGTGGGGTGCTCCTCGCGGGCAAGCGGGTCCTACAGGCCAAGGGGCCCCTCGATAGGAGATTTGAAGGCTAGTGCCAGCATTTTAAATGGCTCTCGGAAGCACCCAGCGCATGCCGGAGTCCAGAGGTTTTACCATGTTAGCCCACCAATGCTCAGGCAGCACCAAACTGCCGAACTGCCTTCAAGGGCAGCCCCAGGTGCACCCATTGCAGCGGCCCAGCCTGGACTGGCTGCTCCAGCAGGGCTGCAGCTGGAATACCAGAGGGAGAAGGTGAAAGTGCGCCTCTGCCCAGAGCTCCTCCTGGTGCTGCCGGTGGCGCAGTGTTGCAAGGGCTCTTGGGGAAGCTGCGCGTTCGACTTGCGGGAGAACCGGTGTCGTCTGGCACCCCACCTTGCTCAGGCCCCGTTCCCTCTGGCCTTAGCTTTTGAACATGGACGCCTGGCAGACGCTGCACATGCATGAAGTTTTTATTGATCGTCATTTGTGCACGATTAAGGGTGAAATTCTATACATGAGCGGAGAGAAAAAATACAGCAGCTCCAGCCATCTCTCTTCTGGGTAAACATGCGTAGGATTGCACCTTCAGGCTTTAATCCTATGCACATTTTTGTGGAAGAAAACCCCACAGAACACCATGGCATTTTTAAGTGACCAATGCTGCACTCTATGTGAACAGCCTTTGAATACCTGCTTAGCTTCCGGTGAGGCTCTCAGGGTGGATGGCGAAAGAGGCCGGACAAGACGTGTTCAGACAAGGCGACCCAAAAGGGCTCGCAGCTTGCAGAGAAGTTGGTGCCGTTCCCCTCGCCTCCTTTCAGCAGGGCAAGGGCCCAACACGGCCTAAGAGAGGGAAACGGGAGCCCCGAGTGGCCTCTGAAAAGTACAGATGCTCAAGCTTCTCCAGGAGTTTTTTTCCTCCAGGCACCATTGAATTTACTCCCACAAAAACGTGCGTAAGATTAAAGCACCAAATGCAAGCATTTCTCTCCAAGCCAACAAACCAAGAGTTGCTTTCAGCTCCACAGGGTGGGGGGCGGGGGGCAGGTTTTGAAAAAGAATTTGAATCCTTCTCCCTGACATCCTTGCTCAGCTCTTCGGCATCCAAGGAGGAGGCTTCCCTGATGGACTCCATCCATCCCACGCTTGGTCTTTCCCCTCTTCTCCAGTCTTTGGCTTTCCGTAGCATGACGGTCCTCAGCAGAGAGTCTGGCCTTCCCAGGATGGGCCCAAAGCACAATAGCTGGCTGCATCCAGACATCCAGATAAACTCACCCACTGTGTGATAACTGGCGCGCGAGAGCCAGTGCGAGCGGTGGCGAGGCCGGGCTGCAGCCTTTGAGATCCAGGCTGTCGTCCCACCCGGCCTTCCGAGGCTCCCTGACTCTCGGCCTAGCCTACTTCACTGGGTTGTTGTGAGGACAACCAGGAGAAGAGGAGGGCTGGGGAAGTTGTCCTGGGTGTTTTGCAAGAGGAAAATGGTGGGGGATACATGCAATGCTGAATAAACACGTAACCCCTTCTGTCCACTTGGTTTCAAGGCTGCGTCGGCGCTTGCGGGTGGCTCTCTGGTTGCTGGGCACCGCGCGCCCTCGCCGTGGCTCAGGGGGCCTTGGCATGTGCACAGGTGTGTGCTCAACTTCATTGAAACTTGGCGTGGTGGACGGTTTTGCACTTGTCTTACGAACAGGCTCTGGGGACGAGTCCAACTCTGGCTAAGCTCTGCTGATTGTGCCTTCTACTCAATGATTTTGTTTGAGAGCAAGGAAGGGAAAAAAATGACTTAATTAAGGGCTGAGCAGTTGTTTTAATTAGGACTAACAGAGATTTGTAGTCCTGGCGATAAACGTGTGAGGGTGTTTTCTTGCCACAATTTGCAGCTAATGGACTTATTATTGGGTTGCAGGAGAAGAGTCATTAACACCCACGAATAAACACAAACGAATTAGCGGCCACGATTTTGCAGGAGCCCAGCCTGTCAGGTCCTGATGGATACCCCTGTGAGGTGGCCCCTGGGGCAGGGTTGGGGGGGCATCTATCTATCTATCTATCTTTCTGTGTGCTGACAGTTTGCTGCAAGGTTAATTTTACACCTCAGCACCCCAGTTTGTGGCAGTCGGGGCGATCAGTGTGTATGTGTGTGTGAGGCCGGTCCAAGAATGCACGGGAGCCGGGCAGCTGCCGGGTGGCAGCTAACTGAGGAAGCTGCTGAAGAGCTGAGGGCGCACACAGTTGGCCGTTAGACCCTCCCCTCTTGTGGAGCGGCTTGCAGGCGTGGGTGACGGAGGAATCCGAGGGCCCAGGGGGTCCTCAGCACAGACTCCCCCTGGTTTGGTTTCGCCAAAGCAAGCAGAAATCCGGAGATGCTTCTTGCGCTGCCCTGGCTCTCCCAGGTCGCCATTGCCTGGTGGTTCCTTTGCGGCCGCAGCCATGGCTCTGTTTGCGCAGTGCACAGCCACAGGCTGTGGCCCTGGTGCAGGAGGCCACGCGGATGGAGACCACGGGCCTGCTGGGGCTGGCTTTCAGCTGACTCTGCCGGAGCATTGGACGAAGAAGCCATGGAATGGGAGAAGGAAGCGCCCCGGCAAGGGGCAGGTGCTGAGTCCGGCTCGGCCCACACGGAAGTTGCATCCGGTTTGGCTGGTGCTCACCCAGCATGGCACAGCCGGGCTCTTAACCGGACAGGTGCCCCCCCGCAAGAGTCCGTCCAAAGAAGGGCTCTTGGGTGGGGATGAAGGCCAGGAAGAGGGGCAGCCACGTGCTCCCAGGGCAGGCGGCTGCGCACGAGGAGAACCGAGCCTCCCTGGCCCTTTGCCTCTGGCCAGGACCCTCCCCAGCCAGCCGCGCCTCCTGCTGCGCTGCCCCCGCGGGGCTCCCCGCGGCCTGAGCCACGCAGCTCACGGGATCGCGCTGAGTTGCGCCCCTTCGCACCGAGCGCTAGTGTGGATTGGCGGGAGGGCGTGCTGGGCAAACGGGCTGGGCCACGTCAGCTGGCGCAAAGTAGCTGACGTGCCAATCGGTCCCGCGCACAGCCCGTGCCCCTGCCGCGCTGATCCCGGATCCCTTTGCCCGTCCTGGAGGAAAACCGGGGGATCCGGGCGGGTGCGGCCCGCGCGCACCTCCGGAGCGCGGCCGCTATCCAGGGTGCTGAAGCGGGGCGGGAAAGGCCTCCGCTCGGCCGCCCCCGGCCTGGCGCTGTCGCTGCCTCGCGGGCCAGCCCGGCCCAGCCGGGGGGCCGGGGATGATGGAGCTGTGTTCCAGGTCGTCTCTGCAGGGCCCCACGCTAGGCAAGGTTGTCTTCATTTTTCCAAGGAAAAGGGAATCTTCAACCCTTGGCCAGAGCTCCGTGCACTTTGCTTCCTGGAATAGTGACCGAGAGTCAAGCTGCATGTGGTAGAAAATAAAGGAGTGAAGAACCATGGAATCATAGAATAATAAAGCTGGAAGGGGCCACGAAGGGCAGGGGGTTGGACCCCCTGCTGTTGCAGGACACCAAGTCACACCACCCCACTCAGAGGGCTGCCCAGCTTCTCCTTGAATGCCTCCAGTGTGGGAGAGCCCCCCACCTCTCCAGGCAGTCGGTCCCACTGCCGCATTGCTCTGGCAGTGAGGAAGCTCTTCCTGATGTCCGGCCTGAACCTGGGTTGTCGCAACGTGCCTTGACAATTCCGTGTCCTGTACTCTGGCATCAGCCAGAAGAGATCCTGGCCTTCCTCTTTGTGACAGCCTTGGAGGGACTTCTAGAGGGACACCATGTCCCCGCTCAGTCATCTCTTCTCAAGGCAGACCATGCCCAGTTCTCTCAGTCTCTCCTCACAGGGCAGTGTTTTATTTTTGATAAATCCATGCTGGCTTCTATTAATCACTGCATTTTCTTCAAGATGCTTGCAGATGGATTTTTTAATAATTTGCTCCAGAATTTTTCCAGGGATAGATGTCAGACTAACTGGTCTATACTTCCCAGGTTCATCTTTCCCCCACTTTTTGAAGATAGGGACAACATTAACGCTTTTCCAGTCATCTGGCACTTCTCCTGTTTTCCAAGATTTAGCAAAGATAATAGCCAGTGGTCCTGAGAGTTCCCCCTCTAGCTCTTCTATGGCTCTGGGATGGAGTTCATCGGGCTGTGGAGATTTGAACATGTTAATTCCACCTAGGTATTCCTTGACCATTTGTCTGTCAACCTTGGGCTGCCGTCTCTCAGGTCCAGTTTGTGCTTCCTCTTGACTGCAGATTTCTTTGGCAAAGTAGGAATTGAGTGCCTTGCCTTTTCCTTGTCATCAGTAGCTGGACACCCTTCTCTTTCCCATGTCTTTTGTTCTGGACATACCTGAAGAAGGCTTTCTGGTTGTTCTGAGCATCCCATGCTACTTTCTGTCCATTTCGGGATGCACCTCCAGCTGCCTGCGCTGGGTGAGGTCCTCCCAGTTCACTCTTGCTGCTCTCCTTTCCCCCAGCCCTTCCCCACCCAGCTCAGAGTCACGCACAGGGTTCCTCCATTGCATCCTGAGAGAGACTGCAACTAGCACCAGATGAGCAGAGCTTTGCGGAGAAGGTCTTTCCAGTCCTAGTCTGGAACTCCACCCATTGCACCACACTGCCTCACACCAGCTTTTACACCAAGAAGACTTCTCAAAGATGAAGTCAAGGGAGGAGCTACCAGGGGAAGCAGACTATGCATGATCAGGGCTTGGGGGTTCAAAATGTAACCCCCAAAGCCTACAACCCCCACGCATAGTTATTTTCCCAGGATCAAGGCCATGAGCCTCTTCAGCAGCACAAATGCGGGTTTTTTCCCTCCTACTTTTGGGCGTTCCTAGTTGAGCTTTGCTCCAGTTGATCTCAGGCCTGCCTGCTTTATTTTTTCCTACACGTGGCTTTCTCAGCCCTGTCAAGAAATGAGCCCCCCCTTAATTCAGCCTCCCCCAACGTGGTGCCCTCAGTATGAGTTACTCTACAAGTCCCAAACCCCCCCCCCGTGAGCTGTGCCCCTCTTGGTGAGGGGCTCGGGGCTGCACGCATTTTCAAGAGAGCAAGAAGTGATGCAGAATCGCCTCCGTGGACGCAGTGAGTCCATTTCCCTGCTCTCCAGAACCGGAACCTTCCCCAAAGCTGCTATTGTGGCCTTTGCTGCAGCCGGACTCCTTGAGGTGGGGGTGGGAGGGGACTGGCCGCAATTTCTGGGGGGGGGTGGTGCATATGCCCCCCCCGAATCCTGGGAGTTAGAGCAGCCTAACGAGCCAAAGAGTCTGGTGGCGGCGGCCCAGCAGCTCGCGGGCGGTCCGAGGAGCAGCCATTGATCCGGGGATAATTGGGCTCTTGCCTTGGCCTCCCCCTGCCAATTGCCTCCCGGCGGGGGGTCGGTGTGCGGCACCGGGGGCGTCGCGGGGGGCTGGGCAGGTGCGGCCAGGCCTCTGGAGCTTTCATTAGGAGGCTGGGGTTGTGCAACCCCCGGGGCGGCAGGCTGGAGGGGCGCCCCCGCCACTGCCACGGCATCGGTCAAAGGCGATCCATGCGGCTCCCGCCGGGCCGTAATTGCCCGCAGCGCTGGGGTGGCAGGCCGGGCGTGCGGGGAAGGGGGGGGAAGCTGCTGCGCACGGAGGGGGCGCCCTTGGCGCTGCTGGCAGGCCTGCGCTCGCTCGGCGGCGGCTGGGGCAGCCGGTGGGCCAGCGGACGGGGCGGTCAAGGGGTGCAGGGCACGGTGTGGGTGGGAGGGGCTCCACAGGCCACCTGCTCTTGCCCCCAATGGTGCAGGGGCTTCCTCGCCCCCTTCCTTCCGTGCTGTGCAGCCAGTGCGAGGGAGAGGCAGCGGGACAAGCCCTGGGCTGCAGGCACAACAGCGACCCTGCTCCCCAGTTCCAGCCACCACAACCAGTGGAACCGGCAGGTGGTGGCCATGTCTCCCACACCGGTCCCCGGCCCCCGCTGCTGGGCAGCCAGCCAGCTCTGGGCAGGAGGGCAGCCGGTGTGGAGTGGGCAGCCTGGGAGCAGGACCTGTTCCTCCCCCCAGAATAGCAGGGTGTTACAGTGATGCATCTTGTTTGTTTGTTTATTCAAAGCTAACAAAGGGTGTCCCATTACTAGCATCTCAGGACGCTTTCCAGCAAGCACAGATTAAAAAATGGCATGGCATCCAGCAATTCACAACGAAGTCACAATTAAGACCCATTTTCTGGAGCTTTCCAGTTCGGTACTGCCGTGGGGAGGAGGCTGGCCAGAGTAACCACCTTAATCTTGCGGCTGTGCTTCAGGCAGAAAAGGGAACAGGGGTTCAAGTCCCGCCTGCTTTCCGCAGTTCAGTTTTGCAGCTGGGGCCAGCGTCCTATCGATTCTCGCAGCCACGTGGTCCGCCCTGGAGATTGCTTGGCTGGCTCTGAAGTCACAGCATGGGTCATGCACAGAATGTACACAAGCTCCTGCAGACACGGAGGATGCTCCGAACAGACAAACAGGCCCTGCGGCGTCTCGCCCGCCTGCTCAAAGGTGGGCGAGGCTGCTGAATTTAGGCATTTTCTTCATGGACAACACCTTCCCGCCAGCACAGGGCCCTGGCTGCCAGGCAAGGCCTCCTTAGGCGAAGGATGCGCCCTGTGTCGCTTCAGAGCCAAAGCTGTGGCTGGAGCGTCAGATGGGTCCCAGCAGAGCTGCGGACAGAAAAGAAGCCCCTTTGTCCGTTCCCTGACCGTGGGAGAGACCGGCGAGCGTCCAGCAGGCGATTTTAGAAAAAAGCCTCTTTCTTGGAGGTGCGCCTTGCCATTGTGAGCGAGCCCGTCTCCGCTCGAGTCCAGCTGCCACAGCCCCCGTGCTCAGCACGTTTATACGTTTGGCTTTCTGCACTGATCAGATGTGGAAAATACGTCATAGCAGAAAACATGTTGCATCCCGTTTTGTTCACGGTTGTCTTAACCTACACTTCTGGTGGCACGACATCTGGCTGCAGACGTCTGTTTACACACTTGGACCTTCTTGGGAGAGTTCGCCTCCCCACCCCCCCGCGCTGCAACAGGGCAAGCCTGCAACGGAAGCAGGGTGGCCCCGCAGAGCAGCTGGGCCGGCAATCACTGGCCTGCCCTCCCCCTCCCCCCACTACCCCTGTGGGCGTCAGGAACGCAGGGACTGTGCTGCAGTGGCCCCGTCCGACTCCGGGAGTCTTGCTGCGAGGTCCCGTGCCCCCAGGACGCTGTAATTCCTGCGGCAATTAACCAGCGAAAGGCAGGCATCCGTGTTCGGGTGGGGGGCCACGTGCTCCTCCTTCAACCCCAACTGGCTGCCAGAAGCTTACCGGGTGGCCCCGGGCAAGAGTCTCTGCCTAAGCAGCCTCTCTGAAATGTGGGGGTAAAATACTGGCCTGCCTTGCAGGGGGGTGCTGAGGGGTTCCTGGGGGAAGGCACCGATTGCTCGGTAGCATCACCAGCCGCTTGGGCTTTTTGGGGCGGTGCGCTAGGAAGCAAAGGGGCCTGAGGGAGATATTGCCGCCCGGGATCCCGGGTTGAAACGATGGCGGGGAAGCGTCTCGGGAGCACCTTTTCAAGCAGCTTCAGAAGTGGACCCCACCGTCTCCCCAGGGAGGAGACCGGTGTGCTGTGGATGCCTGTCCCTTTCCAGCTCAGCCGTGCATTCTGGATCCGGCCCCCTGCGTTCCACTCGCCTGGGCCGGTTATCGTTGTGCCAATTTGGCCAGCTCTGCGCCGGGCAGCCCTGGGCAAGCAGCAGTCCCTGTGGGAGCGTTCGCTCTCGTGTCCTCCCAAGCACCCGCCAAGCCCGGGAGGCCCTGGAGCAGGCTCCTGCCTGGGAAGGACGGGCACGGGGAAGGCTGCGCTGCCCGGGCGGAGGGAGTGGCGGAGCGCCGGGGCCCTCGTGGCTCTGGCCAGCCCCGGAGGGTCCACTTCTGGCTGCGGCGGTGCGAGTTGGCACGCAGAGGCGCTCTGTCCCTGCGCAACTTGCAACGGTCCGGCCTCGCACAGCCGCAGCAACTGCCGCCGCCCTGATTAGACACAGATTAACTGCCATTGATTCCCTTTTCTCATTAAATCTTCCACTGGAGGCTTTGGAGGTCCCTGGCCCCCGGCTAATCCCCAAGGCCCGGCACTTTTCTTCTCCCGCGTCAATAACTCACTGACATTGTCAGCTCGCCTTTTGCTGGCTCCAGCCATATAATTTACCAAGGTGGGGGGACTGCACCGCACCGCAGTTCCAGGTGGGCATAACCAGCTGGGGGCAGAGGGTTTCCACAGGGCCCGGGCGGGAAGATCCACAGCAGGAGATCACAGAACCGCAGATCTTTTTCACATTTCTGGATGCTCGTGCTTTGAGTGTTTTTACTGCAGAACAGTATATAAACGCCTCAAACAAATAATGCGTTACCTCATTGTCTACATGCTTCTTGGAATCTAAGGCAAGGTCAACACAAATCACACCCTTAGGACAACAAAACAACGGATATTACAACTCTGGAAGGAAAAATGGCCATCCCTGAAAATGCAACAGAGCGAGCCTTTCAACCATGGAGCGGGTGGTCTTGAGATGTCCATCAACACATCCGTATGGCGATATTTGGCTTGCCTTTGCTGAAGCTGATGCAGAACTACTTTTCCTGACAGTGGAATATTTCTTTATGTACATGTAATATACACCGGCATAAACTACATTTCACCTGTATTGATCACAACTGATCTATTGAACCTTGATGTAACAGAAACTTTCTTATTTTCTTTTCTTTGGGGGGTTTGTTATAATGTCTCTGAAGCTGACAATTAAAAAGTATGCGCAGTCTTTCTGGCAGCGTGTTTTGTGAGACCATGTGGCATGGTGCCGCAGCCTCAAGTGCCCATGTGGCATTGCAATGCTCGGAGGCCTGCACGTGGCCCGCCATTAAGATTCTCCGGTGCGGCAGGCCCCTCACCGGTGACCCCTCTCTGTACAGAACCTTCCCTGGGCAGACCTGCTGCCTCCACCTCTTGCTGCTTTTAAATTTGTTTGCTTTTTGCAACCTGATTGTACTCTGAAAACAAATGACCATCAGCAACACACCCCGTGTACACATTGTGTTGTTTTCCTTTTCTTTTTGAATAGATTTCAATCTTAAGATTATTTTTCTTTTTTCATAAATTAAAAATGTCTGTCTGTCTCTAGCTATTAGATTTCAGACTGCGAAATGTTTCTGCATAAAACCCCCGAGTCAGTCACAAACGGAAGCACGATAAAATGCAGTCGGGGTGCTGGAGGCCCAGTTCTGAGCGCCTCTCTGGGCCCCTGGCCTGCCTGGAAGGAACTGAGCCAGCCGCCTCCCTGAGGTTGCAAACCAGCCTCGAAGGGCAGGGAAGGGGCTGTTGCAGAGGTGGGCAGCGAAGGAGGCTGGGCCCCGTGCAGACGGCACCCCAGCCTCCTTTCCTCCCTTCCTGCGGCGCTTCATCTGGAGCCGAGCAGAGTGGTGCAGATGGCATGCGGGGCTTGAAGCTCCGCGGCGGCGAAGGACGCGGCTGCGTGCCCTGACCCAGCCTCTGCACCGAGCCAGGAGCAAACCGCGCGGAGGGAACACGGATTAACGATCGGCAGCCCTGCTCCGCACGGCCCATACGCATTCGCGAACACCACGGCTCGGAGGCCGGGGCTCGGTTGACTGGATTTCACTCCGAGTGTGTCGCACACACGGCTGTTCTCATGCTTCATTTTAAGTTGCACCCTTTTAGCCACTTGTTACATGGATAGGATGTTAGCTATGTTACACCGACAGCTGCATGCGAAGTCTTGCAGTCCCGAACAGTGGCAAAGAAACGCCCCAAATAAATAAGGCCCTCCGGCTCCGCGGAGTGCGGCACCTGCTCAGCAGCCTCAAGGGACCGCCCCCCCCCCCAGCCCTCCCTGGATGCATACGGGCCAAGCAGCTGCTCCACCACTGCGGGCCCATCTTCCCCGCTCTGCCCCAGAAGGTGCAATGTGGACAGACTGGCCGAGGACCCCGTCCTCAAGGGCGAGGGCGTGTGGCCCCATCCCGTGGGGCCTGCAGGTGCCTTCCTGGCTGGGCCCACACAGCAGAGCCCCCACCCTGTTCAGCACCTGGCAAACCCAGCAGGCTGGATGCTGCCCTCCCAGCGGAGGGGCCAGCAGGGGCCCACCCGGCTCCTGTGCCCACCCAGGGACCAGCGCGCCTGGAGTCAGGCCTCCCTTAAGGACCCCCGTCTTCAGCCCCCCCCTCGCCTCCCCAGTGCTGCAGCCCCGTGATTGATTCTCCCAAGGTTATATGCTCCTTACATCTCTGCTCCTTTTGCTGGCCTTGCCATTTTTAATTGTCACTCTTTGTTGAACAAAGCTTTTATTTATCCTTTCTTTCTTTTTGGTGATGGCGTCTCTTTCAGTAAAACTATCGACTGGGCAGAACAAAGCCCATGCAGTCTCTGTGTTCCTTTATCTCGCTCCCCATCTGATACTTTCTTGCCTCCCCACCCAACTCAAAAGAAACTTCTTCTCCACTAATTACAGTTGGATTTTGAGCCGAGAGTTTTTCTAATGTGCCACGCTGCAGTGCCCCTGGGAGACCCTTCACTTGAGGGCATAAGAGAAACCCTGCAGGATCGGCCCAGAGGTCATCCAGCCGGGCCCTCCGTGCACACAACGGCAAGCCAGCTGCCCACAGGGTCCCTCCAGCAGGGGGATGCAAGAGCTCTTCGCCCCATGTTCCCCAGCAACTGGTGCATGCAGGCATGCCCCTCTGGCGAAGGAGGGAACGCGCAGCCCAGGATGCTGGCAGCCGGCGAGCTCCCCTCCCACACAGCTCTGCCCGATCCCCTCTTAGCGCCATCCAGATGGGCCGCCGTCCTGGCTTCCCACGGCAGCAGGCTCCACCGCTCAACCGGGCACTGTGAAGAACCGTTTCGGAACTGCTTCCTAACCCTCCCACCCCTCAGCTTCAGGGATGGCCCCGGGCTCGAGTTTTATGGAAGGAGAAAAACGTCTCGCTCTGCACTCTCTCCACCTCATGCATTAGTTTAAGCTCCTCTCCTGTCTCCCCTCCCTCACCTTTTCCCTAAGCTGAACAGCCCCTGTTGAAGCCACTCCGCAGAGGGAAGCCGCTCAGCCCCCAGGCCTGTAGCCGCCCAGGCCTCTTTCACCTTGACCGAGGGCCTGTTGAGGCGGTGGGCCATCGGCGTGGGAGCCATCGAAGACGACGGACCTTCGTAGCGGGGGCCATGAAAGACCTGGCCATGGGCTGCCCACCGTGGCCAGCGAAGCTGGAAGCAAGGGCCAGACAGCTCTTCCGGGCAGGATCCCGCCTTTCATGCCTTTCATGCATTTACTGAATCCTCTCGCAGAGAAGGCAGCCTCGGGTCCTGTCGGCTCTGCTCACTGGCCGTGTGCGGCGAACGGATGTCGGCCTGGCAGGAACCGAGTGGGCAGGAACCGGGCTGGCCTGCTGCTCACCTGTGCCAGGCCGTCACCCTCGCACAGGTGCCTGGGGTTGGCTACCACTGCCCTCTTGCTAAGCCGGCAACACGGAAAGGAAAGGGGGCGGGGAGGGTCTGGCTAAGATGCCCCTCGGGGCAGAAGGTCCCTGCCCCACAGAGCCTGCTTCCGGAGGAGGCTGCATGCATGTCACTCCCCTGGCCGGAGCCGCTTCCCCTTCCTCAGAGCTTCCTCAGAGCCTTTCGGCTGCCCTTTACCAGGGGTAGCGGGGGCAGCCCCCCCCCCCCCCCGCTCGCCCCTTTCAAACGATTGAGTCATTCACTGCACAGGCCAAGTTTCGTCAAGCACCTAATAAACACGACCAACGAGGCCCTGGCACATCGCCGCCGGCTCTCCCCGCCAGCCGTTCACCGCACTGCAGTGAGCCAGAAGGAAGTGCGGGGGGGGGGCACTTTCTGGCACAAGGGCCAAACTGGTGCTTGGCTTGCATGGTGGGGGGGCACCCTACTGCTTGTTCTAATAGAAACAGAGAAACAGAGCAAGTCAGAAGGGGTCTCCCGGGCCATCTAGTCTGACCCCCGGCTCCAGCCGGCTCCGCTCACGACGTGCCCACCATGTGGACGTCCAGCCTGTCCTTGAACACTCTCACCGATGGGCCACAACCACCTCCCGGGGAAGCCTATTCCACACCCTCGGGGTCCTCACTGTCAGGAAGTGCTTCCTGGCATCCGAATGGAGCCTTGATCTCGGATGCTGGTGCTTTGACATTATACCCCCCCAAAGCAGGTTCTTCAAAACCTTGCGTTGGAGCCAGTCCAGGCCTTTCTAAAACCTCCTTGCAGCCTGTGTGTACGTGTGTGTGTGTGGGGGGGGTTCTGCAGGGAGGTGCCGCCCTACTGAGAAGGGGAGGGGGATGCCGGAGAAATCTGCACTGGCGCAAATGAACTGGGTTTTCTATGAACTCAGCTGGTGGATTCTACAGTGGACCAGCGGTTTTTGAGTCCCGTCAGCTCTGCGGACTTTCGGGCCGGGGCTTTTAGGGTTCTTTGGAGGAGGGGCTGTACCCGCGTGCTCTGGCACAAATGGGCATTTGCAAACAGGAGCAAAAGGTTGTACATGCCTTAAAAAAAATAACAAATCATGGGAATGAGCAGCCGAGGGAACAGAAGCTGGCGAACAGTCTGCAAAACGCAGAGGCGATGGATTTAACAGAATCCCTGCCGTGCTGGGAGAGGGTCGGCACTGTGCTCTGTAGCAGTGAAGCCCCTGAGAATGGGCTGAAAGGAAGCTGGCCGGCTGCAAGAGACCTCCGAGTGTTGGACGTGGCACATGGCAGAAGGTCCCTCTCTCTGATGCACACAGCATCAGTATCAGATGGGAAGGAAAGGGGAAAGACCCGGACAGGGAGAGAGCCGAGCAGGCAACCAAACGGCCGCCGCCGTCTTGTTTTGGAGGCCACAGAAACA
The DNA here is from genome assembly GCF_004798865.1 of Varanus komodoensis. NCBI lineage: Eukaryota > Metazoa > Chordata > Lepidosauria > Squamata > Varanidae > Varanus > Varanus komodoensis. Next base: position 6,713,797 of record NW_025335985.1, read on the forward strand.
TAGAAACAGAGCGTGTCAGAAGGGGCCTCCCATCGCTGAGGCTGGACTTCTCTCAGCTGGGGCAGCGTTGACCCTTCCCCTTCAGGCGCCCACAAGGGGCCAAGTGGCGAGACGTCTTCATCTCTCAATTTCATGAAGTTCAGGGACACGACGTCATGCGTGCGTATTCTCCACATGCTCAGTGGCACCTCCTCCCAGGCCGATATCTCACTGAGGTATCTACAGTCTGCAGATAAACAGCCATGAAAGGAGAAGAACCCGAAGAACTGGGAACTTCTTCCGAGGTCCCCCAGCTGCCCCAGATGCTGGATGTTCGGAACCTGGCAGGGGAGGTGGGCTGGGGCTCAGGAGACCCGGGTTGTGGCCCTGCTCGCTGGGTGTCTTCGGGCCGGTCCCTCGCTCGCTCTTGCCTCACACCGCTGCTGAGAGGATGGCATGACTAAGAGGGCTCTGTCGGTCGTCTTGCTTGAGGAAAAAAGCGAGCCATAAATGCCCAGCAACAATAAATAGTTTTTGAAATACGCATTATTAACATTCAAGACCCACCTTATTTGCTAAAAGGTCATTAAGGTACGAAGGAAGGCTGCAGGGCCCCGAGGCCTGTGGTGCGGAACCGCCACCGGTGCTGTGGGACAGCTCCAGGTGCCGAACGGCCTTGTGAGGAAGGAAACGTCCACTAGGCTGGAGAAGGGAGAACGGGGAAGGAAAGGGATGCACTTTTGGGGCGACCCGCTGAGGTGCAAAAGGGGAAAGACCGCAACAAGCCAGCCAGATTGCTTTCGATGGGTTTTAGGGGACGTGAGAAGAACTCCGCCTCGCTTCTCGGACGGGACCCGGTGACCTTGCGGTGTTCCGACGCCCGAGGCCTCAAGTTCTAGAAGTCTTCTCAGAAGTGCTTCCAATTAATCCAAGTGGATTTCTTCCACTAAGGGAACTTTGTAATTATGAGATACCAGGCGGAGGCTCCAGTGGATGCTGTCGCATTCATTAGCTTCTCCGTTTATTAATTAGTGTCACCTATTACAATCAATAGGATAGATTGGGCCTTGTGCGGGGCCTTGGGAAAAGCTCCCAGCAGGCAAGGCGATAAGATTTCAAAAGCCATCGCTTCCAGTTACTTGCAATCGCTATATCTATTTTGTTTTAAACTATGTTTGAGCAACTCTTTGCTGAAGGAATGAAGAACCTATCGATCTATCGGGCAGCACGGCAGCCTGTGCACAGGAATGCAAATCAACATTGATTTGCTTTAACTTTTTAGAATTTAGCTTTGAGGGGGCTTCATACGTCTCACACACCGCACGGGAAAGGGGGAAGCGTGGAGGGGCTGTGCCGCCCCCCCCCCCGTGTGGCCCTTTGTGACAGCCGAGGCCCCGCAAGCTGGCATTGATGGGCGCCCTTCAGAGCAGAGGGTCGAAGCCGCTTGAGCCCTGCCAACCGGGGGGGGGGCACCTTAAGAGGCCTGGGAAGGGCTGCAGTTCAGAGGGTGGGCAGGTGTTTGAACCCCGCACCTGAGCCGCAGGCAGCCCCAGACCAGGTGGCGATTCCGAAGCCAGCCCCCCACTCACTTTCCGGCACGGGGGGACGAGCCACAAGCGGGAGGCTCTCTGGCTGGGGGCTTAAGGACAGTCCGGGACAAATGCAGGAAGAGATTCTCAGCGCCTCAGATCCCAGAGGCAGGATGCCCAGGCGCACCCCCGGCAGGGGAGCCTGGGTGGGAGGGGGCTGTGGCACCCGGGTCTTGCTTGTGGGCCTCTCGAGGGCTGGCCTAGACGGAGGCCTGGCCTGATCCAGCAGGGCTCTTATGCTCCTGGAAGTTCAAATACTAGGATCCCCTAAAGATGGACCAAGGGAAGCGCAGAGAAATGTTCTGAGGCTGCCAAACGCACCACACAAACTTCTCCCACTGGCGGGCAGAAGGCACCGGGGCGCCCTGGGCACCCGCACCTTGAGCGGCAGAAGCGGGCCCGGCCCGGCCCGTTCCCTGCCGCGTATGCAGACGTGCATCGTGCACTGACGCAGGGCTTGGTCCCCGGCCTCTGCAGCCGCGGACACGCAGTCCCGTGGGAATGGCCCGGAGCAGTTAAAATCCACAAGAGGCACATGCTTAGGTGGAATGGCAGTTTCAGTCCAATTCCGAGAGAACGGCAGTTGCTTTTCTGGATTATGGCTTTTAGTGATTGATTCTGGGCTTCAGAACGCCCAGGATGTCGGGGTGCAGTTTTAAGGGTTACCGACCCTTTGCTGGCAGTGGTGGTGGAAAAGAACCCCACCTTTGTGCTCGCCTCTCACAGGCAGCAGGTACGGACACATGCGCCGTGTCTGAAGTGTGCACGTGATCCTCTCAACCAGACGTGGAGTGGAAGGAAGCAAGTCCTGAGTCCCGGGGCCGAGGTCGGGCAGGATAAGACGGGGCCTTTTCCAAGCGAAAAGACTCTCTACTCCTTGCATAAACGTTTCGGTGAGACAGCGCAACTGCTTCTCTCCATCCCGAACGATGCTTCTGCATGCGCACGCCCATCATGCCTGGGGGAACAGAGGGAACGAGATGCCCTCTTAAATCCATGGCTGTGATGTCATTTTTATACCACCCCAAAGCTGAAGCTTTCTGCTCCATCTGCACTTGCAGATAATTAGAGTCGTTTGCTCCATTGCTTATTCATTGACATAATCAGAGGGGGGGGGGTGGGGCGGGGGGGGGTTACAAGCGTTTCATTCCACGTATACAAGCTCCCTTCCCCATAATAAAAGTTCTGCAGATCTGCAGGATTTGTGCAACCCAGAGGAAAACCATCCACTGTGGTATCTTCATAGAAGTTTGAGCATTTGGCTCTGTGGTGGCTCGGTGGCATCCATTGTCGGCAAGATGCAAGGGCCAGGCCTCGGCCGGGCTGGGCCGAGGGTTTATTTTTGGATGCTGCAATTCTCCAGAGCGCTTCTGGGATGCAGCGATGCCTTCGGTCACAGAGACCTGCTGAAGGGTTTCCTGCCGCGTCAAGGCTGGGGCGGGGGGACCTCTCTTCCCTTGGCCTTATTTTTTGGCCGCTTGGGCATCTTTTGTCAATCCCTGCTGATTGTAGCTCTCTCCACTTCTCACCCTGTTTGCAAGGAGCATGCTGCCCCTCCCTTTAGAAACCAGCCCTGCTTCCAGTTTGCCCCGAGAGCACCCAGGAGGGATCGGTCACGCTCTCCTTCGTAAACAGAGAGGAGCATTTCAGGCTGGAAGAAAGGGACCCGGTCAAGGGCAGACAATAATTCAGTGACGGAAAATGTCTTCCAGCATCCAGAGAGAGCCTGTGCTTTGTGCTAAAAGGAAGGAAAGGCCTCTGATACACCTTGGCAGGGCACTGCAAATGAACTGTGCCGCAGAACCTTCAGACTCTCACGCCCCTCCTGACTTGGTTGGTGAATGACGACTTCAGTGCAAGCTGTTACCCCTCCTTACGTCTGTATCGCCGTAACTGAGGCTTTGCCCTGGAATTGCGGCTATCTTACCACGTCTTAAATCAGCTTGTTGTCTGTTTTGTCACATCCCCTCTCAAGAACAGTTTACCTCTTCGAGGGTTATGAGGGATTGCAGCAGAAACTGCAAAAGGGGCAAAAGCTATTTTGGGCTGCATTTGCATTGCATTCACTTCCGAATCACACAAAGTGCTCGTCCCCTTTCACTTGGCGCTCTTTGGGCCGCATCTCAAGTCCTCTGGACGGTTCTGAGTACCTCGAGTGGAAGTTGCTCAGAGGAGGGCAACAGGGATGATCTGGGGACCAGAAACAAAGCCCAGAGAGGGGCTACTGGAAGAAGTGGTTATTTTTAACCATGAAAAGATAGAGAGGGAGGCATGATTGCGCTTTTCAAGTATTTGAAAGGATATCAGACAGAGGAGCTCCAGGATCTCAAATTATCCCAGTGTGCAGCACATGGAATAAGTTCCCGGAAGCCAGAATCTGGTTGAACATCCAGAAAAACCTGTTAGAGCAGAACGGCAACGGGACCAGTCACCTTGGGAGGTTGCGGACCCTTGCACAACAAAAGCTTTCAAAATGCAGCTTGTCAAGGACGCATTGGGTGGGGGGGGGGACCTGATGGCCTTCTGGCCCCTTCCAGCTCTCCTACTCTTAAGATTTTGTCAGATACCGCTCAAATTCACGTAACAGAGATCAAGCCTCACTTATCTCAGTAGGGCTTCTCAGGAAGCTGTTAGGATTGCTCTGTATCTATTCAACGGTAGCGTGCAGACAATAACTGCAGCAGCTAAAACCAGGGCAAAATTTGCTCGCAGCCATACGACTCCTTTCCCCGTGGTTTGAACTACTGCTGTGCTTTTCCCACCCAGCTGGGTTCCTTTCGTACCATTTAAATTTTAAGACTGTGTCGCACGTGCGTTTGCGGTTGGGTCACTCCCTGGCTGAATCGGCGTCTGCTATTTTGGTTTCTAGAAAGGGTGGCTTATGGAACATTTCCCTCACTCACAAGCCGATTGTCGAAGGCCACACCTGCATGGCGGAGACGTCTTCTCCCAGCCCCCTGCCCTGCTGGTCCATGACCAGGCCTGGATGCCTGCCATTCTGCAGACGATGCGTCTGACTGGCCGCTCTAAAGGTTTTATTTATTTATTAAAACATTTTTAAATATTAAAACATTTTAGATGTTTTATGCACGTCTAAAGCTGCCTTCCCTAACCTGGTGGCTTGCGGGTGTGTTGGACTGCAGGCCTCATCGTTCCCAGACCGCATGGCTGGGGGTGATGAGTTACATCTGGAGGGCACCAGGGCAGGGGAGGCTGCTTTAACCCATGAAAAGCCGCTTTGTGATGAAGGTGCTATGCTGGAGTTGCGCCTCCTAGGCTGGTCCCCGCGGATGTAGGAGGGGTGCAAGATCCCCCCCCACGGAGCTGACTGGTACCAAGCTGGAATGAAAAAGTAATTTCTATGGGGCAAATAAAGCTGCTCAAGGAGCGAGGAATTCCAGCAACTGGCTTCCCGCTCAAGCACCCCACGGAGGAACACCGGCCCGCGGACAAGCCACTGCTGCCACCTGCTGGAGCTCAAGGGCGGCCAGGTGTGGACCCCACCTGCCGAACGCCGTCCGAGCACAGTGCAGTCTTGGGAGAACTCCGTTCAGCCCTGCAGAAGCAGCCCACAGACCCTGTGCTGGCGCATCCCGACCCACGGCCTCCCGGACATCGTGGGGTATCCCAGACTGCTGCCAGGCAGAGGAAACCGTGGATTGGTCAGGGCAGAAGAAATACTCGCTTTGTTGTGCAGCTGGAATGTCTCCCTGCGCACAAGCCGTTCTTTCGAGGTGGAGAAGCGCAATGGGACTCTGCGAACAGGAGACCAGGGGGCTGACAGTCCTCAGATTTTTTTCTTTTTTTTGCAGTGAGGGTGTTCGAGGACAGGCTGGACGTGCACATGGTGGGCATGTCCTGAGCGGAGCCGGCTGGAGCCAGGGATCAGTCTAGATGGCCCGGGAGGCCCCTTCTGGCTCACGCGGTTTCTGTTTTGCAGAGCTGCCTGAACCCAAAAGGGCCACCCCAGAGAGCCGTGGACAGACAAAGGAAGGGCTCGTCATGCAGCACAGGCCAGCTATGGAATTCCTTCCCCAAAATACCATGACAACCCCCCATCCGAACGATGTTAAATGGGGCCAGACAAACTTATGGGGAAGGCTATCCGCGGCTACCACCTGATGGCTGTTAACTTCAGTATGTTTGCCCATGTTCCCCAGTTGCTGGGGAACATGGGTGGGAGACTGCTGCTGTGCTCATGCCCTGCTTGTGGATTTCCCATGATGAATTAGCTGGTCGGGCCCCGTGGTCTGAGGGCACCTCTTCCACAGGAGCAGAGAAATAAACGCCCAGGTGGAGCTGCAATGCAGCGGCCTGCCGGCTCCCAGTCGTCACACGGCGAGGCACTTCTAGGCCCGGAGCAGCTTTTGCACCTCTGAAGATGGCCGGGAGGTCCGGAAGGGGGGCTCTCGTCTGAAGATGCAGGAGCCAGGCCTGGCGAGCCGAGAGACACGCCGTTGCTGGGCAGGGAGCTCACATGCAGCCCAGGAGACTTCCATCCCCCTCGGCGAGGGGCAGCCGGAAGGAAGAGTCCCTGGCTTCAGTCCTGTCTGCTCTGCTCAGGGATGGTATGCTGTCCCCCTTCAAGCTAAGGCAGCTCTCGGCCGACGTGCGGCTTCTAGAAAGGGCGGCTGAACGTGTGGGGGTGAGAAAGGTAGGAAGCCAGGGATCAGTCGAGGAGGCCGCTCTCGACCTTCTGGGGCAAGTGCGAATGTTGACTTCTGCCTCCAAGACGCTCACGGGGCGCCCCGCTGGCCCACTTCAGGCGCAAGGAGAGCTCTCGCATCCCTGAAGCGGCACGCGCGCCGTGTGCTCAGCGCCCGAAGACCAGCATTTTTAGCCGCGCCCAAGAAGCTGCTTACGGCTTCAAAAGCCCAGTGAGCAATGCTGGGATCTGCAGCCCACCAGCGCTTTCCCCCACCTTGTTCTGCTCAAGCTGCTCAGATGTCTTTCTCTCGTCTTTCATCCTTGTTGAGAATGTTCTAATTCTGCTTGAGTACCAACAACAGGAGTTCGGTCAGCAATTTAACTGTCCTGGGGCTGTGTTATCCCTGCTCCCTTGCAGGCAGAAGATAGAAACAGAGTGAGCCAGAAGGGGCCTCCCGGGCCATCTAGTCTGACCCCCAGCTCTGCTCACGACATGCCCACCATGTGCATGTCCAGCCTGTCCTTGAAAACGCGCACCGATGGGGCCTCAACCACCTCCCGGGGAAGCCCATTCCACACCCTCGGGGTCCCGACTGTCCGGAAGTGCTTCCTGGCATCCAAATGGAACCTTGGCTCTGAGCTTTGCTCCATTGGAGCGCGTCCTGCCTTCCTCTGCAGGGAAAAAAAGGTCATGACCCACCTCTGTGTGACACCCCCTCACATACCTGCATGTTGCCAACAGATCCCCTCTGAGTCTCCTCTCCTCCAGGCTGAAGAGACCCGGTTCCCTCAGTCTCGCCTCATACGGCATCCCCTGCAAACCGGCCACCAACCTTGTGGCCCTGCGCTGCACTGACTCCAACCTGGCTATATCCTTCCTGTAATGAGGGGCCCAAAAGTGAGCACAATACTCCAGTTGTGGGCGCACCAGAGTCGCATAGAGTGGTAGTACCTCATGTTCATCCACCTTGAACCTTGGCTCCCTGAGTCTTGCTCCGTTGGAGCGCGTCCTGCCTTCCTCTGCAGGGGAGAACAGGTCCCTACCCACCTCCGTGTGAGCCCCCCCCCCACATACCTGTATGTCGCCTATTCTGGGACCACCTGGGTGTCATGCACAGTACAACTTGGGCTAACGTTCTGGAAAAAACAGAGATGCTCCCTGCTTGCACTTTGCCCTAGACAAACCGAGCCGTTTGCACAAGATAAGCTGACGATCAAGTTCCACCAGTATGAAAAAAAGGACAGACACACAAAGCCAAGGCCAGCCATGGTCCACTGTATTCTCCTTTTGCCCACGCAGAAGAATCACACACAGATTTATTCTCAAACTCTGGTTGGCAAACAAAAGACCAAGCTCCGACGTGCAACGAGACACATTTGCAGCAACGGGAGGCGAAAACCAGGCACTTGCTACAGGCCTGGCTCATGGTTACTCACAAGGCTACTGCAGTGAAGAACTTGCGATTCCTGGCCGCCCACAGCAAAGAGCAAACGCCAGCCCACGGGGATGCTCTGACGAGGGGCTAGCGGACGCTGGGAGGTCCGGCGATGGGAACGGGGCGCCCCTCTGCAGCCTGGCGTCGCGTTCTGGCCCAGAGGACTGCTCAGGCCCAGAGCAAGGCGAGAGACGGCGAGGCACCCCTCCCGGCTCCGAGGCCTGCTGATGTGCAGGCCGTGAGGGCCACGCGGTCTGCTCAGGTGAGGGGACACTTCGTACGCAGCTGCCTGGCATAATCCCACTCCAGCAGCACGCCCTTCCGCTTCCGGGCTGAACAGGAATTGTATTGCTAGGCCGAGTCGATCGTCGCTCCCTGCCAGACACGAGGCGGCTTCTACCTGCACGCGGGGCCCTGCATGCGGCCCTCCAAAGCGCCGCGCGGGACGGCTCCGTCCTTGGAGGAGGTGCCAGCGGGGAGACGTAAAAGCGACCGGCCTGGTTTCAAAGGCGTTTAGGGAGGGGAAGGGTGGAAAGGGGCAGCAGTGCCGTCTGAGCTACGCAGGGCATTGTATTGGGGGGCGGGCGGGAGAAGACGGAACAGGTAAGATTAGTTTGGGGCGAATGAGGGGTTCTGCAGCAGAACCAGTTCCCTAGGACTGAATTTGGCTATTAGGTCTCCACAGAAAGTAACCAGGGCAGAGCGACAAGATCACTCGGAGCCTTAGGAACCAGAGCTGGGCTAAAACTGACCTGGATCGTGGCCCCATTTGGAGGTCATGCGGGGAGAGGGAGACCGACTGGTCAAGAACAGTAACACTGCACAAGCAGCGTGGGGCAGCCTGGTGCCCCGCACCGCTCTTCCCGGGCATTTCCCTCAGCTCCGCTCAGGGAATTTGGAGGGAAAAATGGAGGCCGCCAGTTGGCAGTGTGGGGGAAGCTGCGCTTGCTAGAGAAGCAACAGCAGCAAAGGAAAACCCCGCGGGGAGAAGACGCTGCCCCTGCCAGCAATTGCTCCCCCTGAAGTCCAGTCCTGCCGGTCAGAATAATTCATGAGCTTGGGCCCTGCCCACTGCATTTCGAGGCAAGTTTGAAATGGCATCGCTTGGGCTCAGCCCTGTGAGGAGGAGGAAGGATGGCTTCTGGGCCGAGCCAACCGGGCCGCTGCTGCGCCAGGCAAAGGCCGCCATCGGAAAGCATCCCTGGAACAGTGCCCAGCTGGCATCCTGCCAGAAGCATCAACACGAGGAGGTATATCTCTAGGTACGAACACGTGCATAGCTGCGGAGGCCCCTCGCGTGGGGCTCCAAGTTAAGGCGTGGGATGGTGGCCCCACTGTTCTCCGATCAAACGGGACGGGCTCCTCGGAGAAGGCGCAACCCCCTTCTGGGGAACAAGGGGCGGAAGGCAGCGTCGCCTCCTCCCAGGGCATTAAGACAGACGTGGGAAATTGTGTGGCAAACGCGGGCCGGGAGCGACCCCCACACGTGGCAGGCAGCGATCCTCGCAGCCGGGCTGCCCCTGCGCAGAGCGGCTCAGGAGGCGCACAGCTCGGGAGGCAAACCTGCTTTCCAGAGGCAACAGGGCAGGTCTGCGGATCGCTCGCGCGCAGAAGGCTACGCTCCTTCCTGGGAGCGAAATGCGATGCGCGCCACTCCAAAAGAAGGGACCGCCGAGGGAGCCCGGCACACAGAGTGCGCCAAGAGGGTCAAACCCAAGGGTGCGGGAGAAGCTGATCGCTGGGCCCACGGACACGGGTATTGCTCAGTGAAGGGAGACAGCCGCCAACCCCTGCCCGACCCCAGACATTCAGCTGGGTTCAAACAGGGTGGGGCAGAATGTGAATTTAGCAAGTGGCGCTTGTCTGCACCCCACAGTAGCGCACGTCTCTCCCTTTAAGGGCGGGTCCTCCAAGCAGTCAAGCTGCTCAGCCTCCCGTCCCTTCCTGGGCAGGCCAAGCGCCCCCACTCGGACCCGCCCGGAGCGCCTGCTGCCGGGGGCTGTGCAGCGACCGAGCCCAGCGGACGGCGGTTTTGGGGGCTCCGTCACACGCAGGGCATGTAAACGTGTCCAGGGAATGTTCCCTCTTCTTCCCTATGCACGGCTCCAAGACACCTGGTCTCCCTGTTCCCAGGAGGCACCCAGTGATCACCCGGCAGAGCATGGCAAAGACAGCGGATATCTATTTCCAGGGATACATGAGAGAAGCATTCCGTTATTAAGAAACAGCGATCTGGAATCACATCATGCCGCCCTACTGGATTCCTGCTTGGCTGTGGAGACAGGCTCCCAGATCCGTGCGAGCACAAAGGTTTCACCAGGCCCTCAGGGACAAGACACAGCTGGGGAGGCAGGCAGGCGGGCGGGCGGGCAGGCAGGCAGGCGGGCGGGCGGGCACCCTCCTGGGAGGGAATGCAGGGAGGAGCACCCTCCCTTCAGAAGGGGGCAGGTGCGGCAGCGGCCAAGGAGTGGCAGCACTCACTGGCCTGAGTCGCTGAAGTAGGCGTTGGTCTCCAAGAGCAGCCCCTTGACGTAAACGCGCACGGTGTAGAAGAGCGTGAGGAAGTCCTGAGTGCTGAAGATGGTGTCAGCCAGGGCGAAGGCGAGGGTGGAGGGGATGAAGCCGCGGCCGTACTCCACCATCCACGTCCCAGCACTCCACTGGACGGAGGTCGCCTCTCCTGACCGGTGGACAATGGTGTCTCCTGCACAGACGGGAAGACGTCTCCGTTTAGCCACGTCCCTTTCCCCACACAGCCCTGAAGCTGCAAGGAAATCACTCACCTGGGTAATAGATCTCGCTCTTGGTTGTGCCTTCTTTCCACTGCCGGAAGGTTCCTGAAATGACTGTGTCATAGATATCAGCCCAGTACCTGCCTGTGAGGGAAGGAAAAGCATCAAAGCGCCGGAAGAAGCAAGGGCCTCGTGCCAGTGTCACCAAGGTTTGCTGCAATGATGCTACCTCCTCCTTCCTTCGGAGGCGAAGGCCATGCCAAAATGACAGCCTTGCTCACTGCTGTGGGATTAGGGGGCAAAAGGATCCCTGGGAAGAAATGGCAGGAGGACGGGATGTGCCAGGCGACGGAGTTTCCTCCCTTTCCTCGCTCAACAGGCTCCAGTAATTCCCATTTGGACTGGCCCTTCTGCAGGAGCACATCCTCGGAGGGAAAGGAAAGGGCACGGCACAAGAATGCAGGCTTGGTCAAGGGACAAACGCCTCGCCAGTTCAACTATTAATATCTATTCAGAATGATTAATCTGACATTCTGATCTATGCGCGCACCATCTAATAGCAATATAAAAAGGAAGGAGAAAGAAGAGGGCACTATAGTGGAACAGTAAAAATTGGTTACCCACACCGATTGAAGCCGATCAAAGCTATTCAAATCTGTTTCCGAGCTTCCATATTCGCACTTTGAATGTTGTTATGAGCTCGAGGTTGGCTCGTACGGAAACCAAGCCAATGAACAAAAGAACAAACGAGCCAGGGGGAGCCTCAGCGGGCGGGGGATACCCTGCGCAAAGAGGGCGCCTCTCCCACGACCGCCCGCCTGGGTGGATTCCGGGGCCGCGGCGGGGGGGCGATGCGGGCCGCAGGGCAGCACGCCGCGCGACTCACCCGAGTGCCCGCCCGTGTCCACGGCCGTGCCGAAGAGCAGCACGTACTCGGAGAGCGAGGCGTGCAGCAGGCACATGGAGCCCATCCAGCCGCCCGCGTTGACGAAGATCCACTGCAGGTCCTCGTCCGGCAGCACGTGGCCCGGGTGCCTCTTGCGCAGCTCCACGATGATCTTGGAGAAGGCCAGCTCGTGGTCCAGGCCTGCGCGGGAGGAGGGAGGGGGGGTCAGGGCCGGGCCCACGGCGGGAGGCGTCTCCCCGCGCTCCTGCTCCTGCGGCGGAGGCCCGGCCGGCGCCGCCCGCGCACGCGGCCTCCCGGGAGCGCCTCCCGGCCCCGGGCCAGCCAGCCAGCCAGCGCCCCGCCGCCCGCCCGCCGCCCCCGCCCGCGCCGGGCTGGGCCCCGGGCTGGCCTTCT